>NC_142567.1:8715000-9027500 GCF_041283825.1 Pyrus communis
AAAAAGAAAAAATTGTCTAAAAGATATTCTAAAATCCTATACATAATCTCTAATAAGATTTACACAATCACATTGCTAATAAATTTAGGACTGCAACAAGATTGAATTAATTTATTATTTCAATTGATGCACAAAATCAGTAAGACTTTGGAATAACGTAAAGTGTCAAGTTTGTAACCTTCGCTTAGTTGCTCCAGTCACGTAGTAAGGATAATATGTAAAGAGATAAAGATAGGGAAGCAAACACAAGATGTACGTGTAACCCTAAGTTTGGCTACTTCCACATAATAGAGGAGTTCTCATTAATAGTGAAGGGTTTACACAAATACATAGGTTGATGCATAATCATCATTAGTGGGTTCTAATGACTAGTTTAAGTACAATAATGACATTAAGGATTAATTGTAGGAGAACAATTTTCTTTTATAGTTGAGGAGAGTCTCCGACTTTCGTCCACGGTCGATGTGGGACTCCTAGGGTACCGTTTGGTACGTGGGACGGGACGGAACAGAGTGGAACAAGGCGTTCCGTCCCACGTTTAGTGCGCCTAAAACAGGTGGAACGAGCTGTTCCACGGGACGAGTTTTGGGTGAATTTTCGTTCCACCTCACCCCCTGGAACGACTCGTTCCACATCCATGGAACACAAAATTATAACCTCTCCGTCTCCTTCTTCTTCCTCCTTGTTTCCATCCGAGGGCATCTTTGCTCCCGCTCCGTTCCGTCCCGTCCTGTCCCGTTCCGTCCCATCCTATTCTGTTCCGTCCTGTCCTGTCTGCATACCAAACGATGCCTAGGAGCTTTATTCTAACGTTGACACGTGTCGTTCTGCGATTGACCTCCTGGTTGGAGGAAAACACTTTTGCTTCAACAAGGGTGCCTCATCATGAACCCCTAAGTGGGTCCTTGAAGGAATGAAGTTGACCAGTGCCCCCCCCCCCACCCCAAAATTCCCGAGTGAGGAAAGTTTCTCGGTGGGGGACTTGTAAAAATCTTAGCCGCTAAGTAATCACGAAACTTCTAAGTACTGAAGTGTAGTTGCACATAATAGGAGTTTCCCAAATCTTCGGCTGGGGAGGACTGCTGGAGGAGGTGCCTAGATTTTTTTAGTCATCGATGGAACAAAGACTCTAAATATTGTCTTCCCCTTCTCTTGCACGTACTTTAACCCAAATATACATATATTTTTATCGGGCCCAATTCTTTCTTGTTGTTATGGTTTAAAAGGTGAAGGTTTTTGGTTGTGGATTCTTTAGTTGTAGGTTCTTGGTTGTAAATTCTTTGTTTGTAGATTTTTTTAGTTGTAGGTTCTTTGTCTTATGTGTATATAGCTTGAGTGATCCAATGTGGAAAAAATCATATAAATAGGTTTTGCTTCCACACCCTCGAGCAAGAGTGTGGAAGGCTGTGTTTAATTTGGTAGTCACAGAGGTGTGAAGCTTTTGAATTCAATTGGGGGAAGGACTATGAGTGAAGGTTTTTTGTGGTTGAAGCTTTTTTAAACCACATAAATAGATTTTCCTTCCACACTCTTGAGCAAGAGTGTGGAAGGCTTTTTGAGTTTTTGGTTGTTAGGCAAAGTGTGAAACTTCCTCCTTTCAAGGGTGTGAAAAGCTTTACCCTTCAAAGTGTGGGAAGCTTCCTCTCTTCAAGATGTGGAAAGCTCCCTCCCCTCAAGGGTGTGGGAAGCTCTACCCTTCATAGTGTGGGAAGTTTCCTCCCTTCAAGGGTGTGGGCAGCTCCCTCCTTTCAAGGGTGTGGGAAGCTCTACGCTTAAAAGGTGTGGGAAGCTTCCTTCCTTCAAAGTGTGGGAAGCTCCCTCCCCTCAAGGGTGTGGGAAGCTCTACCCTTCAAAGTGTGGGAAACCTTTTTTGTAGAACCCCATAAATTGATTTTGCTTCCACACTCTTGAGCAAGAGTGTGGAAGTGTAATTTTATATCACTTATTGAAGCTTTTGTTGGCTTCCTCCACATGTCAAATTTAATTAATAGCTAATTAATTGATTAATTAATAATTACTACAATTAAATATATGATTAATTAATTTTTTGAGTAATTAATAATTAGTTGGTTAATTAATTATTAATTAATTTCGGTTTTTATTTAACTAGTAAAAAAATGTGGAAGAAACCACATAAATAGATTTTTCTTCCACACTCTTGAGTAAGAGTGTGGAAGGCAATCTACTTGTTGTAGAAGTTGAAAGTTCGGAGGAACCATATAAATAGATTTTGTTTTCACACTCTTGAGCAAAAGTGTGGAAGGCAATATACATGTTGTAGTTGTTGAAAGTTTGTTAGACCGTATAATACGATTTTGCTTCCACACTCTTGAGTAAGAGTGTAGCAGACAATCTACGTGTTGTAGTTGTTGAAGGTTTGTTGAACCATATAATATGATTTTGCTTCCACATTCTTGAGCAAAAATGTGGAAGGATTTGTTGAGTTTTTCTATGCCTTTTCTGAGTTGTAAGGCTTGAAAATTTTCGACTACTTATGAATGCTAAGAATCCACAGGTGCTAGTTGTACTATTCTTCCTTAGTTGGTGAAAAGAAGGTAAGTTCTTTCATCACCCAGTTGGTGAGAAGAGTGGGGAGTTGCCGAGACAAAAATGTTTATTAAAGTACTAGTTGTATCCTCCACCACCTGGTTGGTGATACGAATGTGAGTTCTTTAATCACCTGGTTGGTAAGAAGAGTGGCAAGTTGCCTAATCTCAACATTGTTTACTAGAGTACTAGGTGTTCTCTTCATCACCTGGTTGGTGATATGAAGGTGAGTTCCTTCATAACCTGATTGATAAGAAGAGTGGCAAATTGTTGAAACTCAAAATTGTTTATTAGAGTACTAGTTGTGCTCTTCATCACCTGGTTGGTGATATGAAGCTGAGTTCCCTCATCACTTGGTTGGTAAGAAGAGTGGCAAGTTGCCGAAACTCAAAATTATTTCTTAAAGAACTGGTTGTACTCTTCAACACCTAGTTGGTGATACAAAGACGAGTGTCTTCATCACCTGATTGGAGGAAAGAACGGCAAGTTGCCGAGGCACATTGTAGCACGTGTCGAAAAGAAAAAATGTATGTTCACACCCTTTCGTAGCTCAGTTTTTATGTACAAATGTTTTGAATGGTATGAAGTTTATGTTGATTGACATGAGTGGTGTCCATAAGATGCATGTTGTTTATGAATGTTTTGTTATGCATGAAGGAATCCATTGTTTGGATATGTGAACCGTGTTGGTTATACCACTTAGTTTCACTTACTTGCCTTGGTGTTAAAGTATGTATGTTGAAGCTCGAAGTTAGAGTTAGACCAAGTGTTCTAGTGTTAGGAATGCAAAAGACTTAGACAAAGTTGTCTAAATTGCCTCTTCATTAAATATTTGTCAAATGACTTGTGTTACAAAGGATGCCGAATGGTTGAAGGTTGAAGCATTTGTAATATGTATACCTTTCTATAATAGCCTTTTCTTCAGTTCCTAGTCCTCCACTTTGAAATACCGATGCATAACCCCATGTTCATAACAGTTGAAGGTACGTTCACCCTCGATTGTCTTGATACGAACCTTTATTCCTCTTGTTGTACTACGCTTGCTGAGAGTAAAAATCCTTCATCTTGCCAAGAGACGAATAAGTTTGGTGACCTGGCAGGTTGCTAAGTAGGGCAATATGAGATGCAGTGAGTGTCTAAATGGGCAAAACCTTCTCACTTGGTAGAACTTGACATTCGCTCCCCACTTGTTGATAGGGGTTCACCATAAAAGGTTCCCTTGGTATGTCCTTGCCTCTCCAAATGCATAATTGTAAGCTTGTGTCATCACCTCAGAATAAGTCTTCTAAGTGTTAGCATTCATCATGTACTTGAAGAGGCATTCACACATGCCTACCGTGAAGGCCCTGAGTGTTGTTTTGTCATCTGCCCTAACACAACAAGAGTACTTGTGGTTAAAGCGACTAACATATTCATGCAATGACTCGTTTTATTTCTAACGAATGGTGTATAACTCATTAGCGGAGTGCAAGCGATCAACTTGGAAGATGTGTTGAGCCACAAAGAGTCACTTTAGCTCAACGAAAGAATATATCGTATCAAGTTGAAGACGACAATACCAATTAAGAGCTTTACTAGAGATAATAGAGGGAAAAATTAGACATCGTTCTTCATCACTGTGTCTTTGGTATGCCATGGTGGATTCAAAGACGTGAATATGTTCAATTGGATCTCTCCTCTCAGTATATGATTACAAGACAAGCTTCTTTTTCGTTCCTCTTTATAGAGGGGTGCAAATGATCATCCATGTCAAAAGGTCTGGCCTTGGCTGATTCTAGTCAAGTATCCTGGCCTGACGCTTAGCCTTCACCTTATTCACTTCCTCAATGAGCTGCAGGATAAGAGGGTCATGAGTGGAGTTAAACACCATTGAAGCTTTCTTTTGTAAGTTTCCATCATTTCTTGAAAGTAAGGAAGATCGGTCAAGGACATGTGGCCTTTCTTTGGACTCAACATACTGGCTGTCAAAATGTGCATGTGGAAAGTCCCCCGAGTCTCTTAAGCCTTTTTATTGCCCCAAGGCTTGTCGTTCATTTCCTGGATTGAGGGCTGGCCTTGATTGCGATAACCAAGCCCTTTGATGATCCTTAGGCCTATGTGGATAGGTTTTTCTCGACACTACCTTAAGAAGTCTCGACAATCATAGTAAACAGCTTTTGACCCTTCTATTCCTTCTATAAAGAGATGTCTTCATCCGTTTCTCTTGCTTTGATATGAAATAGCTGGGTTAAGAGAAGTCTCGTGTTGATCAATATCTTGGTGAGAAAGTTGTTCCTCATTAAGAGCTTCCATGTTGAAGTTCGCGTCGGAGGGTAGCCATGTGGTGATCTATAGTCACAGGGTGAAGAGTTCATGAGACTGAACTTGTCTAGCCTCATGAAGCATCTCAAAGAGCTTCTCATATGTTCTTGGGGGATGTTGTTCTTGATCGTTATTTTGTGGTTTTGAGCTTCAAGCTCTTCGACCTTAGCTTCAAGAGCAAACTTCATTCTTTTTTCCCTTCTTTCATTGCCTCACACTAGACACGAGGAGAGTGTCATTGTACATCATGTGGCTTCCTTCGCTCCTCATGTTGGAGAGGGATGTCTGATCAAAAGAGAGTATACGAACAATGGAAACCAACTTGACGAGGCTGGTGAAAGTAGGAATACGTGTCGTTTCGACAAAATCAATGAGACTTTGGAACAACATAAAGTGTCAAGTTTGTGACTTTTGCTCGGTTGTTCCGGTCACCTAGTGAGGATAATATGTAAAGAGATAGAGATAGGGAAGCAAACACAAGATGTACATGGTTCACGCTAAGTTTGGCTACGTCTATGGAGTAGAGAAATTCTCATTAAAAGTGAAGGGTTTACACAAATACATAGGTTCAAGCATATCATTAATGGGTTCTAATGACTAGTTTAAGTACAATATTGACATTAGGGATTAATTGTAGGAGAATGATCTTTTTTTATAGTTAAGGAGAGTCTCCAGCTTTCATCCGCAGTCGATGTGGGACTCTATGAGCTTTATTCTGACGTTTCCGTGATTGGCCTCCTGGTTGGAGGGAAACACTTGTGCTTCGACAAGGGTGCCTGAGCAAGAACCCCTCAGTGGGTCCTTAATGGTATGAAGTTGACCGGTTCTTAATAGTTTCTGAATTGATCAAGTATGGTAGAAACAAACACTAATTTTTTATATCCTCATTTTTTTTTTATTCCCTCTACTATTCAAATGCAAATAGGCAAATCTTTATTATCTGTGTGGATAAGTCGAGCAAATTCGACGGTGTATTACTTCAGTTTCCAGTCTTTACAAATTTTTAAATTTCGCAGTTTGATGATTCTTCGAAACGGATAATTATTTGAATACATTTTCAAGGTTTTCATTAACAAGTTCTAATAACGGAACCAATAAATAGTACTTAAAATTACAGGACACCTCGGAATCTTTGATACAAAGTTACAAGCAGAAGTACATGAATGTGATCACTAACGTAGAACTGACCCGTAGAGAAGCGCTTCTAATCGTAGGTGAGAATCGCTTCTAATCGTAGGAATCTGAATTCTAATACAACCGTGGAAAACCTGAAAAAGCGAAATATCATAGAACTCTTATCTCATACTATACAGCCAGGAATGCCACCAACTCCAAACAATGCAGTGAGTTTCTCTCCAACACATCTGTGTAACTATTTACAGACATCCTAACTAACACTTTCAACATTAGCCGACAACATTAACATCATTAACTGACACAATTTACGGTTATCCAACTCAAGTTAGACATCTTATGAAATCACTTCCATGATTTCTACTGCTTCCGGTCTCCCCTCCCCGGCAGTTTCAAACACCTCCATGCCTTCTTGGCCCTCATCATGACCACGGTTTTTGGCCTCATCATTGTCATTGTCATGTTTGTCAGCCTCGCCATTGTTGTCATCTTTGTCGTCATCAACTTCATTAACTTGGACATCATGTACATCACAACTGTCGCTCCCATCAACACATTCAATACAGGCAGTTTCAAACACTTCCATGCCTTCTTGGCCCTCATCATGACCATTGTTTTTGCCATCACCACCGCCGTTGTCACCTTTGTCATCCTTGGCAATTTTGTCACCCTCGTTGTCATCAACATCATTACCCTGGACATCCTGTACATCACCATAACTGTCGTTGACATCAACACCTTCAGTACCAACGTCATTTAGTGGTGGTGACTTCATATCACTGTCCAAGTCCATATTTTCAGGAGCTTCAAAACTGGCAGCTATGGCTAAGTTCTGTTGTTCTTCTTCCACGTGTTTAGTACTAGAAGGAACTTCAATATATGACGTGGCCAAGTTCAGTTTTTCCTCTTCCACATGTTTAGTACTAGAAGGAACTTCAACATACGATAAAGCAAACCCATCAGAGTCGACATCTTTCACAACCACGGGCAACATAAAGGGACGAGTGCGTGAGCTAAGTGTTGAAGATATGGCTGATAGTACATCAGGCTTTGCCTCAACATCAACCCACTCGTCCCCAAACCAATCTCTGGATATTCTTAGATCATTTTTGTGCATGTTCAAGAGTAAGCTTTCACCTGATACAGCCCAAGCAATTGCATTACAGCCAAAGCAATGACATCCAAACAAATGAACGGAGAAAATATGGAAAATATGTAACAGGAACATGCAGGGAAAAAACTAGATCCAGTTTCTACTAAGCATACCAGGAATGAAAACTTGAAAGGTGTCACCACAGCTGCCAACTTCAGCTATAATCCCTTCCCACCAGCCATCGCTCCACCATGCATCAACTGCAACCCCAACCTCAAGGGCAAGGCCCATTTGTTCCTTAGGAGGGGCTGGCCGGACCATTGGGCGGCCTAGATGCCTTATGCCAAGTTTATCAGGCAGAGCCAATCTAAAAGCTGGGATCCATTCCTACAAGTTGGGAGAGTGAGGGTCATGCCTTCGGATTACAGTTCAGAACCCAAAAGAAATCAAGAAAACACAGAATAATCACTCAAGAGAGCACAGGAGCTTATGTGCCAATCTAGTCAATGCATACAGGAAATGAAGAAGAAAATCTTCCTGCATCTCTTTCATTGAAAAGCCTGCAACACCCAAAAATAGGACCATATTTCTAAACTATATTTACAAACTGAGAACACCGAGCTTACATGAAAACTGACCGGATCAAAAAGGTTCAAATCACATAGAACTGAATGGTATCAACAGCTAGATAATCTGAGGGTCAGTGAAACCGGTAGTGTCCAGGACACACCATCATAAAATAGTGAAGGTTAACTTGCATTTCAGGGTAAGAGTTCAGAGTTCAAATAAGGAGATGCTCAAGAGTTGACAATGTAGAAAGAGACACACGCAACCTTAAAATCTAAACATGCTAGACTGCATCTCAGAATGCAGGAAAGCACCAAATAAAGAAGAGGGAACATGTATTTTGAATTGGAATCACAATGAATAGCTGATTAAAACAGAATGTTGGATGGAAATCTTGTGTACCTAACTCAAGCCAGATCCCAAGTAAATAAATCAGACATGATGTCACCGTGTTTTGCACAACTTAGAGTTCAACCCAGTTACCCAAACAATAAACAAAGAAAGTGTAGTAGTGGCTAAAGATACCTCAAGATTACCACTTCCTTCCTCATCTTGCAAATCATCGTATTGAACTTTCATCTGTTTTCGTGTTATCTGCAAGACTGTACACCTAAACCAGCAGCCACGAATGCCACTATCTTGGCAAAGCAATTCTATCTTTTCTTCAACCTTAAATAGTGGAGTATACCAAGGCTGACAATCAACAAGCTTCATGGATAACAACCGCTTGTCTAGTAAACCATAGTTTGGGTTCTGAGGTCTATATGTCATCATCTGGTTATCTCTTGTAGAACTTCTTGCTCTTGAATGACCAGTTGAAAACCTCTGACATGGCCTTCCACTTCTAGTCCTCTTAGATCCTTGCTTTACATAGTCACTTGGACCCAATTCATCTGCTTCCCCATTCAAGCTATCACTTATAAACTTGGATTTTTCGGAAACTTCGAGACCCAAACAAGAGAGAATTGGCTGATCAAAATAGCCATGCATTTTACTCAAATCAAATGGCTTCACCTTGTTACTTCTAAACTGCCTATAGCATAGATGTACTTTGGCCAATAAAGCCTGAGGAAACCCAGCTATGCATTTTTCATAATGTTCACAAGTTAAGACTGTTGCAGGACCATCAACACATTCTGCACTAATGACCTGCACATATGGTGTGATGAAAACTTCCTTTGGGTGAGGATTTCTTACAGGAGTTAACCCCTTGACTTCCTGATTACGGTGAAACCACCTCACTTTGACCTTTTTCTGACCCCTCCTGTCTTCGTACATATCCTCCATATAAGCAACATAGTGATTTTCTCCCTTTGCCATGACAAAGACAAAGGACTTAATCTGGATGCAAAGGGAAAAGCAAAACAATCAGAGAACAAGTATTGCAGCTGACAGCAAAAAATCAGAGTAGCATGTCAATTCCATCGTCGACAGAATGTAAGTGGTTTTTAGTGATTTGACCTGACCAAGATGTACACATCAAGGCAATGTTCAACAAAATACCTTGGCGACTAGTCTTTCAACTAAATCTCCCAAAGTTCATGCAATAATATATCGTACTTGAATGAAGTGTAAATTTCCCAGGCCATGAAGCATATGAGACATGTAACATCATGAGGATGCTAGTGTCACTATCACATAATTGTGACGTATTCTCAAGCGTTATTAATGAAAGCAACCATAGTTCAATGTAACAAATAAAGACAAATATTTTCTTTATCTTCTATATAAGCTTTGAAACTTGAAACAAATGATTCATTACTTCTCAAGTACCCATGTAGGGATGTATTTATCTTAGTTCATATTAATGGCAACATTAATCATCTGTCGATACATAAGGTCAGAGAAATTATTCCCGGAGTAGTTAGTTTTCACTACAGCATTTCTTGCATAATATTGCTCTACAAATTAAATGTGACTTTTATGTAAGTTTGAGAGTTCAAGGATAGCTATGCCTTGTACAGTTGCACACTTTGACGGTTAAATCCTTACCGCTATTGTAGTTCCGTCCCTACAGAATGCAGGGAAATGCTTGAGCTGTTTAACACATGTCCATGCAACACCTGACCAAACAATGGCCGGATTGCATCCCTTCAAGGTCTTTGAAAGACAGCCCTGATAAACAGGTTACGGAGTCAGTATTGTACGAAAAACTTGAAAGCATCACAAGGACAAAATCAATACTCATAAGGAACACAACAAAAAGATACTGAGTTATTGGGTACCTGGTGACCACTAACTCCTTTCATTGGAAGTTCCGGACTCCACAAAGCTTGTGACGAATCATGTTGGGGTGATTCTATCATAAAAATGTGTGTTAAAATCATAATTTTCCAGTTATAGAAATCCCTCATTTCTTGCAAATACAGGTAAAGAGAATAAGCTATTAGGTACTAATATTGGATTTCTTATTAACCAACTTCATGCAGATATTCATACGTGGTAAAATTTATTTAATATTCTTTTACCAGTCACTTAAACTAGAAACTGATGCTGAGGCGTAGGGGAAGTTAAAATCCTTGCCTTACAAAAGCTTTTAATGGATACATAAGCGCACACTTTATAGACTATATAAGGAACTAGAAATTACAAAGTAGCAACACATACCGGACAGATCTCCACGTACATGCTGCTTCGACAGCATAGATGTAAGCCAATCCACAACTTCCCTTCTTGACCTCCATTTATAGTTAGCACTATTGGAGCTCTCGTTTCCGTGCGCTTGCAAAAACTCCTCAGAAACAACATAGAACATGTGCCTAACACTCCTCTCAGTACCCACAACTGCAAGAATGGATTCTCCGGAAGAATCCTTTAAGAAATAGTGAACCACACGGTTGCCCCTCTCCTGCGACACAAAGTGCTCTTTCCACTCCACGAAAAAGTGACCATCTCCAGGCATTTTGACAGACGCACAAAGAGGGGTTAACGAAACACCAGAAACCTACTTCAAGGTCTAATTACATAGCAGATGATGCCCCAAAATGTAAGATGGCAAAAGGGGTCAAACCCTTAACCACTTAACTGCCTAAAAAGTAACAATGGAGTAATTTTCAGGCCAAAAGCTACAATCTTGAAATTATTTATTACCTTAATCCTAAGAATAAACAAAATATATCTTGCCCAAGTTGGAACCACTCTACAAAAAAGAAAAACTGGTATATCACAAAACTGACCAGAATAAGAAATCTTAGGGTTTGTCAACCTAACCAGATCAAAAGCCCTGACTTTGCAGCTGAAAACTCCCCCAAATAAGTAGCAAAAGGTTCAAACAGCAAACCCAATTTGTTCAAGAATTTTCTGAAACGGAAACCCAGCAGACCCAGCAGAATCAGGAGGGTATATTCTATTCAAACAAGGCAGAATTTGATCACTAAGTAACTCTACCATGAACTTTTCAGTTCAGACTTTGAAGAACACCAACAAAAAAAGAACTGGTATATGAAAAAACCTGTGTTTTTGAACCTCCAAGGGCAGATCAGAACACCCAATACTCAATACAACTAGGTATCAGCTTGGAAGCCCAAGGGGGCACAAAGACATTGCCTTGACTGCTTTTTCCAAGAGAATTGGAGCAAATTTGAAATGGGCATCTGTAATTTGGACCAAAACAGAAACTTAAGCTGAGAAAAAGGGATTTGATTGAACAAAAAGTAGTAGAAGTTGCTGGGGAAGGAGAGTTTTAGGGGAAGGTTGAGGAGAGAGAGCTCTGTGATTGCCTTGGTAGGTACAAGGGAGAGTAGAGAAAGTGAGGGAGGAGAGGAGGAGCAGATGAAGGGAGAAAGGGAGAGAGGAGAAGGATTGTGGAAGAGGCCATGGACATGGAAAGTGGGGGAGTTGCAGAACTTTGGAAATGTATGTCTCCAGCAGCTATGGAAGGGGAACTTGGTTGAACAAGAAACAAAGGTAGACTATTTTGTTAAATTAATGGGAATTGGGAAGAAATAAAATAACAATTTACTTATTTGTTTATCTTTTTTGGGGAAGTGGTGGAAGGTAGGAGGAGGAAGCTGGCTGGGTGGATTATTTACTACGACAAAACTTTTGCGTTGCAACTTAAAAGGGGCCGAGTTCTTCAATTTTATTTTATTTTATTTCTAAAATAAGGAGAACTGGTGACAAGTCACGATTATCTATTTATTTCGAACTCGAAAAAATTATAAAAATTTTCATCCTGCTCGTGGCCACAATTAAGCAAACTCAGCAACCGAGGCAAGTTATTCATTGGGTAGGCCTACTTTGGATCTTCTTTCTCGCCCAGCACCCCTGCCAACCCTTCCCTTCCCTGGTTTTGGTCTCCACCCCTCTCTCTGACTCCATTCTTAGACCTGACATTTGTGTCGTGTTTTTTGTGCTCGTGTCGTTTTCGTGACATATCTAATATCTTAATGGGTCATATCGTTTAACACATGTTAAAGTAAACGGGTAATATGACACGACTCGAAATTGACCTGTTAATATTATTAGGTAATATAACCGACCGGTTATCCGTTAAAGAAAATATATTTTAAGTCAATAAATAATAAAAATGAAAAACATAATTTGACAAAAAAATGGAAATTATATATAGTGTGCGGACGGATTTGCCCTCAGTTTCTCTTTGCTTGCCATTCTGTTTCCTCTTTTTCTGCAGTGGAAAGTCGTTTTTGCCCTTGTTGGCTATGCGTCTATCATCGTTGCCTTCACTTCTTCTCCACATTTTCTTCCGTGTTTCTTTCTCTTTCACAACATTTTGATCTGTTTCGAACCTGGGTTTCTTCCTGTCTCTGTCAATTGGTCCTTTACTTTGATTGCACACTGCATCAAGTTAAAGCTCCCACTAACTGGAGAAAGATACCATGCTACATCTTATTTGTGTGCCAATTATGGTGCTCTCTTGGGGTTTCTGTACGCGCTGGTCATCTGGAAGGGAAAGAAAAATCTGGGCAACTGGGGTTTCTCTCTCTCATTCCACTCTTTCTAATTCCACTTTCTCTAAAAAAAAAATCCCAAAATTGGGTCTCTAGGACTGGAACTGGAAGTAAAAGGTACCCTTTTCTTTTTTTGGTATTTTTTTTGTTTAATTTTTTTCATTTCATGCATGGTGGATTTCTCTTTGGTGATCATCGAATTGCTTGGTATTTAGGGTGATCTAATTTTTCTGGCTTTTCAAGAGCCAGCAGCATGAGGTACACTTTTCTGTTCTTCTTCTTTTTTTTTCTTTTTTTTTTTTTTTTAATTTTTTTTAATTTTCTAATTTTTATGTAATGGATGGAGGTGGATTCTTTGAGCATACCTGGGATGGTGAGAAATTGGAGCTCATCTTGGGCCAAATCCATTTGGATTTGGTGTCTGATTGGAGGAAAAGAAAATAAAATAAATTTGGGGTTTGTATTGATTTGGTGTTTGGTTTTATTTAATTTTTATTCTTGCATGTTTGCTTTTTCTGAATTTTCACTGTTTGATATGTTAGTTGTAGATTACGGTGTTCGATTGATTTCAATGGAGTGAGTTGTTAATTTGTCCTCTATTTATTCATGTTATTTTATGAATGCTTGCATAATCTGTATCTCATTTCACTACCCTTTGGGTGTATGTTTGATAAATTGTCAATGTTTTTTTCTGTTAATTTTTAAGTCTATGTGTGTGTTGTTTACCCTAGACTTTGGACATCAATTTGTTCTGTTTTCTTGGTGGTTTGATGCGTTTTGTGTTGTGTTTTTCGGTCAATTGACTTAGTTCATATGATTAATTCCCATGGTTTCCATGCCATATTGGTTGAATTTATTTTAACAATTTTTTTTTTGTTGCAGCAATATCTCATATAAACAACAAGTGGTAGGTTTACAGGACATTAACCAATTAGTTGGGCTATTAGTTCCTTTACTTTGTGATGTCCCTGGTGTGAGTAAAAAAATGCTCAGGTACTTTATAGTTAGGAAAATGTAACAATGGCTTTTCTATGTGCTTTACTTTATTATGTTTTGATAAACTGAGGTTCAGCAACAGGTTACTGAAATTATCACTTATATATATAGCCTCCACCACAAAGTAATTTCCTAAGAAATGTGTAGTACTTTGTCTTCTGGGTTAGTGTTCTCTAATTTAGATTAGGGCTTTGAGCTTGGTAAGGTTTCTTTTCTTGATGTACCTCATTTTTTTCTTGATGTACCTCATTTTTTTTATTCATTGTTTTTCTTTTTGGAGTTTTTGATTTACATATAGATTCTACATTTAAATTCACTTTTTGTGATCCTGCAGATTTTGTCTTTGTAATCAGATGGTTGATATTGCTGACTGATTTCATTCTTCTTCACTTTCAAGAAGCACCGGTGTTTATTGAAGGTATATAATCCATTTAGACATTTAGTTTTCAATGTATCAAGTATTTTGCATTGTTAGTTTTCTGTTACTTTTGTTGCTGCCTGCCTTTTTTTTTTTCCCCTTTTTTTTTTCGTTTTTATCCACTTCTCTTTCACTTTTGTGCAACCCATTGTCCTCAATTTATAATCTTTCGTTGGATAATCTGATAGTCCAATCTATTCTCAAGCTATATCTTTGGTTTTAAACTATTCTAGCCAGTTTAATCTTTAAATTGATCAATGTTAACCCCAACATTTTATTTTCGTTCTATACGCATTGGAACCAAACTTAATTGGCGCTAGAAACGTATAAAGCCTTCAACTATACCATGAATGCAATGTTAGCCAATAAATAATTATAAAAAGTAACTTCATCATGGGCTACAATCATATCCAGCATCGTTCCATGATTGTTACCAACCTTTAAAATCAAATTTAGCATCGGTATGTTTTACCTCTCTGTTTCAATCTTAACCACTAGTGGCTACAATGTTGTATTAATCACCGTTATCGATTGTTCTTAACATATGATCATCAGATCCCAATATGTTGACCGTCGTTTTCCCTGCCTTATCGTATGTGAAACAATTATATTTGCACTCACTTTTATTCATTGGAAACAGTATTTGTGTCTTTCCATATCCAATCCTTGTTGCAAAATGTTTACAATTTGATCTGTTTCAGTTTCGTACAGCCAAATTGGAATCAATCTAAAAGAACTGCGTCTATTCGCCGTCTTCAAGGTATAACATTGATCACTCTCAACTTTTAATTTCTTTTTCAACATTTTTTCCTTTTGCATTTCTTAAAAAACCTTTATTCAATAGATACTAATATGGTCACTTACAACATAAAAAAATCTTCATTTTTTTTTGTCAATATTTAAGTTTTTCTTATTTTCTTCATAAACCAGGTCAGTCCATAACTCTATAACCATCCACGTATATAACTTATCCATTTTTATCATTGTGGCATCAATATAAATTTACTCTTATTTTTTGAGGTGGGATTGGTCTTAAAACACAAGAACCAAAATTTAATTGATCCCATTGTTCAGTACACAAAAATTCCATCGACCCATAAACCTCACATGAAACACAAACGTATTCACCTCTTTTTTTCCGTCTTCCCCTTAGTTTTTACCTATTTTTTTCACAGCATTTTTTCCTTCATGATTAGGTTTAGCACAGAGTTTTTAAATCTGTTAAACCATATTTGTTTTAAGTGTTTTGCTTAAAACTGTGTCAATTTTTCAATGAAAAATCTTGAATACCTTGACATTTATCCAATGGATAAATTCATTACATTCTTTTCGGTGAAACACTAAAGGTTTACAATTTCTTTCTTGCTGCATTATAATAGAAATGTGAAGAATAAAGTCAATTTAAAAACCTAATATCTATCTATGTTCTTCGTTGTCCCACAAGATTTTTTTCATTATATGAAGAAAATAGATAGATGCTCCACCCATTATGCAGAATAAAGGTATACTCAATACAGCAATGCACTAGTAGCCTAGCTAGTCATAATACTAAATTAGTATATTTACCTCAAAATATATAAATAAATAAATAAAAACATTTGTCTCTCATATATTACATACCCCAAAACAATAACATAATTAAAACATTAGTATATTACTACAAAATATCAAATGTCCAAGGATAAGCAAAATGAAGAGAGTTGCATTTCAACGTTGAGGATGCAATCACGAGCATTTATATATGCTTTCACATTTTCCAGACTTGTACATTAATGATTATGAATTTTATTTATTTTAAACTCCCTTTAAAAATACTATTCATGAGAGTTTGTATGGTTCTAAAAATTCAAAAGGCGATGTACCCATCCTCAAAGCGTAAAGGATGCAATCACGAGCGTTTTCCTTTTTTTTTTTTTTACATTTTTCACACTTGTAAATTAATTATTATAATTTTTTAATGTGTTTGTATTTTTAAATTACTTGATATTTTTATTTTTTAATGTGTTTATAATTTTTTAGTGTCACTCTTTGCCTACAATATACTATAAAAATAAGTAAATGAATGAAACTTAATTTTTTTAAAAATTTATATAGAATAATAATACAAACTTACATATTTAATATGCAATATATACATATACACTAAGGCTATGGTATTTTATAGTAATTTTTTTAACGTGTTAAAGCGGGTTAACAGTGTGTCACCCTCGTGTGAACCTGTTAAGGACTTGTTATTAACGGGTTCTTATTATGTCGACCTGAAACCTGTTATTTTTGTATCCTTTACGTATCATGTTAACATGTCGTTTAAGAAATTACCAGGTCTACCCACCCCCTCTGTTTTTTTTCTTCCTTCCCCATCTTTCATGGGATTTGCTTCCCAACTCCAGCCTTCTCTCCATGGCCAAGGTCCTCCTCTTCTTCCCTTGTTTTCTTTTCCTTTTCATTTCTGCTTACCCTTTATTTCCCTACATTTCTTTCCTTGCATTCTTTCCTTTATTTTCTCACTTCCTTGAGCCTTGTCTCAACTTCCCTATCACGTGTCTCCCTTCGGCAGCACACCTTGGTGTGATAGGAGCATATTTATGCTACTTAGTTATGTTGTTTCCTTGCATTTATGAAGTTAATTACTATTTATTTCAGTCTTTTAAGTTATTTTCGTATGTTTTTAGGTCCTAATGGCAAAAGGAGCAAGAAAGTGCATTTTGAGGCTATTTGGAGCATTTTTGGGCATGGATTGGATAGCTTAACCATGGAGTAAAGAGGATGGACGAAATTGAAGTCAAGAAGAGCTAGGAAAGGCTACAAATCTGGTGGAAGAAGTCCTAATGCTATGAAGATAAGGAAGAAGCAAGAAACAAGGAACCTTATCCAACCTTATCCAACCTTATCTTATCCTATCCTAGAAACCTTATCCTATTCTATCCTATCCAAATCAGGTTAGGACTTACACCTAGCTAATTAGAGGGAATTAAGTACACATTTAAATACCTAAATCAGTTTCTAGAAGCCTTATCCACTCAAATGCCGCAAGAACACCATTCCTTGTAGGTTTAGGAATTGCAATCCTTCTCCTACACAAATATCATGTATCCTTGGCCCTTTAGGTTTAGGAATCTGCCCTAAACCATCCCTTCTAGAAACCTTATCTCAGCCCTCTAAACATGCCGCACCAAAACCTTCTAGAATCCCTAAATCCTAGCCGAAATCCCTATTCCAATTCCCATTTGATTTCTGCCTTGAATTAACCCTTTTTCAATGGGATTGTGCAATCCTTTTCCTTCACTAAGTGTACCTAATTAAGCCTATATAAACCACCCTCTACCACAAATTCACACCACACCATCCACCACACCTCAAGAGCCTAAATTCACACAAATCCCCATTGTTGGTAGCAAGGAAGGAAGGAGGAGCCACCTGGAGTGTTTCTAGGTGTATTCTATCTTTGTTTTTAATGTTTAAGTTTAATTATCTTTGTTTTGCGAACATGTGGAACTAACTTCTTTTTAGTTAGAGGTGAATTCGAAGCCATGATTATATGTTTTATATGAACTAATTACGTCCAGTTATTGTTTCTTAAGGCTTGAATGTGATTTGCTTATCTAAGTTATTAAAACTTGTTTATGTATGTGGGTTGGGGGTCGACACTTAATTTGCATGCATGAATTTGATGCTAGAGTATAAGGGGGTTTCACGTAAGAGTTATTCACTTATATTCACAAGTAGTGGAGGTTGCTAGTCACAATCGTGTTAAGTAAATCCTTGGTATGAGTCTCATGCGTTTCATAGTGATGAATGCCTTGTCAATGCTTATGATTTTCATAGAACTTAATGACTTTTGACATGTATCTCTATCATGCGTTTCATATAGGGAACTTGAGAAAGATAATTTGGTTTAGATGCGTATTCCATCTAATTCAATGAAATAAGGAAAATCTGATGGTTAGTTGTGCGATGCAACTAACTTGGGGCGTTGTCATTCATAGTCTAAAGGAATAATAATTGGAAATTGGTTCGTATGCATATATCATGTGTGGAGAAGGACCCTCTAACTAGCCTTTCACCCATTTATGTCACTTAAATTCGTTTTTCCAAAGTATTTTCTACAAAGTTTCTGTTTTAAGTTTTAAATTCGTCAAAAACAATCCCCCTTTCATTTAGTCTTGTTATTTAAGTCAAAATCTGTTTTCTTTGAGTCTTTTGAGTCAAGTTAAGGTTTATTTTCGTCCAAAACACTTGTTAGGTCTAAAATTGAGTCTTTTTAAGTGTTTGTTGCTGTTTTGAGTGTTTTAAGTTAGTTTAGAGTCTATAGAGTCTATTTTAGTGTTTTTTTGAGTCTTAATCGTGTTGATTAGCATCCCTTCTAATCCCCGGTCTAAAACGATCCCTACTTTCATATACTACAATCATAGGGTTTTAATTTGAGTGTTAGAATATTTCACATCAAATTTTGGTGTTGGGTGGTTGCTAACATGTGTTTAGCACTAGGATTATGGTAGTGCTTTTTGCGCAGGTGGCTTGCTCAACCCCATTTTCCATTCATCCAATTTGGTCTTGGGTTTTTTTCTCTTGGTGGTGGTGACAGATTGGCAATGGCGGCGCAGCTAGTGTGGTGGAGTTTGCACTCTTCGAGATCTAGGATTTTTGTTGTTGTAGGCTTGCTCTTTATAGGCTTTTCAGTTGTACTTACTTTTGGCTTGTGCTTGTATTTGGATTGTTCTTTGGGCCTTCCATTTCTTGTGTTAGTTTTTATTAATGAAAGTTATCTATTTGACCAAAAACAAAATAAAAAGATACTTAAATATATTTTAATGATTTTGGATTATGATTTTTATATTATCATAGATGGTTCTTTAGTATTAGAATTTGTAGTTTTGGGAGCAAGTTTATCTCTCCTTATTGTTTACTATAAGTAAAGGTACTGGCACAAGGAAAACACACTACAATTTTCTTAAGCCTTTTTCTCCACTATTGTCATTGCATCCTCTCTCTTCCCTTAAGTGAAATAGGCCACAACACGTTAATAGTACGCTCCTAATGTTGTTACATAATATAAAGGTTATTTTTTGCTACAAATTAGTTCAAAATCCTCGTAACGCAATCCAAGTAACTTTTAAACATGGTTTCCATTTCATGAAATCATCATCATGATGTATGAACTCAATTTTATGCTTTATGAATTATAATATTCTGCCTAAGTTATGTTCGCGTACATTGTTGTGGTTGTTAATGCTCAAAACTGGGAGGTCAACAAAGATTAGTACAGTCAACCTTTGATGGGATCAAGGTAAAAATTTTAAGTCATTGGCAACCAAATTTAAGTGGTTTACCCTCAAAATTATGTTACGTCCGCTATAGTGCTCTGTAAATATTTGATATAGGTTACAAGAACGAAGCACACCAGCTGTCGCCCACCAACAACGCTTGTTATCACACCATACAAATTCCAAAATTGAGGAAGACATAGGCCGCACCATACTCCACAGACCACCAAAACGAACGCCACTATGAAACAAAGGAAGTAGGCGGGAAAAAAGTTCCCACAAGTGAAATCACCAACGAACGCAAACACCAGGGAGAACCAATAAGGGTCAACAAAAGTGGTGGTGCGAACATTCGAGCCAAAGCTCTATGCACCCTCTCATATAAATGCGAAAAATCACAGAATAACCAAATCGAATTGAGGATTAGTGGAATTATAATGGAGCCAATTGATGGAGATGGTAGAGGAAACAGGTGACCAGGATCTAGGACTCAAGTAGTTGGAATCAGAGGCAAGAAAAGTAGAAAGACGATGAGATGTGAAGATAAGGTCGACATGGAACCGGGACTAGGATTATTGCAGAAAATAGAACGGGAAAGAAACAGAAGACAAGGAGAAAGCAAGGTACTGGCACCGACCTTGCCCACATATAGGGCCGACGGCTACGCTGAAAAACGGAATCTAAATTCACTCACACTACGGTGAGAAAGTGCTCTCACTGGAGGAGATAAAATAACAACTTTCACGTGTGCATGTTTGGATACAGGGATTTTGGTAACTGAAACGCTCGACTTCAAAATTAAAATTGACTTGAATAAAATACAAATAATTGGTTCGGTTTGGGTCAGTATGATCAGTTCTATTAAGTTTGGATTTGAACTTTCACGTGTGCTTGTTTGGATACAGGGATTTTGGTAACTGAAACGCTCGACTCCAAAACTAAAATTGACTTGAATAAAATACAAATAATTGGTTCGGTTCGGGTCAGTATGATCAGTTCTATTAAGTTTGGATTTGAACTTACTTGATTTTTCTTTTGTTGGACTTTTACCCTCGTCACTTCAAGCTTGAGTCTTAAACTCAACTCATCTGCACAAATCTATCAACAATTCAAAAGAGCAAAACCAAACAAATTAAAAGAGTAATGCAGAGCTTAAAATAATTTCAAAAATTCTAGAGGCGACATGTAGACTTTAACTTAAGAAAAATAAGATTGACCTCATTAAATGGGTAGGCTCCTTAGATAATCCCACGCGCAGCTCAGACCCCTGAAGGTCCCTGCAGCTGAATACGCCCACAACTGAATACGACTACTCATAGCTCTCATACCCTTGACAAGGAAAAGTCAAAGCATTAAAGATAAAGATTAATTACCCAAATCCTATCTTTAATACATTCCCAATTGAAGATTGACTCCATTCAAGTAAGTAATCCATATTTTAAGTCAATTAGGGATATTTACTCCATTATCTCAAGATATTATCTCCTATTTAATATCTTGAGAATATTTCTCCATAAAACCTTGGCCAATAGAATGCCACCATGTGTAGGGTAAAACCCCATATATACTCCCAATTCTACCGAATTTTGGTAAGCTTTTGCTATCCCTAAAAGCCCTAAACACTTACTCTTTTTTAGAGAAACTAACTTAGGCATCGGAGGTCTGTTGACCTAACCCCCCCTCCCCACCTCGTGGGCGTGTGAGGCTTAGGTCCTTGATCAAAGGTGTTGATTGTTTTGCAGGTGCATTTTCATCAAAGGTAGAGACGGCGGAAATGTGCATTGACAAATTAGTGCTTTCATTGAAAGCTGGTTCAAATACTCGAAGAAACCTTTTGCACTTGGTTTTTTGAATTTTCTGATACGTTGAATTTCTCACACGTCATATCAATTAATTTTTCCTAGAAAAATTTCTTGATCAATCCTTGGAGAAAGGATACAATGGTAGGAAATTTGGAAACCACGGCGAACAAAACCCCGTACGTACAAGGATTTGGACTAGAGTTCCTAGATGAGGATGTAGCCCTATGACGGCGTGAGGAGCCACACCATAGTCATGGCCACCACTTTGCAGGCCACGATAAAGACCACCGCAATAGCAGTGGCCCAAACCGAGGCCCAGGAGGGCGCTGCAGTCTCCCATTGCGCTGCTAGGGCACCAATAGGCGACTACTAGAAGGCCCAGCCCACTACAGCTACCACAGCTGGCCTAGGGCCGACAACTGAGCCGAGCCCAAGCTGCAGCAACTGTTACCAGCTAGGCCCAAGCTCGCGAGGAGCAAGCACCGGCCCAGCCCATAATGCAGGCGCAAGGTTAGTTGCCATACACACAAGCCCAGTGCGCCCCTGCATGTGCTATGTCCACCCAACCGGCTTGGCTCACCTCGCGACTCGCTTCGATGACCCAGCCCGCGGCCCAATCCAATCCGAGCCCACTTCAGGCAATTCCGATTTTGGCCACCGGTTCTGTGATCGACCCAGAGTTATTTTCACCCCACTTTTCTGCATGAATGCCCACTTTGGGCTTAAGCTTTGTACATGCATTCCACTACACTTCCACTACACATGGAGATGCCCACCATGCAGACTCTTCCAACCCAAATGGGGAGCATAACTTGCCTCAGCATGTCACCAATTTCACTAGTGCCCACGCGTAGCAAACCACTCTGGTGAACTAGCTCCTTAAAAGCATCGAGGCACAGTCTGCCCTAGAAGAAGTCTCAAAGCAAGACAAGGGCAGATGATCGTGACTTATTCTAGCGATGTATAGGCAAATAGCTGCTCAGCCCACCACGAGTTGTGCGTTCGAGTAGTGTGCACTCTCCTTTGGGCCCTTGGAAAAATGTCTTCTCCCATTTTACTGCTCAGAGAATCGTTCATTCCCAACTCAGCTAACAAGTCAATGTGCATTCAAGGTTAGGTCTACACTCTGAAAAGCACTCCAGACATTCCAGGTAAAGCATTCGCACAGGGCTAGGCCGACAAGGAGATCCTCTTATAAGGCACTGGAGTAGGCAGCTATATGATGAACCAGGTAGTGCACGAAATTAGTCTAGCTCGAGTTCCACTGACAGACCCTGCCAAGAACTATGACGAGCAACATAGAATGAACTACGTGCACCGCGACCTCAGTACGGACGAGCAGGACATGCAAAAGAGCAATATAGACCAACATGTCAACAATAGGGACAGCCAGAGAAAGTACAAAAGCTCGTAGCAGAGCATCTGCGCGAATTCCAGATCATTAAGATTATCGACGATGCCCTTCATAGAAACATGGACAACATAAGTAGGTCACTATTTTGCAAACGAGATTGAGCAGATGAAGCCACCACGAAAGTTTAGCCTGCCATATTTCACCTTATTCAAAGGAGATGAAGATTTGGACAGGCATCTGATGTACTATTGAAGCGTTATGACCTTCTACAGCAACAATGACGCTCTCATGTGCAAAATCTTTGCCACGACGCTCCAAGGCGAGGCGCAAGACTGGTTCCACACCTTACCAAAACGCTTAATCCGAAACTTTAAAGAACTTTCCTTGATTTTCACTAAGGAATATTCGTCATACCGCTCAAAAAAGAAAAAGTTCAATCACCTCTTCAACATAAAAAGGACATGAAGGAGTTACTTCGCACGTACATCAAGAGATTTAAGAGAGAGAAAGCAAAGATCATCAGATGCGACGATAGCATTGCAAGCTCAGCCTTATGGAAGAGGCTCCCAACAGATCACCTACTTTCTGGAGAACTAATCATAGGCGAGAACTTGACCCTGGCAGATTCTTATGCTTTGGTAGAAAAACACTCCCTCTGGGATGAAGCTAAGCTCTCCCAGAAGTAGCTCGAGTAGCTGTGCAAAGACATAGAGCCAGCTCAGAAGAAAGCGGACAATAAACCGCTCAATGACAAAAAAAAGCTAGGAAGCAGACTTAAGGACTAATCCCCGACAAAAGGAGGCTCGACGTCCAAGGTGTACACCAAGTTCTTAGCCTCTATTAACTAGATCATTCGCTACGTTAAAGACAAGCCGTGGTTCAAGATGCTGCAGCTCATGAAAAGAAATACTTCCAAGATGGACCAGACGAAATACTGTGCATTCCACAGAGGTCCGAGGCACGCAACCAACGACTGCATCACATGGATGAAGTACCTTGAGAGGCACTTGAAAGACTGCATCACATAGGCCAGTCGATAGGCTAGCTACCCGGCCAAGGCGAGAAGCATACGTCGATGCCTAACCCCCAACGAAGACAATCCGAATCAATGACATCTTTGCTAAATTCGAGCATATGGGGCCCACTAACATTTCTAAGAAGAGGAAGATCCAGCAGACCAGATCAGTCTTTCAAGTTCAAGCCATAGATGTTGTACCTAGACCAATCGTCAGCTTCACTGAGGAAAATGTTGAGGGAGTAGACTTTCCTCACGACGATGCCTTGGTGATTTCTATTCAACAGGCCCATTTCATTGTTGATATAATTATGGTGGACAATGACAACTCAGTCAATATTCTACAATTGTCAGTCATCCAGAAGATGGGCTTGGAAAACACAATTAAACACAAAGTGAAGATCTTGACCAGATTGAATTGACTTACCTTAACTGCCATTGGCACAATAACGCTCGACGTAACTAGCTCTCCAACTGTCTCATCTTAGACCTTCATGATTGTCAGCGACCCATCCCCCTATAATGGGATTCTGGGTTGACCTTGACTATCGAAGTTGTAACCTCGATCGAGTATTAGAAAATCTGATTTCACATCCCGGAATGAGCAGTCAGAGAGATCAAAAGTGACCAGGCTATGTCTAGGTGATGCACTGTACAAGTTCTCAAGGATTCGAAGAATAAGTCTTTCACCCCAATAATAGCAACTGAAGTACAGAAAGACAATTCTACCTCTACTAAATAACAATCATAGCAGACGAGTCAAGAAGATAACGTTAAGGTTGACAATGCCCTGGCAAATGAATGAGGATGAAAACCCGAAGAGGACACAATACATCATTCTTGACCCCCACTAGCCTGAAAAGACGGTAAGGATTGGTTCACGTCTAAGCCCGATGGAGAATGAGGAACTCACAGTTTTCCTTAAGGAAAATCGTGATGTTTTCACATAGTCACCCTCTGACATACCCGACATTAATCCAGCGATAGCTTGCCACAAGCTACACGTCGACCCTATTGCCAAACCCGTGATCCAGAAAAAGTGACATTACACTCGAAAGAGTAGCGATTATTGAAACGGAGATTGACAAACTACTGGAGGTCGGATTCATTGAGGAAGTCGCACACTCAGCATGGCTGGCCAACGTCATACTGGTGATGAAAAAAAAAAAAAAAAGGCAAATAAAGAGACACTTACCTCAACAAGCACTTACCTCAACAAAGCGTGCCCTAAAGAAAACTATTCGGTTCCCTGAATCGACATGTTCATTGACTAAACATCCAAGAACTAGCTGCTCAGCTTCTTGGATGCATACTCAGGCTACAATTAGATTTTCATGCACAAGCCTGACAAGGAGAAAGCCACATTCGTGATCGAGCAAGGCACATACTGCTACAAGGTCATGCCCTTTGGCCTCAAGAACGCGGGAGTTACTTACTAACGACTCATTAACACGATGTTCAAAAAGTAGATCAAAGTAACCATAGAGGTTTACGTTGACGATATCATGGTGAATGGCAAGTAGCGGTCAGACCACATTAGCAACTTGGCGGAGACTTTTGACATCCTCTAAAAGTACAAAATGAAGCTCAACCCAGCCAAGTGCACATTTAGAGTCTCCTCAAGCTAATTCCTAGGGTACTTTATAACTCAGCAAGGAATCGAAGCTCATCCAAGGAAAATCAGAGTAATCATGGACATGAAGTCTCCCACGACTCTGAAAGAAATCCAAAGTCTGACTGGACGAGCAGTTGCACTCAATCGTTTCCTTTCACGATCCATCGACTGATGTAAGCCTTTTTTCAAGGCAATCAAGAAGGCGCAGAGAGACAAATGGGACGACGACTGCAAAAAAACATTTCAGGGCCTGAAACAATACCTGACGTCACCTTTACTACTATCTAAGCCAGAAGTAAAAGAGAACTTATACATCTATCTAGCGGTATCATAAGTAACAGTGAACTCCACCCTTCTATGAGAAGAGTTGGGGGCCCAAGTGTTTGTATTCTACACATCCAAAGCTCTCATTGATGAGGAAACTAGATACCCGAAGATTGAAAAACTAATTTTGCGGCTAGTTGTTGCAACTCAAAAGCTCAGACCCTACTTTCAGGGATATATGTTCATCATCATGACCTAGTACCCACTGTGATCAATTTTGCATACCATGTTGATAGATCATCCAACTACTAGGGATCAAGAGCAGGCCTAGTTCTTACTACCCCAAACAGTTTGATGCTCGAGTAGGCAATCACTCTAAGCTTCAAAGTGTCAAACAACGAAGCAGAGTATGAAGCCTTATTAGCAGGTCTCTGATTAGCAAAATACCTAACGATGAAGAGGCTCGCGATCTATTTTGATTCCCAGCTGATCACCAACCAAACCTCAGGAGAGTACGTAGCAAAACATCCAAGGATGGCCCGATACCTCAAGAAGGTATAATAGCAGCTAGTGACGTTCCAGGCATACACACTCACTCAGGTTCCACGAGCAGAAAATGCCCACATAAACGCATTAGCAAGCCTAGGCTCTACCTTAGACCATCAACTTAAACGCTTAATCCAGTTGAGTACTTGGAGAAGCCAAGCATAGATGTAGAACCAGCAATCGAGGTAGTGCAAATCAACATAACTTCGAGTTGGCAAGGTCCTATCATTTACTACATAGTCAATGGAACGCTCTTCGCAGACAGACTAGAAAGCTCCAAACGATGGCAGTGCACTACTACATGTGGAACGACATTTTCGTTCGCAAATCCTTCTCAGAACCACATCTCTGCTGCCCATCGTCTCTTGACAACTTGAAGGTTCTTACCTCAATCCACAATGGCATATGTGGAAAGCACTCTAGAGGCCATTCCCTGGCATAAAAAGCTTTTAATGCAAGTTACTACTGGCCAACCATGCATTAAGATGCCAAGAAGTATGTACAAATATGCAATAGCTGCCAGCACTTCAAGCCCGTACCCATATTACCTGCCAGCAAACTCCACCCGCAGATGAGCCATTGGCCATTCATGCAATGGGTGATTGACTTGGTGGGACCAATGTTGCCTCCCATTAAGGGTAGAGGCATGATGATCATAGCAACTAACTATTTCATGAAATAGGTCAAAGCCGAACCCATGACTACAATTATCATGATGGACATAAAACGTTTCATATAGAAGAACATCCACTTTAACATCCCTAACTCCATTGTCATAGGCAATGGTCTGCAGTTCGTGGGCAAAAACTTGGCGAAGTTCTTCGAAAAATATGGCATCAAGCTGCACATATCCATGCCCCAATATCCAAAAGGCAATGGGCAGACCGAGGTGTCCAATAAGACCATTCTCAGCTACCTCAAGAAGTCCTTCTCAGACAAGAAAGGCAAGTGGCTAGATGAGTTGCCCGGTGTTCTATAGGTGTATCTCACCACCAAGAGAAGAACAACCGATGAAACTCCGTTCTCCCTGGTATTTGGCTTTGAGGCAATCATTCCTCCCAATGTCGTGGTGCCCAACATTAGCACTGTATTATCGAATTCTAAGTAGAATGAGAATAAGATGGCCACAAACTTAGACTTAGTAGAGGAAGAGCGCAAAAAGGTTATCATCCGCATTGAAGCCTATTAGCAGCAGCTCCTCTCCAACTACAACAAGAGTGCGAAGATCCAGCAATTCCAGCAAGGAGACTCAGTCCTCAAAAAAGCCTTCATAACCGCTCACCGGAAGGCTCCAAAAAAATGGCTTTCATCTAGGAAGGTCCTCACAAAATCAGCTGAGTAGAAGGGAAGGGCAGTTACACCCTCACTACTATAAGCGATAAAGAGATTGAAATGAAGTGGAATGCCTATAACCTGAGAAAGTACTACGTGTGACCACCCACCATTCCTTGTACCTTGTTCAAGACAAATAAAGTTCGAAGACTCAAGCAGCTAGACGAACAAGACCTGGTATGTCAAGGATTATTAATTGTTATGTTATTTCTGCCTACAAGCAAAGCTAATACATTTATCTATTTTCAATGAAGATTACAGGAATTATTCACAAGCCTAGGCCAATTGCAGAAACATCCCAATTGACCACCCCTACCAAAGCAGAAGACACCTCTACTCTAGTAGACATAGTGTGTGCTCTCCTATTAGGTTGTTTGAATGCTCAGTCCCTATGAATTCATCAACTACCTGTGCCGGACAGGTCGTAGAATTTGCCACAATAGACTTTTTCTTAAAAAGACTTAGCCAACTAAAGGATTTAATTTTGCAGGAGCTCAGGTTTTTAACCAAAAAGACGGTAAGTGCTAGATTTCCCTGCCCATGAAAGAATTTGCATGACTGAATGGTCCGTTCCCGACTTGCAATCTTCATGAACGTAACTAGGCTTTAAAGTTATAATACTAATTAAGAAACTTGCGGAATCAGTTACAATTGAGGCCCAAGAGATCTGTATCGAGCTTTGTGTAATTTAGAAGATCAAAGGACTAGTAGCCGAAAGTATATGGCCACTGAGTCACGATTTAGCATACAACTTAAGCCTAAAACGCCTCCGAGAGCCAGGCCAACACCTAAAGTGGTCACGCGGGATGTCTACTTTTGTAAGTAAGATGTTTGGCCAACGACTTAACGGTTGACAGCCCTAGGCAATCTATAAGCCAAGACTTACACCTACTATGACTACGTGGACCCGTCTACTTATTCAAAAGTAACACTTTCGGTCAACGGTCTATAGTTTAAGTTTTGCAAGAGTTAAAGCTGAAATGTACAACTATAGTAGCTACAAAAACTCCTCTACTTTGTACGAGAAGCACGTGTGCGGCCGTCGGCTCTGTTAGTTAGAAATTTCGCAATATGCCCCGGGAGGGCCAAGGCTCGTGAAGCTGCTAAAGTCGAGAAACACGACTATGAGTTCGGCTGCTGGCTCTATAAATTAGAATTTTGCATTTTTTTTTCCTCGTGTAGGTAAAGCTCCTTGAGCATCAAAGCCAAGACTAAAGCCTAAAGTGACAATGTGGGATCGACTGCTTCATCAAAGTAGTCAACTTAGTCACTCATCCTACTGCAAAGTTTTGCAAGTTGCCTCAAGCAGGCAAAGCTCCCGAATTCCCAAAGCTGGAACTAAAACCTAAGTGACACCATGGGATCAACTGCTTCCTCGAAGCAGCTCGCCCAGCTGCCCGTCTAACAGTAAAGTTTTGCAAAAAAAATGATGAAATAGTAAGGATGAAGCAAAGCAAGGAAAGCTATTTATTAAATTTCTACAAAATTGATAAACCGACTCGAAGGCCAACAAAGTGCAAATAAGGTAAAACGAAAAGGAAAAAAAAGAAAATTCCTAAGTCTAAGCAAAAAGACTACTCATCAACAGCCTGCATAGCTACTGGTTCCTCGACTACCACGCCTTTAGCAACCACACTGTTCTCAGCAGCCAATTCTTCCATTAGTTCATCCTTAGTCACCCTTGCCTGAACTGCCTGATCTTCAGCTGCTCTACCAAAGGCAGCTTCAAATAAGAAGTTAAGCAGATCAACTGGTGAAATGAAGAAAGTTTCAAAGTCCTTCTAGAAAAACTCATAATCCGAGGTCTACCCGGGAGATGGCCTATATATCCTAGCTTGTAGAAATCGGCCTGACAAGAAGCAAGCACCACTTCGTGACCAACTTTCTCATTCTTTCGCTGCTTGTTCTCCTCAACAAGCCCAGTGTGAGTATTCTGCAGCTTATCCAATTCTTTCTCAGCAAGCACCACTTCGTGACCAACTTTCTCATTCTTTTACTAGTAAACAGCGTACCTTGCAGATCCAATTCTTTCTTCAAGTTTTTACTAGTAGACAGCGTACCTTGCAGATCCACTTCCTTAGGCTCAAGCTTACTGGAAACAT
Organism: Pyrus communis; assembly: GCF_041283825.1. Classification (NCBI taxonomy): domain Eukaryota; kingdom Viridiplantae; phylum Streptophyta; class Magnoliopsida; order Rosales; family Rosaceae; genus Pyrus; species Pyrus communis. The sequence continues at coordinate 8,744,261 of NC_142567.1, forward strand.
CCTTAAGATAAAACACTTTAGCATGCATGAAGGCAAGCTCCTCGTCCTTGGCAAAACAAACAGATCATAGCTCCGAATTGACATGCTCATGGTCTTTGACCACTAGTGTAACACTATTGACTTCCTTCTCTGCAGCTTTCAACATCACCTAAGTTGCAGTAAGCTTAGACTTTAAATCAACGACCTCTTAATAAACGGTCTCTAGTTGCACAGAAGCAGGGGCATGTACATCAAACCCCTTCAAAATGGTGATTTCAGATTTAAGCTTCTAGATCCTTTCAGCAGTTGAGCGAAATTGAGCCATCAACACCACTTTAGCCTTCTTAGCATACTCGACAACATCCTGATCAACGTGCATAGACTCAACTACGTGAATAAGTCTTATGCATTGTAGCAAGCAAGGAGGACCCCTCCAATAGGTAGCAAGCTTCGCAAAAGTGTTTTAGTGGACAACAACTTTCCCAGCACTATCAAGTAACTTGGCGCCTCTGTTGACGTCCTCAAGCAGGTCAGCCTTCAACAACATACAACCCTCGGGAAACTCCCCAGCTCTAGACTTGGTAAATCTCTCACTACCACTTGTATGAGCAGACTTCCATTTCTCAGCAGATGAATCAGTCGCAGCTGAATGATGAATAGGCCCAGGTGTCACCTTAGCAACAAAATCCACCTTCCCACTCTTCATAACGGTGAGCCTCTTAGAAGCTCAACCAGACTTAGCTCCCAATGTGTGCTCGACACAAACCCAGACACTCGGGGCACCACCAAACCTTTCCGTTGGGTAATCCTCTCAACAATGGTCGTGGCCACCTTTGGAGCAATAGGTTTCATAGGCTTAGACTCAATAGTATTTTCTTCCCCTTAGAGGAAGTCAGATCAGTGATAATCTTTTCAGCAGCAGACGAGCCCCTGCGAGCAGTAGAGGAAGTCATTGGCTTTTTCTCAGTCGAAGGCTCACTAGCAAGTGAGGAAGATTTCTTATTTCCACCTTCATTTGTAGCAGGTTCTACAATAGCGATCAGACAAGCAAACGCCTTCTCTTTGATCCATTTTATCTCTTCATTCGGAGGCAGCCTGCCTCTCTCCCAATGAAGAGGACTGAGCAGCCAGCGTCATTCATGGTACTCAACTGGAATGCCCAAGGCGATGTGTACTTTCTTTATATCTACCGGAATTCTTGAAGTTGAGCCAAATTTCGAATCTACACAAAGTAAGAAAGACAATTAATAAATTGAACTCATGGAATAGCTTAACAAAAATTCAAACAGGCCAGGAATGAAGCAATTCGTTTACCACTGATAAAGACAGTCAGAACACGCCCAGATAAGAAAATGAGTCAGACTCACACTTGATAGGAGCATATTCATGCGACTTAAATGGCTTGTTCTCGTGCATTTACGTTATGTTTCTCTAGTTATTTTAGTCCTTTATGCTTCTTTTGTGTGTTTTCAGGTTCTAAGGGCAAGGTATGCAAAAGGATGCCTTTTGAAGCCTTTTGGAGCAAATTAGAGATTGGAATGGATATCATATGCTTGGAGCCAAGAGGATGGACGAAATTAAAGACTTGAAGTAGGAAAGTTAAATCCTAAAAGACCTCATGTTTAAGCATCATTGAAGACTCCTACGCATTTTAGAACACAAAAACAACATTCCTTGCAACCTTAGGACATTGTCGTGTGTTTCCTTGTGTCTCCCTTCCTTGCCATGCAAGGAAGGGCTTTGTTCCCTATTTTAAACACTTAAAGCATTCACTTATCATACCATTCACTTATCATATCATTCACTTATCATATCATTCACTTATTATAAGCATTCACTTATCACTCACCACATATCATTCATTTATCACTTATCACTTCCACTCACTTATCACTTATCAAACCATTCACTTATCACTTCCATTCACTTATCACTCACCACATATCATTCATTTATCACTTAACATATCATTCACTTATCCCTTATCATACTCATAATCATCTACACATTTCAACCATTTAAACATATGCATTTCAACTCACATGCACATCATTCATTCTTCTTCCTAGCCGTGCATCCCCTTAGCCATTTCCAACCACATTCTTCCACTTCCCACTTCATCATTACACCACCTAATCCACATGCACTCCCATCCATTTCATCATTGCATTCATCACCAAAGAACCAACAACAAAGCCGTGCATTACTCATCAATTCCAGCCACATTCCACATGTTTTCACAACCTAATTCACATGCACATTCAGCCACCTTTCTCCCAAAAACAGTGCACATGCATTCATTATTCACTCACTTTGCATTCCCTTTGCAATTACACCCCACATGTCCATTTAATCATTCAACCACATTCCCATTAACCACAAAACAAATCACACAACACTACCCATGCCGTGACCTTCCTAGCCATTTCCAAACTTTTCCCTTTACATTTCACATGCATTCCATACTGTTTTCCATCATTAATTCAGCCACCATTCACTCTTTATTTCACATGTATCCACACACACTTCACACAAACAACATTCACATGCATTCACATGCATTTCCAACACAAAACACACTCAAAACCGTGGCCACCTTTGCATTTCAGGATTCCCATTTGCATTTTCAGATTTCCAGCTTTCCCTTTTATTTTCCAGCTTTTATTCTTCATCATTGCAGCCATTCCACATGCAATTCTCCATCATTCCTCCACACAAACACCTTAAACAAATAGCCATATACATCTCCACTCCTCCTATAAATACCCTTGCATTCCCATCATTCAAATCATCTCATTTTCATACACAACACCACACCACAAACACATCCACTTCTTCCTAGCCGTGAGTCCCATCTCTCCCTTATAATCCAAACACCAAACCATCTTTCCATTTCAATCATTCCCCAATCCATTCAACACATCAAACTATCCCTAGACCTTGTGCTACAACGAAGAGGAAGAGGAAGAGAAGAGTGCCTAAACGTTCATACAATTCAAGTTTGAGTTGTTGGAATGTTTAGGTGTTTCTTTGATTTCAAGGTTTAATTTCAATACTCTTTGTTTTGTACGAATGAGGAATGGAAGATAAGAAGGCCTAAACGTTCATACAATTCAAGTTTGAGTTGTTGGAATGTTTAGGTGTTTCTTTGATTCTCTTTGTTTTGTACCATGAGGAACTAAACCCCCCTTGGTTAGGGGGGGATTCTAAATATATGTTTATGCTTGTATTTTGATTTGATTACTTCCAATTGCATTTCATAAGTTGTGGATTCAATTCATTTAACTGTTTGATTGATAAATTATTTATGTATGTTCATTAAGATTGCAAGCTTAATTTTCATGCATGAATATGACGCTAGAATATAAGTGAGTTTCACCTAATCGTTATGAACTTATATTCACAAGTAGTGGAGGTTGCTTATAAACAATCGCGTTAAATGAATTCTTGGCACGAGTTTCATGCTCATCATAGTAACGAATGCCTCGTCAACACTTATAGTTTTCATGATGCTTAATGATCTTTGATTGTATCTTTATTGTGCTTTTCACGTAAAGGACTTTTGGAGAATGTTGTGAATTGCGTTGCGCTAACCCATCCAATTCATTAACTTAAGGAAAACTTGACGGTTAATTTAAGCGGACCTAATTGACCCGGGGCGTTGAGTTTCATGATTTATTGAAATGCAATTGGAAATCGTTTTATTATGCAAGTATAATATATGTGGAGATGAACCCCGTGGCTAACTTTCCATCCATTTGTTCTTTCTTTTCTTGTTTCTGTTCTCATGTTTAATTTAACTTGTTAATCAATTATGTTAGACATGTGAAACTAATTTCTTTTTAGTTAGAGGCGAATTTGAAGCCATGTACATATGTTGGTTATGATTTGATTCACTCCAGTTATGAATTCATGAACTTTAGATGTGGGTTACTTTTCTGTTTTGATTAAGAACTTGTTTATGTATGTGGGTTGAGGGTCGACACTTAATTTGCATGCCTAAAACTTGATGCTAGGATATAAGGGAGTTTCACCTAATCGTTATGAACTTATATTCATGAGTAGTAAAGATCGCTAGTCACGATTGTGTTTAGTAAACCCTAGGCGGGATTAACATGCGTATTCCATAGTTATGAATGCCTAGTCGATGTTTATGATTTCCGTTGAACTTAATGATCTTTGTTGAATGTCTCTATCATGCGTATTCCATGGTTAGGGACTTTGATTAAGAATAATTTGGTTGTAATGCGTATCCCATTCAATCCAATGAATCTAGGGAAATCTGAAAGTTAGTTTAAGCGGACCTAATTAACTTGGAACATTGTCATTCATCGTTTGTTGAAGTCATAATTGGGAGTCAATTTATATGCTTATGTTCATGTGTGGATAAGGAACCCTCTAACTAGTTTTTCATCATTCTATTTCATTAATTTCGTTTTTTTTAGAATCTGTTTTAATTCCAAGTTTCTGTTTTAGTTTAAATTCATCCAAAACCAATCCCCCATTTATTTTAAAGTGTTAGAAATACATTTAGTTTGTGTTTATAAGTGCTTTGGGTACTGTTTGAGTCTTTTGGTTTGTTTGAGTGTTTTAAAGTTTAGTTTTGCAATTCTTTGAGTCTAGTATAGTGTTTCATATTGTTATTTTACATTTTTGAGTCAAATCCAAGTGATTAACAATCCCTCCTAATCCCCGGTCCAGAACGATCCCTACTTATACATATACTACAATTTGACGAAAAGAGGGTTTAATTTGTGTGCGTATAAATCTCGCATCAAATTTTGGCGCCGTTGCCGGGGATTAGAAAATTTGCTAATTCCTTGGATTGTTTTATTTTCGTTTGTTTTTATTTTATTCCAGATTCTTAATCTTGTTTTGTTTCTTATTTTAGGTACTAGTTTATGACTCGGAGTTCTCATCCGATTCGTGAACGTATCCTGGTGTGATTGGGTTCTTTGTCCGGCTGCAAGACGTAAAAGAAAGCGCTACTTGGGAGGCAACCCAATGCACTAAATAAAACAAAGCATGTTCATAAAAAAAAAAAAAAAAAAGTTTGGGTACTAAACATGGAGAAAGTGGAGCTTCACAAAGGTTGTTTACGTGAAGCCCCACTACGAGGCGTCGAAGCAGGAGGCATCGAAGCGGGAGGCATCGGAGTGGAAGGCATCGGAGCGGAAGCCATCGGAGCGGAAGGCATCGGAGCTAGAGCATTCCAGGCCTCAATACTTGGCCAAGCGCTGGATGACCCAGGAAAAATATGCCTCTGGAAGTAAGCCGCAAGCCTTTGACGGTCACTTTGACGGTCACTTTGCATACGACCATTGGATTCTTGCAGCTCATCAAGCTTCCTCTTCATGCCCGTTGAATAGTTGTTTGCAAGCACATGCAAACTTCTATTCTCATACTTCAGCTGCTTGATCTCTTGCTTGAGACTTTCCACCTCTGCCATCAATGATTCCACCTGACGGGAGCGGGCAAGCAGGCGTTGGCCCATATTGGACACAGAGCTCGCACACTGAACACTAAGTGCGAGGGACTCTTGAACGGCCAACTCATCGGACCGTCCTGACAGCAGCCTACTATCTTTTGGAGTAAGGAGGTTTCTAGCTACTATTGTAGCTGTTGTGGCGTCCTGCATCACGGAGTCTTCACCTGTAAGAAGACCGTTAGAAGATAAAAAAGAAGGACGCCATACATTACCTTGACGGGGCGCAACTGGATCGCTGCTGAGACTCAAATCTAAGCTAAGGTTCGATGGGTTTGCCATTTTTCAAAAGTGTTCAAAGAGATGGGGTGGATGGAGAGAATTCTCAAAGGGCCGGAGTCGATTTTCAAAGAATGGGAAATCTTCAGAGTGTGTTTGTTGCGGTGATCAATGCATCTATAAGAAGCCAAGGCGACGCGTCCATCAATTCAAAAAGCCAGAATTTCCGGCGTAAGTTAAGCGACGCGTTCTCGGCTTTTCAGAAACGTGTTCAACTTTGTCAAAAGTTCACGTGGAGGTCATCATCGCAGCTACACTTTTGCCGACAAGCGTAAATTTCGGCGACGTTTTCTCTGCTTTTCAGAAAACGCGTGCGACTTTGTCAAAAGAGCTCTGACAGAGCCGCGTACACACTACTACGTGTCGTGCAGAAATCGAAGGGGCGTCGTGCAGAAATCGAAGAGGCGTCCGTTCAGAAATCGAAGAGACGTTTGTCGACACGGGTAAAAGACCACCACTTGATATTATCTCTATATATGTCGACCTTCGTCTTTATGGCAAGACAAACATGAAGAAAATGCCCAACTCTTCCTCACCTCTGAGGTCGCACTCCCAGCAAAGCCTTTCGAAATACTCAATTCTTCCTTCTTCCCCAATGATGATACCAGATGCCTGGAGTACATATGACCCAGGAGGAAACAGCACAACAAATACATGTGCTGATTCATTCACCGCTTCTTCAAAAGCAAAGGTATCTCATATCATCAAGGTCTAAAGCAAAAGTATCTCATATCATGCTCTTTCCCTATCTTTTCCTTTGCCCTTGTTATTACTCGCATGGCAAAGTAAACAAAAGCAATCAGAGGCACTTGGAGTCAGTCTTCTGTTCTGGAACCGACTGCCTGGAATCCATTCCTGATTGCTTACCTAGAATTGCTCTCGAGTAGTCATCTTCAACAGTTGACACACTTCTGCAAAGGGAGCAAGCAAGGCAAGTGAAAATGATACATTGAAGCATGTGGAGACAAACGTAGGCTGAGTTTTCCTCCAACCCTTTTCAATACGAATTGGAAAGATTGAACAAAGAAACAGACCAAAGGGGAAAGCTCAGACCTCCGGGGGAGACCAACAGAAGCCTGCTGCCCAGTTCAAGAGTAGCACAAAGGAAAATCAACGATGGGAGCAGTGCAGTTCAAGAGTAAGCCTGTGGAATCACCATGATCAAAGCCTCAATGCAATCAACAAGGAGAAGATGGAATTTACACTCTATAACCAGATTTGCGTCTCTAAACTCTTCTCTTTGTTAATTACATTCTGCCATGTTTAGTATGTTTAAATGCTTTTTGTGTGTTTACTTATGCTTTGTGTGAATCTATGCTTAAAACATTGAGGACAATGTTTGATTTAAGTGTGGGGGGGTAACTAATGTTGTTATTGCAAATTCGTGGGATTTTATCACCCATAACTTCAAATGTTGTTCCTTGCTGTTTTAAGGTGTTTTTAAGATGTTTTAGAGTGTTTTAGTATTTGTTGTTTTATAACTCCGAAAAGCACATAAAAATTTGAAAAATATGTTTTGAAAAACCTAAAAAAAGAGTGTTTTGAGTCGTTTTTGTGTGTTTGTGTCTTAGGGTACCTTCCAACACAATGATAAGGATTTGGTTTGTAATTGCATGACTGTTAAAAAGAGTTATGAACATAGAGAAAAGTTTGAATTACTCTTGGTATATGCTTGGTTATGGTTATAATGTATGACTTCACATGCAATCATAAAAGAAATATTCGTTTTTGTAACATGCTTGAAGGAAGGAACTCAAACAAACGCTACAACCTTGTGAGACTTGAGCCTAAACGTTCATTGGAGAGTTATATTCTGTGATTTCTTGTTTTCTAAAGTCGTTGCATGATCTCATCATTCTTTGCTTGGTTGCTACTTGGAATGCATTTCATTATAGTTCCAAATACTAGAACTCATGCCCAATTCATTCAAAGCATGATATTGTTTGCATAACATACAATAAGATGAAGTTGTTAGTCAAGCCAAAGCCAAAAAGCCTATCCCTTTTCATATTTCCTATTTGTTGTAAGTTTTAACCCTTTTGAGCCTTTTCAAGCTTATTTTCTTTGTTAACCCATTGTTCTTAAAGGATAGTGAAGCATGACTTAGAATGAACTCCTTTTGATCAATATACTGCAGAAAATAAGTGTGGGGGAAGATAATAGGGCACGGCCAAAGAATGAAATAAAGAAAAAAATTGTTGAAAAGAAAGAAAAAAAAAAAGAGTTGAAAAATAAGTGAGAATGATCTCACAACCATTGGTTATTGAAGGAAGGGTCCAAAAGAGTGAATTTGACCCTAGTTGTTGCATGAATCTTCCCTTGTGTTTAAAAAGTTGATTTCTGCCATTAAAAGTGAGTTTAAGTGTCAATTTCATTACTTCGCTTCCTATTACTTTAAGAACTTTTGTTTTACTTTACCTTTCTTTGTTAAAACCATTACCCTTAGCCCCGTTACAACCCTCAACTTCTATCTTGATGTTATGTATTCAATATGTGGAGTTTGAATTTGGTATGAGCTTATGGAATCACTGGTTCTCATTCTAAGTAGTAGCTTTCCATTCATGAGATCATATTCATGTCATTGTCGTAAATCCAGAAAATGCTTTCTTTGTTATAACATATGTGAGATACTAGTCTTTCATGTTTACATCATTCTCTCACATATAACTAGTGTAGGGTGTGTAGTCAGAAAATCTGTGTGAAAATAGAGTGCATTCTAGTAAGGAAATGAGGAAATTCTCTAAGGCATGTTACTACTTTTGAAATGTGTTTTAAATGCTTAATTGTGAACTAGTATGTGGTGACTATGAGTAAGAATGTACTTAAGTATAAAGATGGCTAAAATCTGTGGGAATAATGATTTTTAACGTGTCATGTGCATTGGAAATCCCTAAGACGGTTGTTGGAAGGTTTAGGTTGTGTTTTACTTGTTTTGTTTCGTTTAGTTTTGTTTTGTTTTTCTTTCTGTTTTGCTCGAGGACTAGCAAAAGATAAGTGTGGGGGTATTTGATAGGAGCATATTCATGCGACTTAAATGGCTTGTTCTCGTGCATTTACGTTATGTTTCTCTAGTTATTTTAGTCCTTTATGCTTCTTTTGTGTGTTTTCAGGTTCTAAGGGCAAGGTATGCAAAAGGATGCCTTTTGAAGCCTTTTGGAGCAAATTAGAGATTGGAATGGATATCATATGCTTGGAGCCAAGAGGATGGACGAAATTAAAGACTTGAAGTAGGAAAGTTAAATCCTAAAAGACCTCATGTTTAAGCATCATTGAAGACTCCTACGCATTTTAGAACACAAAAACAACATTCCTTGCAACCTTAGGACATTGTCGTGTGTTTCCTTGTGTCTCCCTTCCTTGCCATGCAAGGAAGGGCTTTGTTCCCTATTTTAAACACTTAAAGCATTCACTTATCATACCATTCACTTATCATATCATTCACTTATCATATCATTCACTTATTATAAGCATTCACTTATCACTCACCACATATCATTCATTTATCACTTATCACTTCCACTCACTTATCACTTATCAAACCATTCACTTATCACTTCCATTCACTTATCACTCACCACATATCATTCATTTATCACTTAACATATCATTCACTTATCCCTTATCATACTCATAATCATCTACACATTTCAACCATTTAAACATATGCATTTCAACTCACATGCACATCATTCATTCTTCTTCCTAGCCGTGCATCCCCTTAGCCATTTCCAACCACATTCTTCCACTTCCCACTTCATCATTACACCACCTAATCCACATGCACTCCCATCCATTTCATCATTGCATTCATCACCAAAGAACCAACAACAAAGCCGTGCATTACTCATCAATTCCAGCCACATTCCACATGTTTTCACAACCTAATTCACATGCACATTCAGCCACCTTTCTCCCAAAAACAGTGCACATGCATTCATTATTCACTCACTTTGCATTCCCTTTGCAATTACACCCCACATGTCCATTTAATCATTCAACCACATTCCCATTAACCACAAAACAAATCACACAACACTACCCATGCCGTGACCTTCCTAGCCATTTCCAAACTTTTCCCTTTACATTTCACATGCATTCCATACTGTTTTCCATCATTAATTCAGCCACCATTCACTCTTTATTTCACATGTATCCACACACACTTCACACAAACAACATTCACATGCATTCACATGCATTTCCAACACAAAACACACTCAAAACCGTGGCCACCTTTGCATTTCAGGATTCCCATTTGCATTTTCAGATTTCCAGCTTTCCCTTTTATTTTCCAGCTTTTATTCTTCATCATTGCAGCCATTCCACATGCAATTCTCCATCATTCCTCCACACAAACACCTTAAACAAATAGCCATATACATCTCCACTCCTCCTATAAATACCCTTGCATTCCCATCATTCAAATCATCTCATTTTCATACACAACACCACACCACAAACACATCCACTTCTTCCTAGCCGTGAGTCCCATCTCTCCCTTATAATCCAAACACCAAACCATCTTTCCATTTCAATCATTCCCCAATCCATTCAACACATCAAACTATCCCTAGACCTTGTGCTACAACGAAGAGGAAGAGGAAGAGAAGAGTGCCTAAACGTTCATACAATTCAAGTTTGAGTTGTTGGAATGTTTAGGTGTTTCTTTGATTTCAAGGTTTAATTTCAATACTCTTTGTTTTGTACGAATGAGGAATGGAAGATAAGAAGGCCTAAACGTTCATACAATTCAAGTTTGAGTTGTTGGAATGTTTAGGTGTTTCTTTGATTCTCTTTGTTTTGTACCATGAGGAACTAAACCCCCCTTGGTTAGGGGGGGATTCTAAATATATGTTTATGCTTGTATTTTGATTTGATTACTTCCAATTGCATTTCATAAGTTGTGGATTCAATTCATTTAACTGTTTGATTGATAAATTATTTATGTATGTTCATTAAGATTGCAAGCTTAATTTTCATGCATGAATATGACGCTAGAATATAAGTGAGTTTCACCTAATCGTTATGAACTTATATTCACAAGTAGTGGAGGTTGCTTATAAACAATCGCGTTAAATGAATTCTTGGCACGAGTTTCATGCTCATCATAGTAACGAATGCCTCGTCAACACTTATAGTTTTCATGATGCTTAATGATCTTTGATTGTATCTTTATTGTGCTTTTCACGTAAAGGACTTTTGGAGAATGTTGTGAATTGCGTTGCGCTAACCCATCCAATTCATTAACTTAAGGAAAACTTGACGGTTAATTTAAGCGGACCTAATTGACCCGGGGCGTTGAGTTTCATGATTTATTGAAATGCAATTGGAAATCGTTTTATTATGCAAGTATAATATATGTGGAGATGAACCCCGTGGCTAACTTTCCATCCATTTGTTCTTTCTTTTCTTGTTTCTGTTCTCATGTTTAATTTAACTTGTTAATCAATTATGTTAGACATGTGAAACTAATTTCTTTTTAGTTAGAGGCGAATTTGAAGCCATGTACATATGTTGGTTATGATTTGATTCACTCCAGTTATGAATTCATGAACTTTAGATGTGGGTTACTTTTCTGTTTTGATTAAGAACTTGTTTATGTATGTGGGTTGAGGGTCGACACTTAATTTGCATGCCTAAAACTTGATGCTAGGATATAAGGGAGTTTCACCTAATCGTTATGAACTTATATTCATGAGTAGTAAAGATCGCTAGTCACGATTGTGTTTAGTAAACCCTAGGCGGGATTAACATGCGTATTCCATAGTTATGAATGCCTAGTCGATGTTTATGATTTCCGTTGAACTTAATGATCTTTGTTGAATGTCTCTATCATGCGTATTCCATGGTTAGGGACTTTGATTAAGAATAATTTGGTTGTAATGCGTATCCCATTCAATCCAATGAATCTAGGGAAATCTGAAAGTTAGTTTAAGCGGACCTAATTAACTTGGAACATTGTCATTCATCGTTTGTTGAAGTCATAATTGGGAGTCAATTTATATGCTTATGTTCATGTGTGGATAAGGAACCCTCTAACTAGTTTTTCATCATTCTATTTCATTAATTTCGTTTTTTTTAGAATCTGTTTTAATTCCAAGTTTCTGTTTTAGTTTAAATTCATCCAAAACCAATCCCCCATTTATTTTAAAGTGTTAGAAATACATTTAGTTTGTGTTTATAAGTGCTTTGGGTACTGTTTGAGTCTTTTGGTTTGTTTGAGTGTTTTAAAGTTTAGTTTTGCAATTCTTTGAGTCTAGTATAGTGTTTCATATTGTTATTTTACATTTTTGAGTCAAATCCAAGTGATTAACAATCCCTCCTAATCCCCGGTCCAGAACGATCCCTACTTATACATATACTACAATTTGACGAAAAGAGGGTTTAATTTGTGTGCGTATAAATCTCGCATCAACACTCTCCACTTACCTCCAAGGTATCTTTCGCCCACTCGTGATCAACTTTTCAGGAAGCATCAAGAAACCTATAGCGAGACCTCAGCTACCTCATGTTTTCCATGCGGCCAATTTCGAATAAGTACCATAACTTATTTATGGTCAAGCCAAGATCAAAGAACCTGTTCAAGTTCGAAAATCCCACCATCACACGAATTGCATTCAGGGAGCTCTGAGCATGCGTGCATTTCATGATGTAGATCACCTTTTGGAAAAGATGCAGCATGCGAAAAGTAAATCCCAACACAAAGTAATACGGATGGAATTTGATAGCCTTTTTCTTAGTCGTGGTGCCTTTGCACGGTTCATGCCCGCTATCATCCTTCACCTGCTTGACGCGAACCCCTAACAGAATCGCATGCTTGTGTGTCTCGAGAAAATCTCGAAACAATTCATTAGAATTGATCTTGACATGTGTAACCTTGAAGTAGCCTACTTTGTTGGAAGAACCATATTAACAGTACAAAGGTATAGGATATTTGTCATTTTTATGATCGGAGGAAGACATCTCAAAATTTATGAAGGAAAGTATGAAGAAAAATATTTAAAAGGTAGCTCGCGAAAAGAAAAATAAAAAATAAAACAATAAAGGAGGACCTCAGAACCCAGCGCCAAGCCCCACGGCCCAGCTCATCAGCATGTGACAATAAGCCTAAGGGCCCCTTCCACAACAATGAAGGGTGAGCACCCCGTGCCTCTCTTATTCTTCTTTAGTCCAATGGGCCCAAGCTCGACTACATGCCACTCCAGCCCAGCAGGCCTCAAGGCCCATTACCGAAAGAGGCCCACACCTCACTCCTTCCTTTTCTCTCACACGCGCGTCTCAAGCAGGCCTTAGGTCTCTCGGCCCAGGTTGCAGATACCAGAGAGCCAACCCACACCGATCTCTTTGTTTCTCCCTTCTCGCCTAAACAGGCCCGTGGCCAGCAGCCATGGAGGCCCTCCAGCCCGAGCTGGCCTCTCCGCGCCCTAACGCGCCAATCAACTCGGCCCAACCGAGCTGAGCACCTGGCCCCACATCAGCTGAGATCTGCTGACGTACCACCAGCAACCCATGTTGCCCATTCCTGCAAAACAGTATCGTGGCACTTTTGACGTAATTTTCACACCTCTTCAACTCTCACCGAGCCAATTTTTCAAGCCCCAAGGCTCCCAAAAATTAAGAAGAAGAAAATTAAAAAATTTCTTACCTTGGTGCGGCATGGAGAAAAAGAACAACAACGAGAGACGACTATTTGCAAAGGCAAAAGAAGAAGAAAACTAGGGGAGAGGGAACAAATTTCCATTGGCTTCTATCTTCCTAGTTAGAATGATGATTGTTCTCCAAATTTATTTCATCCCCTGCTAAAGGTAGAATTAAATAGGTATTGGGGGCAATTGGTTGCCTTTTCCTAAAAGAAGTCTATCTCCAGATCAAGGAAGGAGATCTAGTTCAAATTCGAAAATAACTCCACAAGTCCATGCAGCTTGGGATTTCTACACCTACTGTTATTTTCCTACATGCAACCCAGTAGGTGTAGGGGAATTTGTGGAGCCTAATATAATCCCAAAAATTCTAGAGGTGACACATGGATTTTTGCTCAAGAAAGACAAAATTGCCCTCATTAAATGGGTAGGTTGCTCAGATACTCCCACTTGTAGCTTACACCCCTAAATGTGTCTATACCTAAATAGGACTGCCCATAGCTCACTTGCCCTTGGCAAGGAAAAGTCAAAGCATTAAAAATAAGGATTAATTACCCAAATCCTACCTTTAATACATTCCCAATTGAAGATTGACTCCATTCAAATAAGTAATTCCTATTTAAGTCAATTAGGGTTATTTACTCCATTATCTCAAGATGTTATCTCCTATTTAATATGTTGAGAATAGTTCTCCATAAAACCTTGGCCAATAGGATGCCACCATGTGTAAGGTAAAACCTTAAAACCATGGCTGGCCATTAATTACCCTAGCAAATCGGTTTGAACTTTGCAGATTGCTATCTGCTATCAAACTCAAGTACAACTCTTGCACATTAAAACCTAGATCGCAGATTGAAAGGGGGTTAGGGTTAGGGTTAGTAATTTGTGAAGAAATTGAATGAGGGTTAGGAAGAAAAAGAGAGTGTGTAGATGTCGTAAAGAGAGAGGAAAGAATAAAGAAATAAAAAAATGGGAATAATTAACTCATTTATGTACAAGGGCAATTTGGTCATTTCAAGGTGTAGAAAATTTCCTATTTATGTCCGATTATTGTGCATGGCGTGTGACAGGCCTAGCAATTTTTTACATGACCCGTTAACCCGACAGACACTACACGAAATTAACAAGTTATCGAGTTGACACGATAACGAATCTAGTCATTATCGGGTAAGATAACGGGTTGTTACAGGTATACACATGGTAACCTAATACACGATAAGTAAAATATTAATTTAATAATTTTATACCCCTAAAAATACTATAATAATTATATATATATATATGATATTATATATTATATACTATATACTATTATATATATATTAAATTAAATTTTAGCAAAATTTTGAAAAAAATGAGGTACTATATTTTTATATGGTATAGTATTATTGTTTTATTTCTTTTCATAATTATTTTGGTAAAATTTTCATAATTTAAATGGTTTATAATGTTTGGTTTTTCTATACTTCATTTATGCGGAAAAGAGTTTTGATATGGAAAACCTTACTGAAAACATCATCAACATAACTCTTGAAGGCAATAGACCAAGCCAAAGTTCCAATACAATTTCCCCATGGTGATCGATAAAATTGAAGGATTTTGTAATAGGAATAACATGCAAGCTTTGAGTTTCATTTACAAGGTTTTACCTTTTGAGTAAGGCTTCACAACTTTGAAAAGAAAAACTCATTCATTTTGCATATCCTTGCACATTTGATATTTTGTAGTAGACTAGTAGTGTATTGGTGTTTTTTTATTAAGCTCTTATTTTGGAGTGTAGATGTAGTACTTAACGACAAATGTGTTTTTATGCTTTGATGTAATATTTATGTGGGAATGTGATATGTGCAAATTTGAAAAAAAAATATTTTTCTTAACGGGTCATAATGGATCGGGTCATTTTACCTGTTGGGTAAAGTGACCCGACCTGTTAATGACCCGTTAAGATAAAGGGTGTGACGTAACACAATCCGTTAAGATAACAAGCTTTACACGAACACGACAAACCCGACTTGTTTGCCAGGCCTAGCGTGTGCATGTTGTATGCATATTCAAAAAAACATATTTCTGTCCCAAGATTAAGAAATTGTCCCATTTTGAGGTATTTCTCTTCTTTTTATGTCAAGTATAGGGTAGTTAGGTTATTGGTCAGTAAAACACCAAGGACTATAAACATTATATATAGAGACAAAAAATTTCACTATATTTTAAGGAACTCCACTAGTTTTTAAACATGTCAATGAGAGACAAAAACATAAAAACAACTAAAGTTCAGCCTAAAAACATGGAAACAATGTTTTAAAATACCAGCCATACCCCTAAGGCTTTAGGGCTGTTATAGAACCCAACCCTCACAACTCCAACAAAATTCATATGTACCATAAGCTCAACTCATCATTGACTATTTCTGTAGAATCAATTCAATCAGTCTTCGACCATTTTCACAAAATCAATTCAACCCATCTTTGACCATTTTTGCATAATCAGTTCAACTCGTCTTAGACCTTTTTTGCATAATCAGTTCAATCAGTCATCGATCATTATTGCATGATCAATTCAACCCACCTTTTTTGCAGAATCAATTCAACCCATCCACCACTATTTTTGCAAAATCAGTTCAACCTGTCTTCAACCATTTTTGCATAATTAGTTCAACCCGTTCTCGATATTTTTTGCACAATTAGTTTAATCACTCATCGAACATTTTTGTAGAATCTGTTCAATCAGTCATCGACCATTTTTGCAGAATCAATTAAACCCACCATTTTGCAGAATCAATTCAATTCATCCTTGACCATTTTTACAAAATCAGTTCAATTCATCTTCGACAATTATTGCAGAATTAGTTCAACTTGTCCTCGAACATTTTTGCAGAATCAGTTCAATAAGTCTCAACCATTTTTGTAGAATCAATTCAACCCATCATCAACCATTTTTGCAGAATTATTTCAACTCGTCTGTGACCATTTTTGCATAATCAGTTCAACCAAAGTTTCTTTAAAATTGTGACTATAAACCCACACCATTTATTGGATCTCTTAGCAATGCTTATTGCCTAAATAGTACCCCTAACCAAAACCATTGTTTGATAATATCAATATCGATTCATCCAAAGACAGAAATGCGAGCTCACTGTGGAGAAATTTTTTGGGGTTCCTGGCACAAAAGCTAGGTGGTGTTCCCACCAATTGAAATTTGACATCTAAATATTCTTTTATATCTTTAATTCTTAAAAATTGAGATGCTGAATCGTCGATAGAAAACAAATTAATTTAACGGAGTTGTACTTCACCGTCAAGTACTTCCACCGTCAACTCTTACCGCCATTACCAATTACTCATTCTGTAAATCTTTTCACTAATTCAGAAATCATCACAAAATTTACCAGCACTTAGAAAATGAAAACGTGAGAAAGAAAGATATAATCGGGTTTAGGGACGGCATGCTTTGGGATCTAGAAGTTGACTTCCGTTATTTTTATCCTCTTTTTTTAGACTACGGTTTTCGATTCAAAAGTGGAGGGTGAGTGCTGGGCCAAAAAGATTGAATTTAAAGTTGAATAGGAAATATGATGGAATTCGAAAGCAAGTTGCAGAAGTGCTAGATGGGGAAGTTCACATCCTTTAGTTTTTGTTTGACTATTGGACTTCCAGCTTTTAAGAATTTATTTGATTAAAAAGGGATAAAAGAAGATTTAGATGTCAAATTTCTATTGGTAGGGAACACCACCACCTGGCACATAGCAATAGATGAAGAGATCAAAGTGTGAAAAAACTTTTATACTATAAAGGGTAGTTTTGTAACTTACACTCTAGAGAAAAAAAGAAGGTAGTGATGTCATATTTCACATGTATTAACTTTTGTCTATCCTTTTAATATTTAAAAAGTGTTGACTTAATATACAATTAAGTATTAAAGGTATACTATATGTATAATTTTTCCTTATTTTTACTTTGCACTCATTCCTTGCTAATTTACAACTTTTGATATATTTTAATTTATTTGATCCGACGGCAGTACATGGATAGCATCACCCGTTTAGAAATACAGCAAGGCGGGGTGTGGCGGGGCATTACAAAATTGAAATAGGAACCGAACCTAATTTGTCCCGTTTGAAACAGGGCGGTTCCTACGGGCCCCCGTTCCTTTCCAGATGCAAATTGCACCTGAAAAACCTGAAGGCTGATCTGAAGGCAACGTGAGCAATGCTTCTATTGCGTAGCATGAGAACATGCACATCACCTAACCAACCTGGAAGAGTTTGAAATTCAGTCTGACACAAAACTAAAGGGTGAAAGCAGAAAAGAAATAGTCTAATCCAATTGGGAAATTTGATCAAAATCCATGTTTGGCGCAGAGGGTTGAGATTAAAGACTCGCAATCCTAATCAAAGTCAGTAAATTTAAATGGAATTTGAAAACCCACATAACAAGGACAAAACTAACAAATACCTATATTGTTCGAACGAAAGGACGAAGTTCGATGATTGATTGACCACGAACGGACCGACGATGAACATAACAGAGCTCAGTTGCGCTGTGAATTTGTGTCTGAGTGAGAGACCGAGAGTCAAAGTCGGTTGAAGCTTCGAGTTCGAGAGATTGAATGAAGGAGAAACAGACAAAGAGTCAAGAGTGTTTGCCCTTTAGATTAGAACAAGGGTGGAGATTTAATCTCATATATTAGACTGGTGGAAAAGGTCTGGGTCAGGCACCCTTTTTCTCATATATTTGGACCTACCCTACCCCGCTAAAAACATCGACCCGCCCCGTCCCACCCTGTTCAATTTTAAAAATATTTGGAACCGTCTCGTACCCGTCCCAAACCTCTTGTACCAGCCCTGACCCATGCATTCAGGACCTGTTTGCTCGCCCGTACACCTGGTATGGAGGACGTAGTGACTAGTGAGCTTTTCTCTCTCAAAAGACATCTTATCCGGCCCTCCTGATCCCTCTCCTTCCTCCGCCTCCCTTCCTCTGCGCAACCCAAATTCCCACCCTACCGTTGCCCACAATTGTTTCAGATGTCGGATTTCTCCTCAAGAAAAAGATGAATGCCCAGCAATTCCGACACCTACTGTGCATACATTTTCGTCAAAAAGTACAATGAAACGACAATTAAAGCAAATCATCAAAAACCCTAAACCCCAACTGTTAAACCCTCTACTGGGACATCTCACAAACTCCCCCACCCCGCAAACTGCCCTTTTCCTCTACAACCAAATGCTCCACTACCCAACCTCCCACAACCACTACACCTTCACTTACGCTCTCAAGGCATGTTGCTTCCTCCATGATGACAACAAGGGCCGGGAAGTCCACGCCCGCGTCATAAAAACCAGGCACTTTTCCGATACCTTCATCCAAAACTCGTTGCTTCACTTCTACGTAACCCAAGCTGACATTGCATCCGCTACCCGGGTTTTCAATTCCATACCAAAACCTGATGTTGTTTCATGGACTTCGATGATTTCGGGTCTTAACAAGTGTGGATTTGTGGAGGAAGCAATTGTTAAGTTTATGTCCATGAATGTGCCGCCTAATTCTACTACTCTTGTCATTGTTATGTCCGCTTGTTCGAGTTTAGGAGCCTTAAAGTTTGGTAAATCTGTTCATGGATATTGTATGAGGAAGTTATCTGAAAGGAATGTTATTTTGGAGAATGCAGTGTTGGATTTTTACATGAGATGTGGGTCTTTGGTGAGTGCACGGTACCTGTTTGTAAATATGCCCAAGAGAGATGTGTATTCTTGCACTAGCATGGTGGGTGGTTATGCACAAAGAGGATTTTGTGATGAGGCAGTGAGGCTTTTTCAGGAGATGGTTCAGGGAGACGAAGTTGAGCCTAATGAGGCTACCATTGTAAATGTATTGTCAGCGTGTTCTTCGATTGGGGCATTGAGTTTAGGCCAGTGGGTGAATTCGTATATAAGTGCACGGCCAGATCTCGTGTTGAATGGCATTGTGGGAAATGCATTAATAAACATGTATGTAAAGTGTGGTGAAGTAGGTATGGCAGTTTCGGTTTTTAAAACCCTGGTTTGCAAGGATAACATTTCGTGGAGTACTATCATAAGTGGCATGGCCATGAATGGTTATGGTATACACGCGTTGCAGCTCTTTTCACTCATGCTAGTCCACGGGATTCCTCCTGATGATGTAACCTTCCTTGGCTTGTTATCAGCATGCAGTCACACAGGTCTAGTCGATCAAGGGTTGATGATTTTCAATGCTATGAAAAATGTTTATCGGATTGCCCCGCAAACACAGCATTACGCCTGCCTAGTTGATATGTATGGTCGAGGGGGTTCTTGGAGGAAGCAGAGAGTTTCATGAAGGAAATGCCAACAGAAGCAGACGGCGCTGTTTGGGGAGCGTTGCTTAATGCATGCAAAATTCATGGGAATGAGAAGATGTTTAAGAGGATCAGAAATGGTCTCCTCAAGAGTAGAGGAGTAAGCATCGGAACTTATGCTCTTGTATCGAATACATACACCACTCACGAACGGTGGGATGAGGCTGATAAGGTTCGTGATGAAATGAGACAGATGGGGTTGAAGAAATTAGCAGCATATAGTCAGATAGATGTCGATCCAAATATCTTATAATCTCAGTACATGGTCGATCCAAGTTCAGTTCACGGTTTTTGCAGTTCTGTTGTAATAAACTAGTCAATCAATTAATTTGCAAAGAAGTAATATTTGTGCGAAATAATAAAAAGTTAGGTGATTGTTGGGGTTTAAACAATTTATGGCAACTTATCAGTTGCTTTTATCATACCCAATATATACCAAATTTAGAAACTCTCGTATCTCAAAACTTCGCCATTAACGTATTTAATAAAACGAGTTTACCAAGAAATGGGTGGTCATCTACTTAATCTATTGTATTTCAACAATTCTTCCCTTAACAAATTTAATCTCTTACGTCACATTTTCATTATGATATAGTAGGAATAATAATGCCGAGAAATACGTTTGTCCATTTACTGCAGAACAACTAAAACTAGCCGTGTTCATTCACCTGCTTGTCATCTCTTTTACATGCAACGATAGTCACTAACACGACATGCAAGTTCAGTTCATGGTTCTGGCAACTCTATTGTAACAAACTAGTCAGTGTATTAATTTGAAACACGTAATTTTTGTGTGAACTAATAAATAGCTATGTTATTGCTGAGATTAATTAAACAATTTATGGGAACTTGTAAGTTGCGTTTATGGTACCAAAATAAATACCAAATTAGAAACTCTCGTATTTGATACCTCACATTAGTAAGTACGTTGCTAAAGTAGTTTTAAAGGAAAATGCGTTTTTCATTTTACCAATGACTCGCACCTTTTGCCTCATCCCTTATAAGTTTAGAACTCCTTGCGTTAAAGTTCAACTGCATCTAAGGCATCATTTTCTAAGAAAATCAAAAGTTACTCATTCTTTCCACCATTATGGCCGGACTAAACATGTTTCCAATTATGGTCATTTTGTTTTTGGTGAATTGTGCACTTCCAACGTTGGCACATTTGGATGACTCGTCGGCCGTGGTTGAGTGCAAAAAACATTTCAGCATAAAGTATGCATTCGACGTGTACAACTATATTTTCAAAGGGAAGAAAATTGGGGACTTTAGTTGTCGGGCCCTTGTAGCGTTGGGAAGACCGTGTCATAATGTTTTCGTGAACAACACCTTTACTTATGAACACAATGGGAACAAAACTACCATTCAAGCCAGAGCTGACCGAGTATTTAATCATTGTATAATTGCAACTTCCGTCCCACCTCTTTCTTCGCTATCTTAAATTGAGAATTGAACTTCTCTACGGCTAACAAATTTGTGGGATGTTTCATGAGTCAGAATAAAATTTCGATGTATTTGCTTTGATGACTTGCTATGACTTCACTTTGTTGCCTTGAGTTGTAAAGCATTATCTAAATGATTGAGGAATGAACAACAGTAATAAAACAACTACCACACCAATTTCAAAAACTTTGTAAACATCGTAAGTAATACTGATCAGTTTTACATTTGTTCGGCCTTTACCCATGCATTACGTTCGGTTATTGTAGCTACACTGCATATTGATGTGTAATGCTTATTTTTCTAGAAACTTATGTTGCTCGTCCCATTTCAAGCATGTACGAAACTATTGTCCGCTATAGGGCTGCTCGTATGATCGCGATATTCTTGGTAACAGTCATACGTGTCTTTTTCATTGTTTCCGGGTCCAAGTTGAGAAAGATGAAAACTTCACCATGGCGTATTGCCCAAAATTCTTGCAAAACGGCATTGGAATAAGCTTATGAAAGACTCTTGATCGACTCTTATTTGCCTTTTGGTTCCAGTTGTTATGGAAATGCTACACTTTGTAAAAAGTGTGTCCATTCGGCACACCTCTGTATCTTTCTTTTTTTTTCGTCTTTTTTTCTTTGGTCTGAATAACCAAAACTAGAATATTTGTTGACTGATTTGAAACTTTTCATTGACGCAACTGTAGCTCGTTAACGTTATATTCGGGCGTGTGGGGCATGACTATTGTACCATACGCAGTAGGGTGTGAAATAATATTTGTGCTAAAATGAGTTTACCAAGAAAGGGGTGCTCATCTATTTAATCTATTGTACTTCAATAATTCTTCGCTTCTAAACAAATTTCACTTATGTCAAATTTTCATTTTGATATAGTAGGATTAATAATGCCGAGAAATACGTTTCTCCATTTACTGAAGAACAATTAAGGCTAGTCGCGTTCTTTTACCTACTTGTCATCACTTTTTCATGCAACGATAATCACTAACACGACATGCAAGTTCAGTTCACGGTTTTGGCAACTCTATTGTAACAAACTAGTCAGTATATTAATTTGAAACAAGTAATTTTTGTGTGAGCTAATTAATAGCTATGTTATCATAGAGATTAATTAAACAATTTATGGGAACTTGTAAGTTGCGTTTATGTTACCAAAATAAATACCAAATTAGAAACTCTCGTAGTTGATACCTCACAACTGTAAGTACATTGCTAAAGTAGTTTTAAAGGAAAATGCGTTTTTCATTTTACAATTGACTCGCACCTTTGCCTCATCCCTTATAAGTTTAGAACTCCTTGCGTCAAAGTTCAACTACATCTAAGGCATCATTTTCTAAGAAAACCAAAAGTTACTCATTCTTTCCACTATTATGGCCGGATTAAACATGTTTCCAATTATGGTCATTTTGCTTTTGGCAAATTGCGCACTTCCAACGTTGGCGCATTTGGATGACTCGTCAGCCGTGGTTGAGTGCAAAAAACATTTCAGCATAAAGTATGCATTCGACGTGTACAACTACATTTTCAAAGGGAAGAAAATTGGTGACTTTAGTTGCCGGGCCCTTGTGGCATTGGGAAGACCATGCCATAATGTTTTCGTGAACAACACCTTTACTTATGAACACACTGGGAACAGAACTGCCATTCAAGCAAGTGCTAACCGAGTATTTAATCATTGTGTAATTGCAACTTCCGTCCCACCTCCTTCTTCTCTAGGGCTAACAAATTTGCTTTGATGCCTTGTTATGACTTCACGTTGTTGTTTTGAGTTGTAAAGCATTATCTAAATGATTGAGGAATGAACAATAATAATAAAACAACTACCACACCAATTTCAAAAACTTCGTGAAACATCATAAGTAATACAAATCAGTTTTACATTTGTTCGGCCTTTACCCGTGCATTACGTTCGATTATTGCAGCTACACTGCATATTGATGTGTAATGCTTATTTTTCAAGAAACTTATGTTGCTCGTCCCATTTCAAGCTTGTACGGAACTATTGTCCGTTACATGGCTACTCGTATGATCGCGATATTCTTGGTAACGGTCATATGTGTCTTCTTCATTGTTTCCGGGTCCAAGTTGAGAAAGATGAAAACTTCACCATGGCGCGTTGCCCAAAATTCTTGCAAAACGACGTTGGAATAAGCTTATGAAAGACTCTTGATCGACTCATATTGGCATTTTGGTCCCAATTGTTATGGACATGCTACACTTTGTAAAAAGGGTGTTCATTCGGCACACCTCTGTATCTTTTTCTTTTTTGTCTTTTTTTCTTTGGTCTAAATAACCGAAACTAGAATATTTGTTGACAGATTTGAAACTTATCATTGACGCAACTGTAGCTCGTTAACGTTATATTCGGGCATGTAGGGCATGACTATTGTACCATGCGCAGCAGGGTGTGAAATAATATTTGTGCTAAAATGAGTTTAACAAGAAACAGGTGCTCCTCTACTTAATCTATTGTACTTCAACAATTCTTCGCTTCTAAACAAATTTAATCTCTTACGTCACATTTTCATTATGATATAGTAGGAATAATAATGCCGAGAAATACGTTTGTCCATTTACTGCAGAACAACTAAAACTAGCCGTGTTCTTTCACCTGCTTGTCATCTCTTTTACACGCAACGATAGTCACTAACACGACATGCAAGTTCAGTTCATGGTTCTGGCAACTCTATTGTAACAAACTAGTCAGTGTATTAATTTGAAACACGTAATTTTTGCGTGAACTAATAAATAGCTATGTTATTGCTGAGATTAATTAAACAATTTATGGGAACTTGTAAGTTGCGTTTATGGTACCAAAATAAATACCAAATTAGAAACTCTCGTATTTGATACCTCACATTAGTAAGTACGTTGCTAAAGTAGTTTTAAAGGAAAATGCGTTTTTCATTTTACCAATGACTCGCACCTTTTGCCTCATCCCTTATAAGTTTAGAACTCCTTGCGTTAAAGTTCAACTGCATCTAAGGCATCATTTTCTAAGAAAATCAAAAGTTACTCATTCTTTCCACCATTATGGCCGGACTAAACATGTTTCCAATTATGGTCATTTTGTTTTTGGTGAATTGTGCACTACCAACGTTGGCACATTTGGATGACTCGTCGGCCGTGGTTGAGTGCAAAAAACATTTCAGCATAAAGTATGCATTCGACGTGTACAACTATATTTTCAAAGGGAAGAAAATTGGGGACTTTAGTTGTCGGGCCCTTGTAGCGTTGGGAAGACCGTGTCATAATGTTTTCGTGAACAACACCTTTACTTATGAACACAATGGGAACAAAACTACCATTCAAGCCAGAGCTGACCGAGTATTTAATCATTGTATAATTGCAACTTCCGTCCCACCTCTTTCTTCGCTATCTTAAATTGAGAATTGAACTTCTCTACGGCTAACAAATTTGTGGGATGTTTCATGAGTCAGAATAAAATTTCGATGTATTTGCTTTGATGACTTGCTATGACTTCACTTTGTTGCTTTGAGTTGTAAAGCATTATCTAAATGATTGAGGAATGAACAACAGTAATAAAACAACTACCACACCAATTTCAAAAACTTTGTAAACATCGTAAGTAATACTGATCAGTTTTACATTTGTTCGGCCTTTACCCATGCATTACGTTCGGTTATTGTAGCTACACTGCATATTGATGTGTAATGCTTATTTTTCTAGAAACTTATGTTGCTCGTCCCATTTCAAGCATGTACGAAACTATTGTCCGCTATAGGGCTGCTCGTATGATCGCGATATTCTTGGTAACAGTCATACGTGTCTTTTTCATTGTTTCCGGGTCCAAGTTGAGAAAGATGAAAACTTCACCATGGCGTATTGCCCAAAATTCTTGCAAAACGGCATTGGAATAAGCTTATGAAAGACTCTTGATCGACTCTTATTTGCCTTTTGGTTCCAGTTGTTATGGAAATGCTACACTTTGTAAAAAGTGTGTCCATTCGGCACACCTCTGTATCTTTCTTTTTTTTTCGTCTTTTTTTCTTTGGTCTGAATAACCAAAACTAGAATATTTGTTGACTGATTTGAAACTTTTCATTGACGCAACTGTAGCTCGTTAACGTTATATTCGGGCGTGTGGGGCATGACTATTGTACCATACGCAGTAGGGTGTGAAATAATATTTGTGCTAAAATGAGTTTACCAAGAAAGGGGTGCTCATCTATTTAATCTATTGTACTTCAATAATTCTTCGCTTCTAAACAAATTTCTCTTATGTCAAATTTTCATTTTGATATAGTAGGATTAATAATGCCGAGAAATACGTTTCTCCATTTACTGAAGAACAATTAAGGCTAGTCGCGTTCTTTTACCTACTTGTCATCACTTTTTCATGCAACGATAATCACTAACACGACATGCAAGTTCAGTTCACGGTTTTGGCAACTCTATTGTAACAAACTAGTCAGTATATTAATTTGAAACAAGTAATTTTTGTGTGAGCTAATTAATAGCTATGTTATCATAGAGATTAATTAAACAATTTATGGGAACTTGTAAGTTGCGTTTATGTTACCAAAATAAATACCAAATTAGAAACTCTCGTAGTTGATACCTCACAACTGTAAGTACATTGCTAAAGTAGTTTTAAAGGAAAATGCGTTTTTCATTTTACAATTGACTCGCACCTTTGCCTCATCCCTTATAAGTTTAGAACTCCTTGCGTCAAAGTTCAACTACATCTAAGGCATCATTTTCTAAGAAAACCAAAAGTTACTCATTCTTTCCACTATTATGGCCGGATTAAACATGTTTCCAATTATGGTCATTTTGCTTTTGGCAAATTGCGCACTTCCAACGTTGGCGCATTTGGATGACTCGTTAGCCGTGGTTGAGTGCAAAAAACATTTCAGCATAAAGTATGCATTCGACGTGTACAACTACATTTTCAAAGGGAAGAAAATTGGTGACTTTAGTTGCCGGGCCCTTGTGGCATTGGGAAGACCATGCCATAATGTTTTCGTGAACAACACCTTTACTTATGAACACACTGGGAACAGAACTGCCATTCAAGCAAGAGCTAACCGAGTATTTAATCATTGTGTAATTGCAACTTCCGTCCCACCTCCTTCTTCTCTAGGGCTAACAAATTTGCTTTGATGCCTTGTTATGACTTCACGTTGTTGCTTTGAGTTGTAAAGCATTATCTAAATGATTGAGGAATGAACAATAATAATAAAACAACTACCACACCAATTTCAAAAACTTCGTGAAACATCATAAGTAATACAAATCAGTTTTACATTTGTTCGGCCTTTACCCGTGCATTACGTTCGATTATTGCAGCTACACTGCATATTGATGTGTAATGCTTATTTTTCAAGAAACTTATGTTGCTCGTCCCATTTCAAGCTTGTACGGAACTATTGTCCGTTACATGGCTACTCGTATGATCGCGATATTCTTGGTAACGGTCATATGTGTCTTGTTCATTG
This sequence comes from Pyrus communis, assembly GCF_041283825.1. Classification (NCBI taxonomy): domain Eukaryota; kingdom Viridiplantae; phylum Streptophyta; class Magnoliopsida; order Rosales; family Rosaceae; genus Pyrus; species Pyrus communis. Next base: position 8,770,908 of record NC_142567.1, read on the forward strand.
TTTCCGGGTCCAAGTTGAGAAAGATGAAAACTTCACCATGGCGCGTTGCCCAAAATTCTTGCAAAACGACGTTGGAATAAGCTTATGAAAGACTCTTGATCGACTCATATTGGCATTTTGGTCCCAATTGTTATGGACATGCTACACTTTGTAAAAAGGGTGTTCATTCGGCACACCTCTGTATCTTTTTCTTTTTTGTCTTTTTTTCTTTGGTCTAAATAACCGAAACTAGAATATTTGTTGACAGATTTGAAACTTATCATTGACGCAACTGTAGCTCGTTAACGTTATATTCGGGCGTGTAGGGCATGACTATTGTACCATGCGCAGCAGGGTGTGAAATAATATTTGTGCTAAAATGAGTTTAACAAGAAACGGGTGCTCCTCTACTTAATCTATTGTACTTCAACAATTCTTCGCTTCTAAACAAATTTAATCTCTTACGTCACATTTTCATTTTGATATAGTAGGAATAATAATGCCGAGAAATATGTTTGTCCTTTTGCTGCAGAACAGTTAAGGTTAGTCACGTTCTTTATCTCTTTTTCACGCAACGATAGTCACTAACACGACATGCTAGTTCAGTTCATGGTTTTGGCAACTCTGTTGTAACAAACTAGTCAGTGTATTAATTTGAAACAAGTAATTTTTGTGCGAACTAATAAATAGCTATGTTATTGTTGAGATTAATTAAACAATTTATGGGAACTAGTAAGTTGCGTTTATGGTACCAAAATAAATACCAAATTAGAAACTCTCATATTTGATACCTTATATCAGTAAGTACGTTGCTAAAGTAGTTTTAAAGGAAAATACGTTTTACATTTTACCAATGACTCGCACCTTTGCCTCATCCCTTATAAGTGTAGAACTCCTTGCGTCAAAGTTCAACTGCATCTAAAGCATGATTTTCTAAGAAAATCAAAAGTTCCTCATTCCGTCCAGCATTATGGTAGGATTAAACATGTTTCCAATTACGGTCATTTTGCTTTTGGCGAATTGCGCACTTCCAACTTTAGCGCATTTGGATAAATCATCGGCCGTGGTTGAATGCAAAAAACATTTCAGCATAAAGTATGCATTGCACGTGTACAACTATATTTTCAAAGGGAAGAAAATTGGTGACTTTAGTTGCCGAGCCCTTGTGGCGTTGGGAAGACCGTGCCATAATGTTCTCGTGCACAACACCTTTACTTATGAACACACTAGGAATAGAACTACCATTCAAGCCAGAGCTGAGCAAGTATTTAATCATTGTATAATTGCAACTTCCGTCCCACCTCCTTCTTCGCTATCTTAAATTGAGAATTGAACTTCTCTAGGGCTAACAAATTTGTGGGATGTTTCATGAGTCAGAATAAAATTTCGATGTATTTGCTTTGATGCCTTGTTATGACTTCACTTTGTTGCTTTGAGTTGTAAATCATTATCTAAATGATTGAGGAATGAACAAGAGTAATAAAACAACTACCACACCAACTTTAAAAACTTCATGGAACATCGTAAGTAATACAGATCAGTTTTACATTTGTTCGGCCTTTACCCGTGCATTACGTTCGGTTATTGCAGCCACACCGCATATTGATGTGTAATGCTTATTTTTCTAGAAACTTATGTTGCTTGTCCCATTTCAAGCACGTATGGAACTATTGTCCGCTATATGGCTACACATCTAATCGCGTTATTCTTGGTAACAGTCATACGTGTTTTCTTTATTGTTTCCGGGTACAAGTTGAGAAAGATGAAAACTTCGCCACGGCGTACTGCCCAAAATTCTATCAAAACGACGTTGGAGTATGCTTATGAAAGACTCTTGATCAACCCTTATTGGCCTTGTGGTCCCAGTTGTTATGGACATCCTACACTTTATAAAAGTGTGTTCATTCGGCACACCTCTGTATCTGTTTTTTTTTTTTTTCGTCTTTTTTTCTTTGATCTGAATAACCTAAACTAGAATATTTGTTGGCTGATTTGAAACTTATCATTGACACAACTATAGCTCGTTAACGTTATATTCGGGCGTGTGGGGCATGACTATTGTACTATATGCAGTAAGGTGTGAAATAATATTTGTGCTAAAATGAGTTTACCAAGACAGGGGTGCTCATCTACTTAATCTATTGTACTTCAACAATTCTTCGCTTCTAAACAAATTTAATCTCTTACGTCACATTTTCATTTTGATATAGTAGGAATAATAATGCCGAGAAATATGTTTGTCCATTTGCTGTAGAACAATTAAGGTTAGTCGCCTTCTTTTACCTGCTTGTCATCACTTTTTCCGGCAACGATAGTCACTAAGATGACATGCAAGTTCAGTTCACGGTTTTGGCAACTCTATTGTAACAAACTAGTCAGTGTATTAATTTGAAACAAGTAATTTTTGTGGGAGCTAATAAATAGATATATTATTGTTGAGATTAATTAAACAATTTATGGGAACTTGTAAGTTGTGTTTATGGTGCCAAAATAAATACCAAATTAGAAACTCTTGTGGTTGATACCTCACATTAGTAAGTACGTTGCTAAAATAGTTTTAAAGGAAAATGCGTTTTTCATTTAACAATTGACTCGCACCTTTGCCTCATCCCTTATAAGTTTAGAACTCCTTGCGTCAAAGTTCAACAACATATAAGACATCATTTTCTAAGAAAATCAAAAGTTACTCATTCTTTCCACCATTATGGCCAGATTAAACATTCTTCCAATTATGGCCATTTTGCTTTTGGCGAATTGCGCACTTCCAACGTTGGCCCATTTAGATGACTCGCCAGCCGTGGTTGAGTGCAAAAAACATTTCAGCATAAAGTATGCATTCGACGTGTACAACTATATTTTCAAAGGGAAGAAAATTGGTGACTTTAGTTGCCGGGCCCTTGTGGCGTTGGGAAGACCATGCCATAATGTTTTCGTGAACAACACCTTCACTTACGAACACACTGGGAACAAAACTGTCATTCAAGCCAGAGCTGACCGAGTATTTAATCATTGTATAATTGCAACTTCCGTCCCACCTCCTTCTTCGCTATCTTAAATTGAGAATTGAACTTTTCCAGGGCTAACAAATTTGTGGGAAGTTTCATGAGTCAGAATAAAATTTCGATGTATTTGCTTTGATGCCTTGTTATAACTTCACGTTGTTGCTTTGAGTTGTAAAACATTATCTAAATGATTGAGGAATGAACAATAGTAACAAAACAACTACCACACCAATTTCAAAAACTTCGTGAAACATCGTAAGTAATACAGATCAGTTTTACATTTGTTCGGCCTTTACCCGTGCATTACGTTCGATTATTGCAGCTACACTGCATATTGATGTGTAATGCTTATTTTTCAAGAAACTTATGTTGCTCGTCCCATTTCAAGCATGTATGGAACTAATGTCCACTATATGGCTACTTGTGTGATCGCGATATTCTTGGTAACAGTTATACGTGTCTTCTTCATTGTTTCCGAGTCCAAGTTGACAAAGATGAAAACTTCGCCATGGCTTATTGCCCAACATCCTTGCAAAACGACGTTGGAATAAGCTTATCCAAGACTCTTGATCGACTCTTATTGGCCTTTTGGTTTATGTTCTTATGGACATGCTACACTTTGTAAAAAGTGTGCTCATTGGGCACACCTCTGTATCTTCTTTTTTTCATCTTTTTTTCTTTGGTCTGAATAACCGAAACTAGAATATTTGTTGATCGATTTGAAACTTATCATTGAAGCAACTGTAGCTCGTTAATGTTATATCCAGGCGTGTGGGGCATGACTATTGTTCCATACGCAGTAGGGTGTGAAATAATATTTGTGCTAAAATGAGTTTACCAAGAAGGGAGAGGTCATCCACTTAATCTATTGTACTTCAACAAATTTTCGCTTCTAAACAAATGTAATCTCTTACGTCACATTTTCATTTTGATATAGTAGGAATAATAATGCCGATAAATACGTTTGTCCATTTACTACAGAACAATTAAGGCTAGTCAAGTTCTTCTACCTGCTTGTCATCTCTTTTTCACGCAACGATAGTCACTAACACGACATGGAATAATAATGCCGAGAAATACGTTTGTCCATTTACTACAGAACAATTAAGGCGGTTTTGGCTACTCTATTGTAACAAACTAGTCAGTGTATTAATTTGAAACAAGTAATTTTTGTGTGAGCTAATAAATAGCTATATTATTGTTGAGATTAATTTAACAATTTATGGGAACTTGTAAGTTGTGTTTGTGGTACCAAAATAAATACCAAATTAGAAACTCTTGTAGTTGATACCTCACATCAGTAAGTACGTTGCCAAAATAGTTTTAAAGGAAAATGTGTTTTTCATTTTACAATTGACTCGCACCTTTGCCTCATCCTTTATAAGTTTAGAACTCCTTGCGTCAAAGTTCAATTGCATCTAAGGCATCATTTTCTTAAAAAATCAAAAGTTACTCATTCTTTCCACCATTATGGCCAGATTAAACATGCTTCCAATTATGGTCATTTTGCTCTTGGCGACTTGCGCACTTCCAACGTTGGCCCATTTAGATGACTCGCCGGCCGTGGTTGAATGCAAAAAACATTTCAGCATAAAGTATGCATTCGACGTGTACAACTATATTTTCAAAGGGAAGAAAATTGGTGACTTTAGTTGCCGGGCCCTTGTGGCGTTGGGAAGACCATGCCATAATGTTTTCGTGAACAGCACCTTCACTTATGAACACATTGGGAACAGAACTGCCATTCAAGCCAGAGCTGACCGAGTATTTAATCATTGTATAATTGCAACTTCCGTCCCACCTCCTTCTTGGCTATCTTAAATTGAGAATTGAACTTCTCTAGGGCTAACATATTTGTGGGAAGTTTCATGAGTCAGAATAAAATTTCGATGTATTTGCTTTGATGCCTTGTTATGACTTCACGTTTTTTGCTTTGAGCTGTAAAGCATTATCTACATGACTGAGGAATGAACAATAGTAATAAAACAACTACCACACCAATTTCAAAAACTTCGTGAAACATCATAAGTAATACATATCAGTTTTACATTTGTTCGGCCTTTACTCATGCATTACGTTCGATTATTGCAGCTACACTGCATATTGATGTGTAATGCTTATTTTTCAAGAAACTTATGTTGCTCGTCCCATTTCAAGCATGTATGGATCTATTGTCCACTATATGGCTACTTGTGTGATTGCGATATTCTTGGTAACAGTTATACGTGTCTTCTTCATTGTTTCCGAGTCCAAGTTGACAAAGATGAAAACTTCGCCATGGCGTATTGCCCAACATTCTTGCAAAACGACGTTGGAATAAGCTTATCAAAGACTCTTGATCGACACTTATTGGCCTTTTGGTTTATGTTGTTATGGACATGCTACACTTTGTAAAAAGTGTGTTCATTGGGCACACCTCTGTATCTTCTTTTTTTCATCTTTTTTTCTTTGGTCTGAATAACCGAAACTAGAATATTTGTTGATCGATTTGAAACTTATCATTGAAGCAACTGTAGCTCGTTAATGTTATATCCAGGCATGTGGGGCATGACTATTGTTCCATACGCAGTAGGGTGTGAAATAATATTTGTGCTAAAATGAGTTTACCAAGAAGGGAGAGGTCATCTACTTAATCTATTGTACTTCAACAAATTTTCGCTTCTAAACAAATGTAATCTCTTACGTCACATTTTCATTTTGATATAGTAGGAATAATAATGCTGAGAAATACGTTTGTCCATTTACTACAGAACAATTAAGGCTAGTCAATTTCTTCTACCTGCTTGTCATCTCTTTTTCACGCAACGATAGTCACTAACACGGCATGGAATAATAATGTCGAGAAATACGTTTGTCCATTTACTACAGAACAATTAAGGCTAGTCACGTTCTTTTACTTGCTTGTCATCACTTGTTCCCGCAACGATAGTCACTAACATGGCATGCAAGTTCAGTTCACGGTTTTGGCAACTCTATTGTAACAAACTAGTTAGTGTATTAATTTGAAACAAGTAATTCTTGTGTGAGCTAATAAATAGCTATATTATTGTTGAGATTAATTTAACAATTTATGGGAACTTGTAAGTTGTGTTTATGGTACCAAAATAAATACCAAATTAGAAACTCTTGTAGTTGATACCTCACATCAGTAAGTACGTTGCTAAAATAGTTTTAAAGGAAAATGCGTTTTTCATTTTACAATTGACTCGCACCTTTGCCTCATCCCTTATAAGTTTAGAACTCCTTGCGTCAAAGTTCAACTGCATCTAAGGCATCATTTTCTAAGAAAGTCAAAAGTTACTCATTCTTTCCACCATTATGGCCAGATTAAACATGCTTCCAATTATGGTCATTTTGCTTTTGGCGAATTGCGCACTTCCAACGTTGGCCCATTTGGATGACTCGCCGGCCGTGGTTGAGTGCAAAAAACATTTCAGCATAAAGTATGCATTCGACGTGTACAACTATATTTTCAAAGGGAAGAAAATTGGGGACTTTAGTTGCCGGGCCCTTGTGGCATTGGGAAGACCATGCCATAATGTTTTCGTGAACAGCACCTTCACTTATGAACACACTGGGAACAGAACTGCCATTCAAGCCAGAGCTGACCGAGTATTTAATCATTGTATAATTGCAACTTCCGTCTCACCTCCTTCTTCGCTATCTTAAATTAAGAATTAAACTTCTCGAGGGCTAACAAATTTGTGGGAAGTTTCATGAGTAAGAATAAACTTTCGATGTATTTGCTTTGATGCCTTGTTATGAATTCACTTTGTTGCTTTGAGTTGTAAAGTATTATCTAAATGATTAAGGAATGAACAATAGTAATAAAACAACTACCACACCAATTTCCAAAAATTTGTGAAACATCGTAAGTAATACGGATCAGTTTTACATTTGTTCGGCCTTCGCCCGTGCATTAAGTTCGGTTATTGTCTGCTATATGGCTACTCATATGATCGCGATATTCTTGGTAACGGTCATACGTGTGTTCTTCATCGTTTCCGAGTCCAAGTTGAGAAAGATGAAAACTTCACCATGGCGTGTTGCCCAAAATTCTTGCAAGACAATGTTGGAATAAGCTTATGACAGACTCTTGATCGACTCTTATTGGCCTTTTGGTTCTAGTTGTTATGGAGATGCTACACTTTGTAAAAAGTGTGTTCATTCGGCACACCTCTGTATCTTTCTTTTTTTTTTCGTCTTTTTTTCTTTGGTCTGAATAACCTAGACTAGAATATTTGTTGACTGATTTGAAACTTCTCATTGACGCAATTGTGGCTCGTTAACTTATATTCGGGTGTGTGGGGCATGACTATTGTACCATACGCAGTAGGGTGTGAAATAATATTTGTGCTAAAATGAGTTTACCAAGAAAGGTGCTCATCTACTTAATCTATTGTACTTCAACAATTCTTCGCTTCTAAACAAATTTAATCTCTTACGTCACATTTTCATTTTGATATAGTAGGAATAATAATGCCGAGAAATATGCTTGTCCATTTGCTGTAGAACAATTAAGGTTAGTTGCGTTCTTTTACGTGCTTGTCATCTCTTTTTCATGCAACGATAGTCACTAACACGACATGCAAGTTCAGTTCACGGTTTTGGCAATACTATTGTAACAAAATTTTCAGTGTATTAATTTGAAACAAGTAATTTTTGTGCGAACTAATAAATAGCTATGTTATTGTTGAGATTAATTAAAAAATTTATGGGAACTTGTAAGTTGCGTTAATGGTACCAAAATAAATACCAAATTTGAAACTTTCGTATTTGATACCTTAAATCAGTAAGTACGTTGCTAAAGTAGTTTTAAAGGAAAAAGTGTTTTTCATTTTACCAATGACTCGCACAATTGCCTCATCCCTTATAAGTGTAGAACTCCTTGCGCCAAAGTTCAACTGCATCTAAGGCATCATTTTCGAAGAAAATCAAAAGTTACTCATTCTTTCCACCATTATGGCCGGATGAAACATGTTTCCAATTATGGTCATTTTGCTTTTGGTGAATTGCCCACTTCCAACTTTAGCGCATTTGGATGGCTCATCGGCCGTGGTTGAGTGAAAAAAACATTTCTGCATAATGTATGCATTTGACGTGTACAACTATATTTTCAAAGGGAAGAAAATTGGTGACTTTAGTTTTCGGGCCCTTGTGGCGTTGGGAAGACCGTGCCATAATGTTTTCGTGAACAACACCTTTACTTATGAACACATCGAGAACAAAACTGCCATTCAAGCCAGAGCTGACCAAGTATTTAATCATTGTACAATTCCAACTTCCGTCCCACCTCCTTCTTCGCTATTTTAAATTGAGAATTGAACTTCTCGAGGGCTAGCAAATTTGTGGGATGTTTCATAAGTCAGAATAAAATTTCGATGTATTTGCTTTGATGCCTTGTTACGACTTCCCTTTGTTGCCTTGAGTTGTAAAGCATTATCTAAATGATTGAGGAATGAATAATAGTAATAAAACAACTACCACGCCAATTTCAAAAACTTCATGAAACATCGTAACTAATACATATCAGTTTTAGATTTGTTTGGCCTTTACCCGTGCATTACGTTCGGTTATTGCAGCTACACTGCATATCGATGTGTAATGCTTATTTTTCTAGAAACTTATGTTGCTCATCCCATTTTCAAGCATGTACGGAACTATTGTCCGCTATATGGCTACTCGTATGATCGCGATATTCTTGGTAACAGTCATACGTGTCCTCTTTATTGTTTCTGGGTCCAAGTTGAGAAAGATGAAAACTTCAACACGGCTTATTGCCCAAAATTCTTGTGAAACGACGTTGGAATAAGCTTATCAAAGACTCTTGATCGACTCTTGTTAGCCTTTTGGTTCAAGTTGTTATGGACATGCTGCACTTCGTAAAAAGTGTGTTCATTTGGCACACCTCTGTATCTTTTTTTTTTTTTTTTCCTTTTTTTTCCTTTGGTCTGAATAACTGAAACTAGAATATTTGTTGACTGATTTGAAACTTATTATTGACGCAACTGCAGCTCGTTAACATTATATTCGGGTGTGTGGGGCATGACTATTGTACCATACGTAGTAGGGTGTGAAATAAAATTTGTGCTAAAGTGAGTTTACCAAGAAATGGGTGCTCACTTACTCAATCTATTGTACTTCAACAATTCTTCACTTCTAAACAAATTTAATCTTTACGTCAAATTATCTTTTTGATATAGTAGGAATAATAATGCCAAGAAATACGCTTGTCCATTTGCTGCAGAACAATTAAGGCTAGTCGCGTTCCTTTACCTGCTTATCTAAATGATTGACGAATGAACAATAGTAATAAAACAACTACCACGCCAATTTCAAAAACTTCGTGAAACATCATAACTAATAAAGATCAATTTTACATTTGTTCAGCCTTTACCCGTGCATTGCGTTCGGTTATTACAGCTACATTGCATATTGATGTGTAATGCTTATTTTTTCTAGAAACTTATGTTGCTCGTCCCATTTCAAGCATGTACGGAACTATTGTCCGCTATATGGCTACTTGTATGATTGCGATGTTCTTGGTAACTATCATAGGTGTCTTCTTCATTGTTTCTGGATCCAAGTTGAGAAAGATGAAAACTTTGCCATAGCGTATTGCCCAAAATTCTTGCTAAAGGACGTTGGAATAAGCTTATGAAAGACTCTTGATCGACTCTTATTGACCTTTTGGATCAAGTTTTTATGGACATTCTACACTTTGTAAAAAGTGTGTTCATTTGGCACAGCTCGGTATCCTTTTTTTTCATCTTTTTTCCTTTGGTCTGAATAACCGAAACTCGAATATTTGTGGACTGATTTGAAATCTCTCATCGATGCAATTGTAGCTCGATAACTTTATATTCAGGAGTGTGGGGCATGACTATTGTACCATACGTAGTTGGGTGTGAAATAATTTTGTGCTAAAATGAGTTTACCAAGAATGGGGTGCCCATTTACTTAATCTATTGTACTTCAACAATTCTTCGCTTCGTAACAAATTAATCTCTTATACATCACATTTTCATTTTGATATAGAAGGAATAATAATGTTGAGAAATACGTTTGTCCATTTACTGCAGAACAGTTATGGCTAGTCGCATTTCTTTTCCTGCTGGTCATCTCTTTTTCACGCAACAATAGTCACTAACACGACATGCAAGTTCAGTTCACGGTTTTTGCAACTCTGTTGTAAAAAACTAGTGAGTGTATTAATTTGAAACAAGTAATTTTTGTGTGATGTAATAAATAGCTATGTTGTTATTGAGATTAATTAAACAATTTATGGGAACTTGTAAGTTGCGTTTATGGTACAAAAATAAATACCAAAATAGAAACTCTCGTATTTGATACCTCACATTGGTAAGTACGTTGCTAAAGTAGTTTTAAAGGAAAATGCGTTTTTCATTTTACCAATGACTCGCACCTTTACCTCGTCCCTTATAAGTGTAGAACTCCTTGCGTTAAAGTTCAACTGCATGTAAGGGATCACTTTCTAAGAAAATCAAAAGCTACTCATTATTTCCACCATTATGGCCAGGCTAAACATGTTTACAATTATGGTCATTTTTCTTTTGGCGAATTGTGCACTTCCAACGTTGGCGCATTTGGATGACTCGCCGGCCGTGGTTGAGTGCAAAAAACATTTTAGCATAAAGTATGCATTTGACGTGTACAACTATATTTTCAAAGGGAAGAAAATTGGTGACTTTAGTTGCTGAGCCCTTGTGGCGTTGGGAAGGCCATGCCATAATGTTTTCGTGAACAGCACCTTTACTTATGAATACACCGGGAACAAAACTGCCATTCTAGCCAGAGCTGACCAAGTATTTAATCATTGTATAATTGCAACTTCCGTCCCACCTCCTTCTTCGCTATCTTAAATTGAGAATTGAACTTCTCTAGGGCTAACAAATTTGTGGGATGTGTCATGAGTCAGAATAAAATTTTGATGTATTGCTTTAATGCCTTGTTACGACTTCACTTTGTTGCTTTCAGTTGTAAAGCATTATCTAAATGATTAACGAATGAACAATAGTAATAAAACAACTACCAGGCCAATTTCAAAAACTTCGTGAAACATTGTAAGTAACAAAGATCAGTTTTACATTTGTTCAGCCTTTACCCGTGCATTACGTTCAGTTATTGCAGCTACATTGCATATTGATGTGTAATGCTTATTTTTCTAGAAACTTATGTTGCTCGTCCCATTTCAAGCATGTACGGAACTATTGTCCGCTATATGGCTACTCGTATGATCACGATATTCTTGGAAACTGTCATACATGTCTTCTTCATTGTTTCCGGATCCAAGTTGAGAAAGATGAAAACTTCGTCAAGGCGTATTGCCCATAATTCTTCCAAAACGACGTTGGAATAAGCTTATGAAAGATTCTTGATCGACACTTATTGGCCTTTTGGTTCACGTTTTTATTGACATGGTACACTTTGTAAAAAGTGTATTCATTTGGCACCCCTCTGTATCTTTTGGTTTTTTTCATCTTTTTTCCTTTGGTCTGATTAACCGAAACTAGAATATTTGTGGACTGATTTGAAATCTCTCATCGATGCAACTGTAGCTCGACAACTTTATATTCAGGAGTGTGGGGCATGACTATTGTACCATACGTAGTTGGTTGTGAAATAATTTTGTGCTAAAATGAGATTACCAAGAATGGGGTGCCCATTTACTTAATCTATTGTACTTCAACAATTCTTCGCTTCGTAACAAATTAATCTCTTATACATCACATTTTCATTTTGATATAGAAGGAATAATAATGTTGAGAAATAAGTTTGTCCATTTACTGCAGAACAGTTATGGCTAGTCGCATTTCTTTTCCTGCTGGTCATCTCTTTTTCACGCAACAATAGTCACTGACACGACATGCAAGTTCAGTTCACGGTTTTTGCAACTCTGTTGTAAAACACTAGTGAGTGTATTAATTTGAAACAAGTAATTTTTGTGTGATGTAATAAATAGCTATGTTGTTATTGAGATTAATTAAACAATTTATGGGAACTTGTAAGTTGCGTTTATGGTACAAAAATAAATACCAAATTAGAAACTCTCGTATTTGATACCTCACATTGGTAAGTACGTTGCTAAAGTAGTTTTAAAGGAAAATGCGTTTTTCATTTTACCAATGACTCGCACCTTTACCTCGTCCCTTATAAGTGTAGAACTCCTTGCGTTAAAGTTCAACTGCATGTAAGGGATCACTTTCTAAGAAAATCAAAAGCTACTCATTATTTCCACCATTATGGCCAGGCTAAACATGTTTACAATTATGGTCATTTTTCTTTTGGCGAATTGTGCACTTCCAACGTTGGCGCATTTGGATGACTCGCCGGCCGTGGTTGAGTGCAAAAAACATTTTAGCATAAAGTATGCATTTGACGTGTACAACTATATTTTCAAAGGGAAGAAAATTGGTGACTTTAGTTGCCGAGCCCTTGTGGCGTTGGGAAGGCCATGCCATAATGTTTTCGTGAACAGCACCTTTACTTATGAAGACACCGGGAACAAAACTGCCATTCTAGCCAGAGCTGACCAAGTATTTAATCATTGTATAATTGCAACTTCCGTCCCACCTACTTCTTCGCTATCTTAAATTGAGAATTGAACTTCTCTAGGGCTAACAAATTTGTGGGATGTGTCATGAGTCAGAATAAAATTTTGATGTATTGCTTTAATGCCTTGTTACGACTTCACTTTGTTGCTTTCAGTTGTAAAGCATTATCTAAATGATTAACGAATGAACAATAGTAATAAAACAACTACCAGGCCAATTTCAAAAACTTCGTGAAACATTGTAAGTAACAAAGATCAGTTTTACATTTGTTCAGCCTTTACCCGTGCATTACGTTAAGTTATTGCAGCTACATTGCATATTGATGTGTAATGCTTATTTTTCTAGAAACTTATGTTGCTCGTCCCATTTCAAGCATGTACGGAACTATTGTCCGCTATATGGCTACTCGTATGATCACGATATTCTTGGAAACTGTCATACATGTCTTCTTCATTGTTTCCGGATCCAAGTTGAGAAAGATGAAAACTTCGTCAAGGCGTATTGCCCATAATTCTTCCAAAACGACGTTGGAATAAGCTTATGAAAGACTCTTGATCGACACTTATTGGCCTTTTGGTTCACCGTTTTATTGACATGGTACACTTTGTAAAAAGTGTATTCATTTGGCACCCCTCTGTATCTTTTGGTTTTTTTCATCTTTTTTCCTTTGGTCTGATTAACCGAAACTAGAATATTTGTGGACTGATTTGAAATCTCTCATCGATGCAACTGTAGCTCGACAACTTTATATTCAGGAGTGTGGGGCATGACTATTGTACCATACGTAGTTGGTTGTGAAATAATTTTGTGCTAAAATGAGATTACCAAGAATGGGGTGCCCATTTACTTAATCTATTGTACTTCAACAATTCTTCGCTTCGTAACAAATTAATCTCTTATACATCACATTTTCATTTTGATATAGAAGGAATAATAATGTTGAGAAATAAGTTTGTCCATTTACTGCAGAACAGTTATGGCTAGTCGCATTTCTTTTCCTGCTGGTCATCTCTTTTTCGCGCAACAATAGTCACTAACACGACATGCAAGTTCAGTTCACGGTTTTTGCAACTCTGTTGTAAAAAACTAGTGAGTGTATTAATTTGAAACAAGTAATTTTTGTGCGATGTAATAAATAGCTATGTTGTTATTGAGATTAATTAAACAATTTATGGGAACTTGTAAGTTGCGTTTATGGTACAAAAATAAATACCAAATTAGAAACTCTCGTATTTGATACCTCACATTGGTAAGTACGTTGCTAAAGTAGTTTTAAAGGAAAATGCGTTTTTCATTTTACCAATGACTCGCACCTTTACCTCGTCCCTTATAAGTGTAGAACTCCTTGCGTTAAAGTTCAACTGCATGTAAGGGATCACTTTCTAAGAAAATCAAAAGTTACTCATTATTTCCACCATTATGGCCAGGCTAAAGATGTTTACAATTATGGTCATTTTTCTTTTGGCGAATTGTGCACTTCCAACGTTGGCGCATTTGGATGACTCGCCGGCCGTGGTTGAGTGCAAAAAACATTTTAGCATAAAGTATGCATTTGACGTGTACAACTATATTTTCAAAGGGAAGAAAATTGGTGACTTTAGTTGCCGAGCCCTTGTGGCGTTGGGAAGGCCATGCCATAATGTTTTCGTGAACAGCACCTTTACTTATGAACACACCGGGAACAAAACTGTCATTCTAGCCAGGGCCGATCAAGTATTTAATCATTGTATAATTGCAACTTCCGTCCCACCTCCTTCTTCTCTATCTTAAATTGAGAATTGAACTTCTCTAGGGCTAACAAATTTGTGGGATGTGTCATGAGTCAGAATAAAATTTTGATGTATTGCTTTAATGCCTTGTTACGACTTCACTTTGTTGCTTTCAGTTGTAAAGCATTATATAAATGATTAACGAATGAACAATAGTAATAAAACAACTACCATGCCAATTTCAAAAACTTCGTGAAACATTGTAAGTAATAAAGATCAGTTTTACATTTGTTCAGCCTTTACCCGTGCATTACGTTCAGTTATTGCAGCTACATTGCATATTGATGTGTAATGCTTATTTTTCTAGAAACTTATGTTGCTCGTCCCATTTCAAGCATGTACGGAACTATTGTCCGCTATATGGCTACTCGTATGATCATCATATTCTTGGAAACTGTCATACATGTCTTCTTCATTGTTTCCGGATCCAAGTTGAGAAAGATGAAAACTTTGTCATGGCGTATTGCCCATAATTCTTCCAAAACGACGTTGGAATAAGCTTATGAATGACTCTTGATCGACACTTATTGGCCTTTTGGTTCACGTTTTTATTGACAAGGTACACTTTGTAAAAAGTGTATTCATTTGGCACCCCTCTGTATCTTTTGGTTTTTTTCGTCTTGTTTTCTTTGGTCTGAATAACCAAAACTAGAATATTTGTGGACTGATTTGAAATCTCTCATCGATGCAACTGTAGCTCGACAACTTTATATTCAGGAGTGTGGGGCATGACCACTGTACCGTACGTAGTTGGTTGTGAAATAATTTTGTGCTAAAATGAGTTTACCAAGAATGGGGTGCCCATTTACTTAATCTATTGTACTTCAACAATTCTTCGCTTCGTAACAAATTAATCTCTTATACATCACATTTTCATTTTGATATAGAAGGCATAATAATGTTGAGAAATACGTTTGTCCATTTACTGCAGAACAGTTAAGGCTAGTCGCATTTCTTTTCCTGCTTGTCATCTCTTTTTCTCGCAACAATAGTCACTAACACGACCTGCAAGTTCAGTTCACGGTTTTTGCAACTCTGTTTTAAAAAACTAGTGAGTGTATTAATTTGAAACAAGTAATTTTTGTGTGATGTAATAAATAGCTATGTTATTATTGAGATTAATTAAACAATTTATGGGAACTTGTAAGTTGCGTTTATGGTACAAAAATAAATACCAAATTAGAAACTCTCGTATTTGATACCTCACATTGGTAAGTACGTTGCTAAAGTAGTTTTAAAGGAAAATGCGTTTTTCATTTTACCAATGACTCGCACCTTTACCTCGTCCCTTATAAGTGTAGAACTCTTTGCGTTAAAGTTCAACTGCATGTAAGGGATCACTTTCTAAGAAAATCAAAAGTTACTCATTATTTCCACCATTATGGCCAGGCTAAACATGTTTACAATTATGGTCATTTTTCTTTTGGCGAATTGTGCACTTCCAACGTTGGCGCATTTGGATGACTCGCCGGCCGTGGTTGAGTGCAAAAAACATTTTAGCATAAAGTATGCATTTGACATGTACAACTATATTTTCAAAGGGAAGAAAATTGGTGACTTTAGTTGCCGAGCCCTTGTGGCGTTGGGAAGGCCATGCCATAATGTTTTCGTGAACAGCACCTTTACTTATGAACACACCGGGAACAAAACTGCCATTCTAGCCAGAGCTGACCAAGTATTTAATCATTGTATAATTGCAACTTCCGTCCCACCTACTTCTTCGCTATCTTAAATTGAGAATTGAACTTCTCTAGGGCTAACAAATTTGTGGGATGTGTCATGAGTCAGAATAAAATTTTGATGTATTGCTTTAATGCCTTGTTACGACTTCACTTTGTTCCTTTCAATTGTAAAGCATTATCTAAATGATTAACGAATGAACAATAGTAATAAAACAACTACCATGCCAATTTCAAAAACTTCGTGAAACATTGTAAGTAATAAAGATCAGTTTTACATTTGTTCAGCCTTTACCCGTGCATTACGTTCAGTTATTGCGGCTACATTGCATATTGATGTGTAATGCTTATTTTTCTAGAAACTTATGTTGCTCGTCCCATTTCAAGCATGTACGGAACTATTGTCCACTATATGGCTACTCGTATGATCACGATATTCTTGGAAACTGTCATACATGTCTTCTTCATTGTTTCCGGATCCAAGTTGAGAAAGATGAAAACTTCGTCATGGCGTATTGCCCATAATTCTTCCAAAACGACGTTGGAATAAGCTTATGAATGACTCTTGATCGACACTTATTGGCCTTTTGGTTAACGTTTTTATTGACAAGGTACACTTTGTAAAAAGTATATTCATTTGGCACCCCTCTGTATCTTTTGGTTTTTTTCGTCTTGTTTTCTTTGGTCTGAATAACCAAAACTAGAATATTTGTCGACTGATTTGAAATCTCTCATCGATGCAACTGTAGCTCGACAACTTTATATTCAGGAGTTTGGGGCATGACCACTGTACCGTACGTAGTTGGCTGTGAAATAATTTTGTGCTAAAATGAGTTTACCAAGAATGGGGTGCCCATTTACTTAATCTATTGTACTTCAACAATTCTTCGCTTCGTAACAAATTAATCTCTTATACATCACATTTTCATTTTGATATAGAAGGAATAATAATGTTGAGAAATACGTTTGTCCATTTACTGCAGAACAGTTAAGGCTAGTCGCATTTCTTTTCCTGCTTGTCATCTCTTTTTCACGCAACAATAGTCACTAACACGACATGCAAGTTCAGTTCACGGTTTTTGCAACTCTGTTGTAAAAAACTAGTGAGTGTTATAAGTTGAAACAAGTAATTTTTGTGTGATGTAATAAATAGCTATGTTATTATTGAGATTAATTAAACAATTTATGGGAACTTGTAAGTTGCGTTTATGGTACAAAAATAAATACCAAATTAGAAACTCTCGTATTTGATACCTCACATTGGTAAGTACGTTGCTAAAGTAGTTTTAAAGGAAAATGCGTTTTTCATTTTACCAATGACTCGCACCTTTACCTCGTCCCTTATAAGTGTAGAACTCGTTGCGTTAAAGTTCAACTGCATGTAAGGGATCACTTTCTAAGAAAATCAAAAGTTACTCATTATTTCCACCATTATGGCCAGGCTAAACATGTTTACAATTATGGTCATTTTTCTTTTGGCGAATTGTGCACTTCCAACGTTGGCGCATTTGGATGACTCGCCGGCCGTGGTTGAGTGCAAAAAACATTTTAGCATAAAGTATGCATTTGACGTGTACAACTATATTTTCAAAGGGAAGAAAATTGGTGACTTTAGTTGCCGAGCCCTTGTGGCGTTGGGAAGGCCATGCCATAATGTTTTCGTGAACAGCACCTTTACTTATGAACACACCGGGAACAAAACTGCCATTCTAGCCAGAGCTGACCAAGTATTTAATCATTGTATAATTGCAACTTCCGTCCCACCTACTTCTTCGCTATCTTAAATTGAGAATTGAACTTCTCTAGGGCTAACAAATTTGTGGGATGTGTCATGAGTCAGAATAAAATTTTGATGTATTGCTTTAATGCCTTGTTACGACTTCACTTTGTTGCTTTCAATTGTAAAGCATTATCTAAATGATTAACGAATCAACAATAGTAATAAAACAACTACCATACCAATCTCAAAAACTTCGTGAAACATTGTAAGTAATAAAGATCAGTTTTACATTTGTTCAGCCTTTACCCGTGCATTACGTTCAGTTATTGCAGCTACATTGCATATTGATGTGTAATGCTTATTTTTCTAGAAACTTATGTTGCTCGTCCCATTTCAAGCATGTACGGAACGATTGTCCGCTATATGGCTACTCGTATGATCACGATATTCTTGGAAATTGTCATACATGTCTTCTTCATTGTTTCCGGATCCAAGTTGAGAAAGATGAAAACTTCGTCATGGCGTATTGCCCATAATTCTTCCAAAACGACGTTGGAATAAGCTTATGAAAGACTCTTGATCGACACTTATTGGCCTTTTGGTTCACGTTTTTATTGACATGGTACACTTTGTAAAAAGTGTATTCATTTAGCACCCCTCTGTATCTTTTGGTTTTTTTCATCTTTTTTTCCTTTGGTCTGATTAACCGAAACTAGAATATTTGTGGACTGATTTGAAATCTCTCATCGATGCAACTGTAGCTCGACAACTTTATATTCAGGAGTGTGGGGCATGACCACTGTACCGTACGTAGTTGGTTGTGAAATAATTTTGTGCTAAAATGAGTTTACCAAGAATGGGGTGCCCATTTACTTAATCTATTGTACTTCAACGATTCTTCGCTTCGTAACAAATTAATCTCTTATACATCACATTTTCATTTTGATATAGAAGGAATAATAATGTTGAGAAATACGTTTGTCCATTTACTGCAGAACAGTTAAGGCTAGTCGCATTTCTTTTCCTGCTTGTCATCTCTTTTTCACGCAACAATAGTCACTAACACGACATGCAAGTTCAGTTCACGGTTTTTGCAACTCTGCTGTAAAAAACTAGTGAGTGTATTAATTTGAAACAAGTAATTTTTGTGTGATGTAATAAATAGCTATGTTATTATTGAGATTAATTAAACAATTTATGGGAACTTGTAAGTTGCGTTTATGGTACAAAAATAAATATCGAATTAGAAACTCTCGTATTTGATACCTCACATTGGTAAGTACGTTGCTAAAGTAGTTTTAAAGGAAAATGCGTTTTTCATTTTACCAATGACTCGCACCTTTACCTCGTCCCTTATAAGTGTAGAACTCGTTGCGTTAAAGTTCAACTGCATGTAAGGGATCACTTTCTAAGAAAATCAAAAGTTACTCATTATTTCCACCATTATGGCCAGGCTAAACATGTTTACAATTATGGTCATTTTTCTTTTGGCGAATTGTGCACTTCCAACGTTGGCGCATTTGGATGACTCGCCGGCCGTGGTTGAGTGCAAAAAACATTTTAGCATAAAGTATGCATTTGACGTGTACAACTATATTTTCAAAGGGAAGAAAATTGGTGACTTTAGTTGCCGAGCCCTTGTGGCGTTGGGAAGGCCATGCCATAATGTTTTCGTGAACAGCACCTTTACTTATGAACACACCGGGAACAAAACTGCCATTCTAGCCAGAGCTGACCAAGTATTTAATCATTGTATAATTGCAACTTCCGTCCCACCTACTTCTTCGCTATCTTAAATTGAGAATTGAACTTCTCTAGGGCTAACAAATTTGTGGGATGTGTCATGAGTCAGAATAAAATTTTGATGTATTGCTTTAATGCCTTGTTACGACTTCACTTTGTTGCTTTCAATTGTAAAGCATTATCTAAATGATTAACGAATGAACAATAGTAATAAAACAACTACCATGCCAATTTCAAAAACTTCGTAAAACATTGTAAGTAATAAAGATCAGTTTTACATTTGTTCAGCCTTTACCCGTGCATTACGTTCAGTTATTGCAGCTACATTGCATATTGATGTGTAATGCTTATTTTTCTAGAAACTTATGTTGCTCGTCCCATTTCAAGCATGTACGGAACTATTGTCCGCTATATGGCTACTCGTATGATCACGTTATTCTTGGAAACTGTCATACATGTCTTCTTCATTGTTTCCGGATCCAAGTTGAGAAAGATGAAAACTTCGTCATGGCGTATTGCCCATAATTCTTCCAAAACGACGTTGGAATAAGCTTATGAAAGACTCTTGATCGACACTTATTGGCCTTTTGGTTCACGTTTTTATTGACATGGTACACTTTGTAAAAAGTGTATTCATTTGGCACCCCTCTGTATCTTTTGGTTTTTTTCATCTTTTTTTCCTTTGGTCTGATTAACCGAAAATAGAATATTTGTGGACTGATTTGAAATCTCTCATCGATGCAACTGTAGCTCGACAACTTTATATTCAGGAGTGTGGGGCATGACCACTGTACCGTACGTAGTTGGTTGTGAAATAATTTTGTGCTAAAATGAGTTTACCAAGAATGGGGTGCCCATTTACTTAATCTATTGTACTTCAACAATTCTTCGCTTCGTAACAAATTAATCTCTTATACATCACATTTTCATTTTGATATAGAAGGAATAATAATGTTGAGAAATACGTTTGTCCATTTACTGCAGAACAGTTAAGGCTAGTCGCATTTCTTTTCCTGCTTGTCATCTCTTTTTCACGCAACAATAGTCACTAACACGACATGCAATTTCAGTTCACGGTTTTTGCAACTCTGTTGTAAAAAACAAGTGAGTGTATTAATTTGAAACAAGTAATTTTTGTGTGATGTAATAAATAGCTATGTTATTATTGAGATTAATTAAACAATTTATGGGAACTTGTAAGTTGCGTTTATGGTACAAAAATAAATACCAAATTAGAAACTCTCGTATTTGATACCTCACATTGGTAAGTACGTTGCTAAAGTAGTTTTAAAGGAAAATGCGTTTTTCATTTTACCAATGACTCGCACCTTTACCTCGTCCCTTATAAGTGTAGAACTCGTTGCGTTAAAGTTCAACTGCATGTAAGGGATCACTTTCTAAGAAAATCAAAAGTTACTCATTATTTCCACCATTATGGCCAGGCTAAACATGTTTACAATTATGGTCATTTTTCTTTTGGCGAATTGTGCACTTCCAACGTTGGCGCATTTGGATGACTCGCCGGCCGTGGTTGAGTGCAAAAAACATTTTAGCATAAAGTATGCATTTGACGTGTACAACTATATTTTCAAAGGGAAGAAAATTGGTGACTTTAGTTGCCGAGCCCTTGTGGCGTTGGGAAGGCCATGCCATAATGTTTTCGTGAACAGCACCTTTACTTATGAACACACCGGGAATAAAACTGCCATTCTAGCCAGAGCTGACCAAGTATTTAATCATTGTATAATTGCAACTTCCGTCCCACCTACTTCTTCGCTATCTTAAATTGAGAATTGAACTTCTCTAGGGCTAACAAATTTGTGGGATGTGTCATGAGTCAGAATAAAATTTTGATGTATTGCTTTAATGCCTTGTTACGACTTCACTTTGTTGCTTTCAATTGTAAAGCATTATCTAAATGATTAACGAATGAACAATAGTAATAAAACAACTACCATGCCAATTTCAAAAACTTCGTAAAACATTGTAAGTAATAAAGATCAGTTTTACATTTGTTCAGCCTTTACCCGTGCATTACGTTCAGTTATTGTAGCTACATTGCATATTGATGTGTAATGCTTATTTTTCTAGAAACTTATGTTGCTCGTCCCATTTCAAGCATGTACGGAACTATTGTCCGCTATATGGCTACTCGTATGATCACGATATTCTTGGAAACTATCATACATGTCTTCTTCATTGTTTCCGGATCCAAGTTGAGAAAGATGAAAACTTCGTCATGGCATATTGCCCATAATTCTTCCAAAACGACGTTGGAATAAGCTTATGAATAACTCTTGATCGACACTTATTGGCCTTTTGGTTCACGTTTTTATTGACAAGGTACACTTTGTAAAAAGTGTATTCATTTGGCACCCCTCTGTATCTTTTGGTTTTTTTCGTCTTGTTTTCTTTGGTCTGAATAACCAAAACTAGAATATTTGTCGACTGATTTGAAATCTCTCATCGATGCAACTATAGCTCGACAACTTTATATTCAGGAGTGTGGGGCATGACCACTGTACCGTACGTAGTTGGTTGTGAAATAATTTTGTGCTAAAATGAGTTTACCAAGAATGGGGTGCCCATTTACTTAATCTATTGTACTTCAACAATTCTTCGCTTCGTAACAAATTAATCTCTTATACATCACATTTTCATTTTGATATAGAAGGAATAATAATGTTGAGAAATACGTTTGTCCATTTACTGCAGAACAGTTAAGGCTAGTCGCATTTCTTTTCCTGCTTGTCATCTCTTTTTCACGCAACAATAGTCACTAACACGACATGCAATATAAGTTCACGGTTTTTGCAACTCTGCTGTAAAAAACTAGTGAGTGTATTAATTTGAAACAAGTAATTTTTGTGTGATGTAATAAATAGCTATGTTATTATTGAGAGTAATTAAACAATTTATGGGAACTTGTAAGTTGCGTTTATGGTACAAAAATAAATACCAAATTAGAAACTCTCGTATTTGATACCTCACATTGGTAAGTACGTTGCTAAAGTAGTTTTAAAGGAAAATGCGTTTTTCATTTTACCAATGACTCGCACCTTTACCTCGTCCCTTATAAGTGTAGAACTCGTTGCGTTAAAGTTCAACTGCATGTAAGGGATCACTTTCTAAGAAAATCAAAAGTTACTCATTATTTCCACCATTATGGCCAGGCTAAACATGTTTACAATTATGGTCATTTTTCTTTTGGCGAATTGTGCACTTCCAACGTTGGCGCATTTGGATGACTCGCCGGCCGTGGTTGAGTGCAAAAAACATTTTAGCATAAAGTATGCATTTGACGTGTACAACTATATTTTCAAAGGGAAGAAAATTGGTGACTTTAGTTGCCGAGCCCTTGTGGCGTTGGGAAGGCCATGCCATAATGTTTTCGTGAACAGCACCTTTACTTATGAACACACCGGGAACAAAACTGCCATTCTAGCCAGAGCTGACCAAGTATTTAATCATTGTATAATTGCAACTTCCGTCCCACCTACTTCTTCGCTATCTTAAATTGAGAATTGAACTTCTCTAGGGCTAACAAATTTGTGGGATGTGTCATGAGTCAGAATAAAATTTTGATGTATTGCTTTAATGCCTTGTTACGACTTCACTTTGTTGCTTTCAATTGTAAAGCATAATCTAAATGATTAACGAATGAACAATAGTAATAAAACAACTACCATGCCAATTTCAAAAACTTCGTGAAACATTGTAAGTAATAAAGATCAGTTTTACATTTGTTCAGCTTGTACCCGTGCATTACGTTCAGTTATTGCAGCTACATTGCATATTGATGTGTAATGCTTATTTTTCTAGAAACTTATGTTGCTCGTCTGATAGGAGCATATTCATGCGACTTAAATGGCTTGTTCTCGTGCATTTACGTTATGTTTCTTTAGTTATTTTAGTACTTTAAGCTATTTTCGTGTGTTTATAGGTCCAAAGGGCTAAAGGAGCAAAAAGATGCATTTTGGAGACTTTTGGAGCACTTTTGGGCTAAGGATGGATAGCTTATGCTTGGAGCCAAAGTGTTGGACGAAATTGAAGACCTAATTGAAGACCAAAGTGTTGGAACCTTGTTCTCTTTAGTTTTAGGACATTTAAAACCTTTCCTAATCCCAATCATGCCATGCATAACACACATCCATTCTAACACATTGTCATTGCACATGCATTTCCTTCATTAGTTAATTCACATGCTCCATACTTATCATCACCACTCATTACTTATCACATATCATCACCACTTATCACTTATCATTCACCACTTATCATATCATACATTCATTTATCACTTATCATAATCATTCACTTATCACTTAACATATCATACACTTATCACTTATCACTCATAATCACCTACAACATCCACCTACTTCACCTACAACATCCACCTACTCACCTACAACATCCACCTACTTCACCTACAAATGACATAGCCATATGTTCCCTCCACTACTCCTATAAATACCCTTGCATTCATTCATTCAATTAACATCTCATTCCATTTCACAACACAACAACAAACACAAAAACAGCAACCTTGTTGCCGTGGGTTCTCTTCTTTTCCAGCATCATTCCCTTCTATTTCCACCACTTCCCAACCCTCCAAACCACTCCTCTACCATTTCCATAATCCCCCAAACCTCACCTTAGACCTTGTGCTACAATAACGAGGAAGATAAGAGGGCCTAAACGTTCATACAATTCAAGTTTGAGTTGTTGGAATGTTTAGGTGTTTCTTTGATTTCAAAGTTTAAATTCAATTCTCTTTGTTTTGTACGTATGAGGAATGGAAGAGAAGAGTGCCTAAACGTTCATACAATTCAAGTTTGAGTTGTTGGAATGTTTAGGTGTTTCTTTAATTTCAAAGTTATGAGGAAATAAACCCCCCTTTAGCTAGGGGGTGATTCGAAACTATGTTTATATTTGCAATATGAATTGATTAACTTTCGTTGGAATTTCATAAGTTGTGGATTCAATTTGTTTAACCGTTTGATTGATAATTTATTTATGAATGTTTATTAAGAATGCGCGCTTAATTTTCATGCATAAATATGACGCTAGAATATAAGTGAATTTCACCTAATCGTTATGAACTTATATTCACAAGTAGTGGAGGTTGCTTATAAACAATCGCGTTAAATGAATTCTTGGCACTAGTTTCATGCGTATTCCATAGTAACGAAGGCCTCGTCAACACTTATAGTTTTCATAATGCTTAATGATCTTTGATTGTATCTTTATTGTGCTGTTCACGTAAAGGACTTTTGGAGAATGTTGTGAATTGCGTTGCGCAAACCCATCCAATTCATTAACTTAAGGAAAACTTGACGGTTAATTTAAGCGGACCTAATTAACCCGGAGTGTTGAGTTTCATAATTTATCGAAAGACCAACTGAGAATCAATCTTGTATGCAAGTATAACATGTGTGGAGAAGAACCCCTTAGCTAGCCTTCATTCCATTTATTCCATCATCCATATTCACATTTACATTCTGCTTAGTTTATTAACTTGTTTTGTTATTTCAATTTTCGTCAAATCAAAACTCTTCCCCCCTTTTTCCTTATTGTTCAATTTAGTTTATGTTTTAAAGCATTTTGAGTCTTTGGTTTGTCTTAGTGATTTAAAGTTTAGTTTTGCATTCTTTGAGTCTAGTATAGTGTTTTAAACTTTATTTTACGTTTTTGAGTCAAATCCAAGTGATTAACAATCCCTCCTAATCCCCGGTCCAGAACGATCCCTACTTATACATATACTACAATTGATAAAAAGAGGGTTTAATTTATGCGCGTATAAATTCACGCATCATCGTCCCATTTCAAGCATGTACGGAACTATTGTCCGCTATATGGCTACTCGTATGATCACGATATTCTTGGAAACTGTCATACATGTCTTCTTCATTGTTTCCGGATCCAAGTTGAGAAAGATGAAAACTTCGTCATGGCGTATTGCCCATAATTCTTCCAAAACGACGTTGGAATAAGCTTATGAATGACTCTTGATCGACACTTATTGGCCTTTTGGTTCACGTTTTTATTGACATGGTACACTTTGTAAAAAGTGTATTCATTTGGCACCCCTCTGTATCTTTTGGTTTTTTTCATCTTTTTTTCCTTTGGTCTGATTAACCGAAACTAGAATATTTGTGGACTGATTTGAAATCTCTCATCGATGCAACTGTAGCGCGACAACTTTATATTCAGGAGTGTGGGGCATGACTATTGTACCCTACGTAGTTGGTTGTGAAATAATTTTGTGCTAAAATGAGTTTACCAAGAATGGGGTGCCCATTTACTTAATCTATTGTACTTCAACAATTCTTCGCTTCGTAACAAATTAATCTCTTATACATCACATTTTCATTTTGATATAGAAGGAATAATAATGTTGAGAAATACGTTTGTCCATTTACTGCAGAACAGTTAAGGCTAGTCGCATTTCTTTTCCTGCTTGTCATCTCTTTTTCACGCAACAATAGTCACTAACACGACATGCAAGTTCAGTTCACGGTTTTTGCAACTCTGTTGTAAAAAACTAGTGAGTGTATTAATTTGAAACAAGTAATTTTTGTGTGATGTAATAAATAGCTATGTTATTATTGAGATTAATTAAACAATTTATGGGAACTTGTAAGTTGCGTTTATGGTACAAAAATAAATACCAAATTAGAAACTCTCGTATTTGATACCTCATATTGGTAAGTACGTTGCTAAAGTAGTTTTAAAGGAAAATGCGTTTTTCATTTTACCAATGACTCGCACCTTTACCTCGTCCCTTATAAGTGTAGAACTCGTTGCGTTAAAGTTCAACTGCATGTAAGGGATCACTTTCTAAGAAAATCAAAAGTTACTCATTATTTCCACCATTATGGCCAGGCTAAACATGTTTACAATTATGGTCATTTTTCTTTTGGCGAATTGTGCACTTCCAACGTTGGCGCATTTGGATGACTCGCCGGCCGTGGTTGAGTGCAAAAAACATTTTAGCATAAAGTATGCATTTGACGTGTACAACTATATTTTCAAAGGGAAGAAAATTGGTGACTTTAGTTGCCGAGCCCTTGTGGCGTTGGGAAGGCCATGCCATAATGTTTTCGTGAACAGCACCTTTACTTATGAACACACCGGGAACAAAACTGCCATTCTAGCCAGAGCTGACCAAGTATTTAATCATTGTATAATTGCAACTTCCGTCCCACCTACTTCTTCGCTATCTTAAATTGAGAATTGAACTTCTCTAGGGCTAACAAATTTGTGGGATGTGTCATGAGTCAGAATAAAATTTTGATGTATTGCTTTAATGCCTTGTTACGACTTCACTTTGTTGCTTTCAATTGTAAAGCATTATCTAAATGAATAACGAATGAACAATAGTAATAAAACAACTACCATGCCAATTTCAAAAACTTCGTGAAACATTGTAAGTAATAAAGATCAGTTTTACATTTGTTCAGCCTTTACCCGTGCATTACGTTCAGTTATTGCAGCTACATTGCATATTGATGTGTAATGCTTATTTTTCTAGAAACTTATGTTGCTCGTCCCATTTCAAGCATGTACGGAACTATTGTCCGCTATATGGCTACTCGTATGATCACGATATTCCTGGAAACTGTCATACATGTCTTCTTCATTGTTTCCGGATCCAAGTTGAGAAAGATGAAAACTTCGTCATGGCGTATTGCCCATAATTCTTCCAAAACGACGTTGGAATAAGCTTATGAATGACTCTTGATCGACACTTATTGGCCTTTTGGTTCACGTTTTTATTGACAAGGTACACTTTGTAAAAAGTGTATTCATTTGGCACCCCTCTGTATCTTTTGGTTTTTTTCGTCTTGTTTTCTTTGGTCTGAATAACCAAAACTAGAATATTTGTCGACTGATTTGAAATCTCTCATCGATGCAACTGTAGCTCGACAACTTTATATTCAGGAGTGTGGGGCATGACCACTGTACCGTACGTAGTTGGTTGTGAAATAATTTTGTGCTAAAATGAGTTTACCAAGAATGGGGTGCCCATTTACTTAATCTATTGTACTTCAACAATTCTTCGCTTCGTAAAAATTAATCTCTTATACATCACATTTTCATTTTGATATAGAAGGAATAATAATGTTGAGAAATACGTTTGTCCATTTACTGCAGAACAGTTAAGGCTAGTCGCATTTCTTTTCCTGCTTGTCATCTCTTTTTCACGCAACAATAGTCACTAACACGACATGCAATATAAGTTCACGGTTTTTGCAACTCTGTTGTAAAAAACTAGTGAGTGTATTAATTTGAAACAAGTAATTTTTGTGTGATGTAATAAATAGCTATGTTATTATTGAGATTAATTAAACAATTTATGGGAACTTGTAAGTTGCGTTTATGGTACAAAAATAAATACCAAATTAGAAACTCTCGTATTTGATACCTCACATTGGTAAGTACGTTGCTAAAGTAGTTTTAAAGGAAAATGCGTTTTTCATTTTACCAATGACTCGCACCTTTACCTCGTCCCTTATAAGTGTAGAACTCCTTGCGTTAAAGTTCAACTGCATGTAAGGGATCACTTTCTAAGAAAATCAAAAGTTACTCATTATTTCCACCATTATGGCCAGGCTAAACATGTTTACAATTATGGTCATTTTTCTTTTGGCGAATTGTGCACTTCCAACGTTGGCGCATTTGGATGACTCGCCGGCCGTGGTTGAGTGCAAAAAACATTTTAGCATAAAGTATGCATTTGACGTGTACAACTATATTTTCAAAGGGAAGAAAATTGGTGACTTTAGTTGCCGAGCCCTTGTGGCGTTGGGAAGGCCATGCCATAATGTTTTCGTGAACAGCACCTTTACTTATGAACACACCGGGAACAAAACTGCCATTCTAGCCAGAGCTGACCAAGTATTTAATCATTGTATAATTGCAACTTCCGTCCCACCTACTTCTTCGCTATCTTAAATTGAGAATTGAACTTCTCTAGGGCTAACAAATTTGTGGGATGTGTCATGAGTCAGAATAAAATTTTGATGTATTGCTTTAATGCCTTGTTACGACTTCACTTTGTTGCTTTCAATTGTAAAGCATAATCTAAATGATTAACGAATGAACAATAGTAATAAAACAACTACCATGCCAATTTCAAAAACTTCGTGAAACATTGTAAGTAATAAAGATCAGTTTTACATTTGTTCAGCCTGTACCCTTGCATTACGTTCAGTTATTGCAGCTACATTGCATATTGATGTGTAATGCTTATTTTTCTAGAAACTTATGTTGCTCGTCCCATTTCAAGCATGTACGGAACTATTGTCCGCTATATGGCTACTCGTATGATCACGATATTCTTGGAAACTGTCATACATGTCTTCTTCATTGTTTCCGGATCCAAGTTGAGAAAGATGAAAACTTCGTCATGGCGTATTGCCCATAATTCTTCCAAAACGACGTTGGAATAAGCTTATGAATGACTCTTGATCGACACTTATTGGCCTTTTGGTTCACGTTTTTATTGACATGGTACACTTTGTAAAAAGTGTATTCATTTGGCACCCCTCTGTATCTTTTGGTTTTTTTCATCTTTTTTTCCTTTGGTCTGATTAACCGAAACTAGAATATTTGTGGACTGATTTGAAATCTCTCATCGATGCAACTGTAGCTCGACAACTTTATATTCAGGAGTGTGGGGCATGACCACTGTACCGTACGTAGTTGGTTGTGAAATAATTTTGTGCTAAAATGAGTTTACCAAGAATGGGGTGCCCATTTACTTAATCTATTGTACTTCAACGATTCTTCGCTTCGTAACAAATTAATCTCTTATACATCACATTTTCATTTTGATATAGAAGGAATAATAATGTTGAGAAATACGTTTGTCCATTTACTGCAGAACAGTTAAGGCTAGTCGCATTTCTTTTCCTGCTTGTCATCTCTTTTTCACGCAACAATAGTCACTAACACGACATGCAAGTTCAGTTCACGGTTTTTGCAACTCTGTTGTAAAAAAGTAGTGAGTGTATTAATTTGAAACAAGTAATTTTTGTGTGATGTAATAAATAGCTATGTTATTATTGAGATTAACTAAACAATTTATGGGAACTTGTAAGTTGCGTTTATGGTACAAAAATAAATACCAAATTAGAAACTCTCGTATTTGATACCTCACATTGGTAAGTACGTTGCTAAAGTAGTTTTAAAGGAAAATGCGTTTTTCATTTTACCAATGACTCGCACCTTTACCTCGTCCCTTATAAGTGTAGAACTCGTTGCGTTAAAGTTCAACTGCATGTAAGGGATCACTTTCTAAGAAAATCAAAAGTTACTCATTATTTCCACCATTATGGCCAGGCTAAACATGTTTACAATTATGGTCATTTTTCTTTTGGCGAATTGTGCACTTCCAACGTTGGCGCATTTGGATGACTCGCCGGCCGTGGTTGAGTGCAAAAAACATTTTAGCATAAAGTATGCATTTGACGTGTACAACTATATTTTCAAAGGGAAGAAAATTGGTGACTTTAGTTGCCGAGCCCTTGTGGCGTTGGGAAGGCCATGCCATAATGTTTTCGTGAACAGCACCTTTACTTATGAACACACCGGGAACAAAACTGCCATTCTAGCCAGAGCTGACCAAGTATTTAATCATTGTATAATTGCAACTTCCGTCCCACCTACTTCTTCGCTATCTTAAATTGAGAATTGAACTTCTCTAGGGCTAACAAATTTGTGGGATGTGTCATGAGTCAGAATAAAATTTTGATGTATTGCTTTAATGCCTTGTTACGACTTCACTTTGTTGCTTTCAATTGTAAAGCATTATCTAAATGATTAACGAATGAACAATAGTAATAAAACAACTACCATGCCAATTTCAAAAACTTCGTAAAGCACTGTAAGTAATAAAGATCAGTTTTACATTTGTTCAGCCTTTACCCGTGCATTACGTTCAGTTATTGCAGCTACATTGCATATTGATGTGTAATGCTTATTTTTCTAGAAAATTATGTTGCTCGTCCCATTTCAAGCATGTACGGAACTATTGTCCGCTATATGGCTACTCGTATGATCACGATATTCTTGGAAACTGTCATACATGTCTTCTTCATTGTTTCCGGATCCAAGTTGAGAAAGATGAAAACTTCGTCATGGCGTATTGCCCATAATTCTTCCAAAACGACGTTGGAATAAGCTTATGAATGACTCTTGATCGACACTTATTGGCCTTTTGGTTAACGTTTTTATTGACAAGGTACACTTTGTAAAAAGTGTATTCATTTGGCACCCCTCTGTATCTTTTGGTTTTTTTCGTCTTGTTTTCTTTGGTCTGAATAACCAAAACTAGAATATTTGTCGACTGATTTGAAATCTCTCATCGATGCAACTGTAGCTCGACAACTTTATATTCAGGAGTGTGGGGCATGACCACTGTACCGTACGTAGTTGGCTGTGAAATAATTTTGTGCTAAAATGAGTTTACCAAGAATGGGGTGCCCATTTACTTAATCTATTGTACTTCAACAATTCTTCGCTTCGTAACAAATTAATCTCTTATACATCACATTTTCATTTTGATATAGAAGGAATAATAATGTTGAGAAATACGTTTGTCCATTTACTGCAGAACAGTTAAGGCTAGTCGCATTTCTTTTCCTGCTTGTCATCTCTTTTTCACGCAACAATAGTCACTAACACGACATGCAAGTTCAGTTCACGGTTTTTGCAACTCTGTTGTAAAAAACTAGTGAGTGTTATAAGTTGAAACAAGTAATTTTTGTGTGATGTAATAAATAGCTATGTTATTATTGAGATTAATTAAACAATTTATGGGAACTTGTAAGTTGCGTTTATGGTACAAAAATAAATACCAAATTAGAAACTCTCGTATTTGATACCTCACATTGGTAAGTACGTTGCTAAAGTAGTTTTAAAGGAAAATGCGTTTTTCATTTTACCAATGACTCGCATCTTTACCTCGTCACTTATAAGTGTAGAACTCGTTGCGTTAAAGTTCAACTGCATGTAAGGGATCACTTTCTAAGAAAATCAAAAGTTACTCATTATTTCCACCATTATGGCCAGGCTAAACATGTTTACAATTATGGTCATTTTTCTTTTGGCGAATTGTGCACTTCCAACGTTGGCGCATTTGGATGACTCGCCGGCCGTGGTTGAGTGCAAAAAACATTTTAGCATAAAGTATGCATTTGACGTGTACAACTATATTTTCAAAGGGAAGAAAATTGGTGACTTTAGTTGCCGAGCCCTTGTGGCGTTGGGAAGGCCATGCCATAATGTTTTCGTGAACAGCACCTTTACTTATGAACACACCGGGAACAAAACTGCCATTCTAGCCAGAGCTGACCAAGTATTTAATCATTGTATAATTGCAACTTCCGTCCCACCTACTTCTTCGCTATCTTAAATTGAGAATTGAATTTCTCTAGGGCTAACAAATTTGTGGGATGTGTCATGAGTCAGAATAAAATTTTGATGTATTGCTTTAATGCCTTGTTACGACTTCACTTTGTTGCTTTCAATTGTAAAGCATTATCTAAATGATTAACGAATCAACAATAGTAATAAAACAACTACCATACCAATCTCAAAAACTTCGTGAAACATTGTAAGTAATAAAGATCAGTTTTACATTTGTTCAGCCTTTACCCGTGCATTACGTTCAGTTATTGCAGCTACATTGCATATTGATGTGTAATGCTTATTTTTCTAGAAACTTATGTTGCTCGTCCCATTTCAAGCATGTACGGAACTATTGTCCGCTATATGGCTACTCGTATGATCACGTTATTCTTGGAAACTGTCATACATGTCTTCTTCATTGTTTCCGGATCCAAGTTGAGAAAGATGAAAACTTCGTCATGGCGTATTGCCCATAATTCTTCCAAAACGACGTTGGAATAAGCTTATGAAAGACTCTTGATCGACACTTATTGGCCTTTTGGTTCACGTTTTTATTGACATGGTACACTTTGTAAATAGTGTATTCATTTGGCACCCCTCTGTATCTTTTGGTTTTTTTCATCTTTTTTTCCTTTGGTCTGATTAACCGAAAATAGAATATTTGTGGACTGATTTGAAATCTCTCATCGATGCAACTGTAGCTCGACAACTTTATATTCAGGAGTGTGGGGCATGACCACTGTACCGTACGTAGTTGGTTGTGAAATAATTTTGTGCTAAAATGAGTTTACCAAGAATGGGGTGCCCATTTACTTAATCTATTGTACTTCAACAATTCTTCGCTTCGTAACAAATTAATCTCTTATACATCACATTTTCATTTTGATATAGAAGGAATAATAATGTTGAGAAATACGTTTGTCCATTTACTGCAGAACAGTTAAGGCTAGTCGCATTTCTTTTCCTGCTTGTCATCTCTTTTTCACGCAACAATAGTCACTAACACGACATGCAATTTCAGTTCACGGTTTTTGCAACTCTGTTGTAAAAAACAAGTGAGTGTATTAATTTGAAACAAGTAATTTTTGTGTGATGTAATAAATAGCTATGTTATTATTGAGATTAATTAAACAATTTATGGGAACTTGTAAGTTGCGTTTATGGTACAAAAATAAATACCAAATTAGAAACTCTCGTATTTGATACCTCACATTGGTAAGTACGTTGCTAAAGTAGTTTTAAAGGAAAATGCGTTTTTCATTTTACCAATGACTCGCACCTTTACCTCGTCCCTTATAAGTGTAGAACTCGTTGCGTTAAAGTTCAACTGCATGTAAGGGATCACTTTCTAAGAAAATCAAAAGTTACTCATTATTTCCACCATTATGGCCAGGCTAAACATGTTTACAATTATGGTCATTTTTCTTTTGGCGAATTGTGCACTTCCAACGTTGGCGCATTTGGATGACTCGCCGGCCGTGGTTGAGTGCAAAAAACATTTTAGCATAAAGTATGCATTTGACGTGTACAACTATATTTTCAAAGGGAAGAAAATTGGTGACTTTAGTTGCCGAGCCCTTGTGGCGTTGGGAAGGCCATGCCATAATGTTTTCGTGAACAGCACCTTTACTTATGAACACACCGGGAACAAAACTGCCATTCTAGCCAGAGCTGACCAAGTATTTAATCATTGTATAATTGCAACTTCCGTCCCACCTACTTCTTCGCTATCTTAAATTGAGAATTGAACTTCTCTAGGGCTAACAAATTTGTGGGATGTGTCATGAGTCAGAATAAAATTTTGATGTATTGCTTTAATGCCTTGTTACGACTTCACTTTGTTGCTTTCAATTGTAAAGCATTATCTAAATGATTAACGAATGAACAATAGTAATAAAACAACTACCATGCCAATTTCAAAAACTTCGTAAAACATTGTAAGTAATAAAGATCAGTTTTACATTTGTTCAGCCTTTACCCGTGCATTACGTTCAGTTATTGCAGCTACATTGCATATTGATGTGTAATGCTTATTTTTCTAGAAACTTATGTTGCTCGTCCCATTTCAAGCATGTACGGAACTATTGTCCGCTATATGGCTACTCGTATGATCACGATATTCTTGGAAACTGTCATACATGTCTTCTTCATTGTTTCCGGATCCAAGTTGAGAAAGATGAAAACTTCGTCATGGCATATTGCCCATAATTCTTCCAAAACGACGTTGGAATAAGCTTATGAATAACTCTTGATCGACACTTATTGGCCTTTTGGTTCACGTTTTTATTGACAAGGTACACTTTGTAAAAAGTGTATTCATTTGGCACCCCTCTGTATCTTTTGGTTTTTTTCGTCTTGTTTTCTTTGGTCTGAATAACCAAAACTAGAATATTTGTCGACTGATTTGAAATCTCTCATCGATGCAACTATAGCTCGACAACTTTATATTCAGGAGTGTGGGGCATGACCACTGTACCGTACGTAGTTGGTTGTGAAATAATTTTGTGCTAAAATGAGTTTACCAAGAATGGGGTGCCCATTTACTTAATCTATTGTACTTCAACAATTCTTCGCTTCGTAACAAATTAATCTCTTATACATCACATTTTCATTTTGATATAGAAGGAATAATAATGTTGAGAAATACGTTTGTCCATTTACTGCAGAACAGTTAAGGCTAGTCGCATTTCTTTTCCTGCTTGTCATCTCTTTTTCACGCAACAATAGTCACTAACACGACATGCAATATAAGTTCACGGTTTTTGCAACTCTGCTGTAAAAAACTAGTGAGTGTATTAATTTGAAACAAGTAATTTTTGTGTGATGTAATAAATAGCTATGTTATTATTGAGAGTAATTAAACAATTTATGGGAACTTGTAAGTTGCGTTTATGGTACAAAAATAAATACCAAATTAGAAACTCTCGTATTTGATACCTCACATTGGTAAGTACGTTGCTAAAGTAGTTTTAAAGGAAAATGCGTTTTTCATTTTACCAATGACTCGCACCTTTACCTCGTCCCTTATAAGTGTAGAACTCCTTGCGTTAAAGTTCAACTGCATGTAAGGGAAAGTAGTTTTAAAGGAAAATGCGTTTTTCATTTTACCAATGACTCGCACCTTTACCTCGTCCCTTATAAGTGTAGAACTCCTTGCGTTAAAGTTCAACTGCATGTAAGGGATCACTTTCTAAGAAAATCAAAAGTTACTCATTATTTCCACCATTATGGCCAGGCTAAACATGTTTACAATTATGGTCATTTTTCTTTTGGCGAATTGTGCACTTCCAACGTTGGCGCATTTGGATGACTCGCCGGCCGTGGTTGAGTGCAAAAAACATTTTAGCATAAAGTATGCATTTGACGTGTACAACTATATTTTCAAAGGGAAGAAAATTGGTGACTTTAGTTGCCGAGCCCTTGTGGCGTTGGGAAGGCCATGCCATAATGTTTTCGTGAACAGCACCTTTACTTATGAACACACCGGGAACAAAACTGCCATTCTAGCCAGAGCTGACCAAGTATTTAATCATTGTATAATTGCAACTTCCGTCCCACCTACTTCTTCGCTATCTTAAATTGAGAATTGAACTTCTCTAGGGCTAACAAATTTGTGGGATGTGTCATGAGTCAGAATAAAATTTTGATGTATTGCTTTAATGCCTTGTTACGACTTCACTTTGTTGCTTTCAATTGTAAAGCATAATCTAAATGATTAACGAATGAACAATAGTAATAAAACAACTACCATGCCAATTTCAAAAACTTCGTGAAACATTGTAAGTAATACAGATCAGTTTTACATTTGTTCAGCCTGTACCCGTGCATTACGTTCAGTTATTGCAGCTACATTGCATATTGATGTGTAATGCTTATTTTTCTAGAAACTTATGTTGCTCGTCTGATAGGAGCATATTCATGCGACTTAAATGGCTTGTTCTCGTGCATTTACGTTATGTTTCTTTAGTTATTTTAGTACTTTAAGCTATTTTCGTGTGTTTATAGGTCCAAAGGGCTAAAGGAGCAAAAAGATGCATTTTGGAGACTTTTGGAGCACTTTTGGGCTAAGGATGGATAGCTTATGCTTGGAGCCAAAGTGTTGGACGAAATTGAAGACCTAATTGAAGACCAAAGTGTTGGAACCTTGTTCTCTTTAGTTTTAGGACATTTAAAACCTTTCCTAATCCCAATCATGCCATGCATAACACACATCCATTCTAACACATTGTCATTGCACATGCATTTCCTTCATTAGTTAATTCACATGCTCCATACTTATCATCACCACTCATTACTTATCACATATCATCACCACTTATCACTTATCATTCACCACTTATCATATCATACATTCATTTATCACTTATCATAATCATTCACTTATCACTTAACATATCATACACTTATCACTTATCACTCATAATCACCTACAACATCCACCTACTTCACCTACAACATCCACCTACTCACCTACAACATCCACCTACTTCACCTACAAATGACATAGCCATATGTTCCCTCCACTACTCCTATAAATACCCTTGCATTCATTCATTCAATTAACATCTCATTCCATTTCACAACACAACAACAAACACAAAAACAGCAACCTTGTTGCCGTGGGTTCTCTTCTTTTCCAGCATCATTCCCTTCTATTTCCACCACTTCCCAACCCTCCAAACCACTCCTCTACCATTTCCATAATCCCCCAAACCTCACCTTAGACCTTGTGCTACAATAACGAGGAAGATAAGAGGGCCTAAACGTTCATACAATTCAAGTTTGAGTTGTTGGAATGTTTAGGTGTTTCTTTGATTTCAAAGTTTAAATTCAATTCTCTTTGTTTTGTACGTATGAGGAATGGAAGAGAAGAGTGCCTAAACGTTCATACAATTCAAGTTTGAGTTGTTGGAATGTTTAGGTGTTTCTTTAATTTCAAAGTTATGAGGAAATAAACCCCCCTTTAGCTAGGGGGTGATTCGAAACTATGTTTATATTTGCAATATGAATTGATTAACTTTCGTTGGAATTTCATAAGTTGTGGATTCAATTTGTTTAACCGTTTGATTGATAATTTATTTATGAATGTTTATTAAGAATGCGCGCTTAATTTTCATGCATAAATATGACGCTAGAATATAAGTGAATTTCACCTAATCGTTATGAACTTATATTCACAAGTAGTGGAGGTTGCTTATAAACAATCGCGTTAAATGAATTCTTGGCACTAGTTTCATGCGTATTCCATAGTAACGAAGGCCTCGTCAACACTTATAGTTTTCATAATGCTTAATGATCTTTGATTGTATCTTTATTGTGCTGTTCACGTAAAGGACTTTTGGAGAATGTTGTGAATTGCGTTGTGCAAACCCATCCAATTCATTAACTTAAGGAAAACTTGACGGTTAATTTAAGCGGACCTAATTAACCCGGAGTGTTGAGTTTCATAATTTATCGAAAGACCAACTGAGAATCAATCTTGTATGCAAGTATAACATGTGTGGAGAAGAACCCCTTAGCTAGCCTTCATTCCATTTATTCCATCATCCATATTCACATTTACATTCTGCTTAGTTTATTAACTTGTTTTGTTATTTCAATTTTCGTCAAATCAAAACTCTTCCCCCCTTTTTCCTTATTGTTCAATTTAGTTTATGTTTTAAAGCATTTTGAGTCTTTGGTTTGTCTTAGTGATTTAAAGTTTAGTTTTGCATTCTTTGAGTCTAGTATATTGTTTTAAACTTTATTTTACGTTTTTGAGTCAAATCCAAGTGATTAACAATCCCTCCTAATCCCCGGTCCAGAACGATCCCTACTTATACATATACTACAATTGATAAAAAGAGGGTTTAATTTATGCGCGTATAAATTCACGCATCATCGTCCCATTTCAAGCATGTACGGAACTATTGTCCGCTATATGGCTACTCGTATGATCACGATATTCTTGGAAACTGTCATACATGTCTTCTTCATTGTTTCCGGATCCAAGTTGAGAAAGATGAAAACTTCGTCATGGCGTATTGCCCATAATTCTTCCAAAACGACGTTGGAATAAGCTTATGAATGACTCTTGATCGACACTTATTGGCCTTTTGGTTCACGTTTTTATTGACATGGTACACTTTGTAAAAAGTGTATTCATTTGGCACCCCTCTGTATCTTTTGGTTTTTTTCATCTTTTTTTCCTTTGGTCTGATTAACCGAAACTAGAATATTTGTGGACTGATTTGAAATCTCTCATCGATGCAACTGTAGCTCGACAACTTTATATTCAGGAGTGTGGGGCATGACTATTGTACCCTACGTAGTTGGTTGTGAAATAATTTTGTGCTAAAATGAGTTTACCAAGAATGGGGTGCCCATTTACTTAATCTATTGTACTTCAACAATTCTTCGCTTCGTAACAAATTAATCTCTTATACATCACATTTTCATTTTGATATAGAAGGAATAATAATGTTGAGAAATACGTTTGTCCATTTACTGCAGAACAGTTAAGGCTAGTCGCATTTCTTTTCCTGCTTGTCATCTCTTTTTCACGCAACAATAGTCACTAACACGACATGCAAGTTCAGTTCACGGTTTTTGCAACTCTGTTGTAAAAAACTAGTGAGTGTATTAATTTGAAACAAGTAATTTTTGTGTGATGTAATAAATAGCTATGTTATTATTGAGATTAATTAAACAATTTATGGGAACTTGTAAGTTGCGTTTATGGTACAAAAATAAATACCAAATTAGAAACTCTCGTATTTGATACCTCATATTGGTAAGTACGTTGCTAAAGTAGTTTTAAAGGAAAATGCGTTTTTCATTTTACCAATGACTCGCACCTTTACCTCGTCCCTTATAAGTGTAGAACTCGTTGCGTTAAAGTTCAACTGCATGTAAGGGATCACTTTCTAAGAAAATCAAAAGTTACTCATTATTTCCACCATTATGGCCAGGCTAAACATGTTTACAATTATGGTCATTTTTCTTTTGGCGAATTGTGCACTTCCAACGTTGGCGCATTTGGATGACTCGCCGGCCGTGGTTGAGTGCAAAAAACATTTTAGCATAAAGTATGCATTTGACGTGTACAACTATATTTTCAAAGGGAAGAAAATTGGTGACTTTAGTTGCCGAGCCCTTGTGGCGTTGGGAAGGCCATGCCATAATGTTTTCGTGAACAGCACCTTTACTTATGAACACACCGGGAACAAAACTGCCATTCTAGCCAGAGCTGACCAAGTATTTAATCATTGTATAATTGCAACTTCCGTCCCACCTACTTCTTCGCTATCTTAAATTGAGAATTGAACTTCTCTAGGGCTAACAAATTTGTGGGATGTGTCATGAGTCAGAATAAAATTTTGATGTATTGCTTTAATGCCTTGTTACGACTTCACTTTGTTGCTTTCAATTGTAAAGCATTATCTAAATGAATAACGAATGAACAATAGTAATAAAACAACTACCATGCCAATTTCAAAAACTTCGTGAAACATTGTAAGTAATAAAGATCAGTTTTACATTTGTTCAGCCTTTACCCGTGCATTACGTTCAGTTATTGCAGCTACATTGCATATTGATGTGTAATGCTTATTTTTCTAGAAACTTATGTTGCTCGTCCCATTTCAAGCATGTACGGAACTATTGTCCGCTATATGGCTACTCGTATGATCACGATATTCTTGGAAACCGTCATACATGTCTTCTTCATTGTTTCCGGATCCAAGTTGAGAAAGATGAAAACTTCGTCATGGCGTATTGCCCATAATTCTTCCAAAACGACGTTGGAATAAGCTTATGAATGACTCTTGATCGACACTTATTGGCCTTTTGGTTCACGTTTTTATTGACAAGGTACACTTTGTAAAAAGTGTATTCATTTGGCACCCCTCTGTATCTTTTGGTTTTTTTCGTCTTGTTTTCTTTGGTCTGAATAACCAAAACTAGAATATTTGTCGACTGATTTGAAATCTCTCATCGATGCAACTGTAGCTCGACAACTTTATATTCAGGAGTGTGGGGCATGACCACTGTACCGTACGTAGTTGGTTGTGAAATAATTTTGTGCTAAAATGAGTTTACCAAGAATGGGGTGCCCATTTACTTAATCTATTGTACTTCAACAATTCTTCGCTTCGTAAAAATTAATCTCTTATACATCACATTTTCATTTTGATATAGAAGGAATAATAATGTTGAGAAATACGTTTGTCCATTTACTGCAGAACAGTTAAGGCTAGTCGCATTTCTTTTCCTGCTTGTCATCTCTTTTTCACGCAACAATAGTCACTAACACGACATGCAATATAAGTTCACGGTTTTTGCAACTCTGTTGTAAAAAACTAGTGAGTGTATTAATTTGAAACAAGTAATTTTTGTGTGATGTAATAAATAGCTATGTTATTATTGAGATTAATTAAACAATTTATGGGAACTTGTAAGTTGCGTTTATGGTACAAAAATAAATACCAAATTAGAAACTCTCGTATTTGATACCTCACATTGGTAAGTACGTTGCTAAAGTAGTTTTAAAGGAAAATGCGTTTTTCATTTTACCAATGACTCGCACCTTTACCTCGTCCCTTATAAGTGTAGAACTCCTTGCGTTAAAGTTCAACTGCATGTAAGGGATCACTTTCTAAGAAAATCAAAAGTTACTCATTATTTCCACCATTATGGCCAGGCTAAACATGTTTACAATTATGGTCATTTTTCTTTTGGCGAATTGTGCACTTCCAACGTTGGCGCATTTGGATGACTCGCCGGCCGTGGTTGAGTGCAAAAAACATTTTAGCATAAAGTATGCATTTGACGTGTACAACTATATTTTCAAAGGGAAGAAAATTGGTGACTTTAGTTGCCGAGCCCTTGTGGCGTTGGGAAGGCCATGCCATAATGTTTTCGTGAACAGCACCTTTACTTATGAACACACCGGGAACAAAACTGCCATTCTAGCCAGAGCTGACCAAGTATTTAATCATTGTATAATTGCAACTTCCGTCCCACCTACTTCTTCGCTATCTTAAATTGAGAATTGAACTTCTCTAGGGCTAACAAATTTGTGGGATGTGTCATGAGTCAGAATAAAATTTTGATGTATTGCTTTAATGCCTTGTTACGACTTCACTTTGTTGCTTTCAATTGTAAAGCATAATCTAAATGATTAACGAATGAACAATAGTAATAAAACAACTACCATGCCAATTTCAAAAACTTCGTGAAACATTGTAAGTAATAAAGATCAGTTTTACATTTGTTCAGCCTGTACCCTTGCATTACGTTCAGTTATTGCAGCTACATTGCATATTGATGTGTAATGCTTATTTTTCTAGAAACTTATGTTGCTCGTCCCATTTCAAGCATGTACGGAACTATTGTCCGCTATATGGCTACTCGTATGATCACGATATTCTTGGAAACTGTCATACATGTCTTCTTCATTGTTTCCGGATCCAAGTTGAGAAAGATGAAAACTTCGTCATGGCGTATTGCCCATAATTCTTCCAAAACGACGTTGGAATAAGCTTATGAATGACTCTTGATCGACACTTATTGGCCTTTTGGTTCACGTTTTTATTGACATGGTACACTTTGTAAAAAGTGTATTCATTTGGCACCCCTCTGTATCTTTTGGTTTTTTTCATCTTTTTTTCCTTTGGTCTGATTAACCGAAACTAGAATATTTGTGGACTGATTTGAAATCTCTCATCGATGCAACTGTAGCTCGACAACTTTATATTCAGGAGTGTGGGGCATGACTATTGTACCCTACGTAGTTGGTTGTGAAATAATTTTGTGCTAAAATGAGTTTACCAAGAATGGGGTGCCCATTTACTTAATCTATTGTACTTCAACAATTCTTCGCTTCGTAACAAATTAATCTCTTATACATCACATTTTCATTTTGATATAGAAGGAATAATAATGTTGAGAAATACGTTTGTCCATTTACTGCAGAACAGTTAAGGCTAGTCGTATTTCTTTTCCTGCTTGTCATCTCTTTTTCACGCAACAATAGTCACTAAAACGACATGCAAGTTCAGTTCACGGTTTTTGCAACTCTGTTGTAAAAAAGTAGTGAGTGTATTAATTTGAAACAAGTAATTTTTGTGTGATGTAATAAATAGCTATGTTATTATTGAGATTAACTAAACAATTTATGGGAACTTGTAAGTTGCGTTTATGGTACAAAAATAAATACCAAATTAGAAACTCTCGTATTTGATACCTCACATTGGTAAGTACGTTGCTAAAGTAGTTTTAAAGGAAAATGCGTTTTTCATTTTACCAATGACTCGCACCTTTACCTTGTCCCTTATAAGTGTATAACTCCTTGCGTTAAAGTTCAACTGCATGTAAGGGATCACTTTCTAAGAAAATCAAAAGTTACTCATTATTTCCACCATTATGGCCAGGCTAAACATGTTTACAATTATGGTCATTTTTCTTTTGGCGAATTGTGCACTTCCAACGTTGGCGCATTTGGATGACTCGCCGGCCGTGGTTGAGTGCAAAAAACATTTTAGCATAAAGTATGCATTTGACGTGTACAACTATATTTTCAAAGGGAAGAAAATTGGTGACTTTAGTTGCCGAGCCCTTGTGGCGTTGGGAAGGCCATGCCATAATGTTTTCGTGAACAGCACCTTTACTTATGAACACACCGGGAACAAAAATGCCATTCTAGCCAGAGCTGACCAAGTATTTAATCATTGTATAATTGCAACTTCCGTCCCACCTCCTTCTTCGCTATCTTAAATGGAGAATTGAACTTCTCTAGGGCTAACAAATTTGTGGGATGTGTCATGAGTCAGAATAAAATTTTGATGTATTGCTTTAATGCCTTGTTACGACTTCACTTTGTTGCTTTCAGTTGTAAAGCATTATCTAAATGATTAACGAATGAACAATAGTAATAAAACAACTACCATGCCAATTTCAAAAACTTCGTGAAACATTGTAAGTAATAAAGATCAGTTTTACATTTGTTCAGCCTTTACCCGTGCATTATGTTCAGTTATTGCAGCTACATTGCATATTGATGTGTAATGCTTATTTTTCTAGAAACTTATGTTGCTCGTCCCATTTCAAGCATGT
The DNA here is from genome assembly GCF_041283825.1 of Pyrus communis. Classification (NCBI taxonomy): domain Eukaryota; kingdom Viridiplantae; phylum Streptophyta; class Magnoliopsida; order Rosales; family Rosaceae; genus Pyrus; species Pyrus communis. Next base: position 8,813,889 of record NC_142567.1, read on the forward strand.
ACGGAACTATTGTCCGCTATATGGCTACTCGTATGATCACGATATTCTTGGAAACTGTCATACATGTCTTCTTCATTGTTTCCGGATCCAAGTTGAGAAAGATGAAAACTTCGTCATGGCGTATTGCCCATAATTCTTCCAAAACGACGTTGGAATAAGCTTATGAAAGACTATTGATCGACACTTATTGGCCTTTTGGTTCACGTTTTAATTGACATGGTACACTTTGTAAAAAGTGTATTCATTTGGCACCCCTCTGTATCTTTTGGTTTTTTTCATCTTGTTTTCTTTGGTCTGAATAACCAAAACTAGAATATTTGTCGACTGATTTCAAATCTATCATCGACGCAACTGTAGCTCGTTAACTTTATATTCGGGCTGTGGGCCATGACTATTGTACCATACGCAGTTGGGTGTGAAATAAAATTTGTGCTGAAATGAGATTACCAAGAAAGGGGTGCCCATTTACTTATTCCTTTGTCTTCAACAATTCTTCGCTTCTTAACAAATTAATCTCTTAAACCTCACATTTTCATTTTGATATAGTATGAATAATAATGCTGAGAAATATGTTTGTCCATTTACTACAGAACAATTTAGGCTAGTCGTATTTCTTTTCCTGCTTGTCTTCTCTTTTTCACGCAACAATAGTCACTAACACGACATGCAAGTTCAGTTCACGGTTTTTGCAACTCTATTGTAACAAACTAGTGAGTGTATTAATTTGAAACAAGTAATTTTAGTGTGATGTAATAAATAGCTATGTTATTGTTGAGATTAATTAAACAATTTATGGGAACTTTTAAGTTGCATTTATGGTACCAAAATAAATACCAAATTAGAAACTCTCGTATTAGATACCTCACATCAGTAAGTACGTTGCTAAAGTAGTTTTAAAGGAAAATGCGTTTATCATTTTACCTATGACTCGCACCTTTGCCTCATCCCTTATAAGTGTAGAACCCCTTGCGTCAAAGTTCAACTGCATGTAAGGGATTACTTTCTAAGAAAATCAAAAGTTACTCATTCTTTCCACCGTTATGGCCGGACCAAAGATGTTTACAATTATGGTCATTTTTCTTTTGGCGAATTGCGCACTTCCAACATTGACGTATTTGGATGACTCGCCGGCCGTGGTTGTGTGCAAAAAACATTTCAGCATAAAGTATGCATTCGATGTGTACAATTATATTTTTAAAGGGAAGAAAATTGGTGACTTTAGTTGCCGGGCCCTTGTCGCATTGGGAAGACCGTGCCATAATGTTTTTGTGAACAACACCTTTACTTATGAACACACCGGGAATAGAACTGCCATTCAAGCCAGAGCTGACCAAGTATTTAATCATTGTATAATTTCAACTTCCATCCCACCTCCTTCTTCGCTATCTTAAATTGAGAATTGAACTTCTCTAGGGCTAACAAATTTGTTGGATGCTTCAAGAGTCAGAATAAAATTTCGACGTACTTGCTTTGATGCCTTTTTACGACTTCACTTTGTTGCTTTGAGTTGTAAAGCATTATCTAAATAATTTTGGAATGAACAATAGTAATAAAACAACTATCACGCCAATTTCAAAAACTTCGTGAAACATCGTAAGTAATAGAGATCAGTTTTTCATTTGTTCAGCCTTCACCCGTGCATTACGTTCGGTTGTTGCAGCTACACTGCATATTGATGTGTAATGCTTATTTTTCTAGAAACTTATGTTGCCCGTCCCATTTCAAGCATGTTCGGAACTATTGTCCACTATATGGCTACTCGTATGATAGCGATATTCTTGGTGACAGTCATATGTGTCTTCCTCATTGTTTCCGAGACGAGGTTGAGAAAGATGAAAACTTCGCCAAGGTGTATTACCCAAAATTCTTGCAAAACGACGTTGGAATAAGCTTATGAAAGACTCTTGATCCACTCTTTCTGGCATTTTGGTTCAAGTTGTTATGGACATGCTACACTTTGTAAAAAGTGTGTTCATTTGGCACACCTCTGTATCTTTTTTTTTTCATCTTTTTGTCTTTCGTCTGAATAACCAAAACTAGAATATTTGTTGACTGATTTGAAACTTATCATTGATGCAACTTTAGTTCGTTAACGTTATATTCGGGCGTGTGGGGCATGACTATTGCTCCATATGCCGTAGGGTGTGAAATAATATATGTGCTAAAATGAGTTTACCAAGAAAGGTGTGCCCATTTACTTAATCTATTGTACTTCAACAATTCTTTGCTTCTTAACAAATTAATCTCTTTCCTCACATTTTCATTTTGATAGAGTAGGAATAATAATGCCGAGAAATACGTTTGTCCATTCACTGCAGAACAATTAAGGCTAGTCGCGTTCTTTTTCCTGCTTGTCATCTCTTTTTCACGCAATAATAGTCACTAACATGACATGCAAGTTCAATTTACGGTTTTTGCAACTCTATTGTAACAAACTAGTCAGTGTATTAATTTGAAACAAGTAATTTTTGTGCGATGTAATAAATAGCTATGTTACTGTTGAGATTAATTAAACAATTTATGGGAACTTGTAAGTTGCATTTATGGTACCAAAATAAATACTAAATTAGAAACTCTCGTATTTGATACCTCACATCAGTAAGTACGTTGCTAAAGTTGTTTTAAAGGAAAAAGTGTTTTTCAGTTTACCAATGACTCGCACCTTTGTCTCATCCCTTATAAGTGTAGAACTCCTTGCGTCAAAGTTCAACTGCATCTAAGGGATCATTTTCTAAGAAAATCAAAGTTACTCATTCTTTCCACCATTATGGCTTGACTAAACATGTTTCCAATTATGGTCATTTTGCTTTTGGCGAATTGCGGACTTCTAATGTTGGTGCATTTAGATGACTCGTCGGCCGTGGTTGTGTGCAAAAAACATTTCAGCATAAAGTATGCATTCGAAGTGTACAACTATATTTTCACAGGGAAGAACATTGGTGACTTTAGTTGACGGGCCCTTGTGGCGTTGGGAAGACCATGCCATAATGTTTTCATGAACAACACCTTTACTTATGAACACACCAGGAACAAAACTGCCATTCAAGCTAGAGCTGAGCGAGTATTTAATCATTGTGTAATTGCAACTTCCGTCCTACCTCCTTCTTCGCTATCTTAACTTGAGAATTGAACTTCTCTAGGGCTAACAAATTTATGGGATGTTTCATAAGTCAAAATAAAATTTCGATGTACTTGCTTTCATGCCTTGTTACGACTTTACTTTGTTGCCTTGAGTTATAAAGCATTATCTAAATGATTGATGAATGAACAATAGTAATTAAATAACTACCACGCCAATTTCAAAAACTTCGTGAATCATAGTAAGTAATAGAGATCAGTTTTACATTTGTTCAGCCTTTACCCGTGCATTACGTTCGATTATTACAGCTTCACTGCATATTGATGTGTAATGCTTATTTTTCTAGAAACTTATGTTGCTAGTCCCATTTCAAGCATGTACGAAACTATTATCCGCTATATGGCTACTCGTATGATCGCGATATTCTTGGTAACAGTCATACGTGTCTTCTTCATTGTTTCCGGGTCCAAGTTGAGAAAAATGAAAACTTCGCCATGGCGTATTACCCAAATATGGCTACTTGTAGTTGATAGCTCACATCAGTAAATACGTTGCTAAAGTAGTTTTAAAGGAAAATGAGTTTTTCATTTTACCAATGACTCGCACCTTTACCTCATCCCTTATAAGTGTAGAACTCCTTGCATCAAAGTTCAACTGCATCTAAGGGATTATTTTCTAAAAAAATCAAAAGTTATTCATTTTTTCCACCATTATGGTTGGATTAAACATGTTTACAATTGTGGTCTTTTTGCTTTTCACGAATTGTGCACTTCCAATGTTGGTGCATTTGGATGATTTGCCGTCCGTGGTTGAGTGCAAAAAACATTTCAACATAAAGTATACATTCGACGTGTACAACTATATTTTCAAAGGGAAGAAAATTGGTGACTTTAGTTGCCGGGACCTTGTGGCGTTGGGAAGACCGTGCCATAATGTTTTCGTTAATAGCACCTTTACTTACGAACGCACCGGGAACAGAACTGCCATTCAAGCCAAAGCTAACCGAGTATTTAATCATTGTATAATTCCAACTTCTGTCCCACCTTCTTCTTCGCTATCTTAAACAGAGAATTGAACTTCTCTAGGGCTAACAAATTTGTGTGATATTTCATGAGTTCAAATAAAATTTTGATGTATTTGCTTTGATGCCTATTACGACTGCACTTTGTTGCTTTGAGTTTGTAAAGCATTTTCTAAATTATTGAGGAATGAACAATAGTAATAAAACTACTACCATGCCAATTTAAAAAAATTCATGAAACATCGTAAGTTATAGCGATTAGTCTTACATTTGTTCGCCCTTTACCTATGCATTACGTTCGGTTATTACAGCTACACTGCTTATTGATGTGTAATGCTTATTTTTCTAGAAACTTGTGTTGCTCGTCCCATTTGAAGCATGTACGAAACTGTTGTCCGCTATATGGCTACTCATATGATCGTGATCTTCCTAGAAACAGTCATACGTGTCTTCCTTATTTTTTTAAGAGGTCTAAGTTGAGAAAGATGAAAATCCCTCCATCGCACGAACTGCATTCAGGAAGCACTAAGCATGCACATATTTCATGGAATTTGATAGCCCTCTTCCTAGCAGTGGCACTTTCACCACACAGTTCATGCCCATTATTATCCTTCACATGCTTAATGCGAACCCTTGACGGAATCGCATGCTTGTACGTCTCGAGAAAATCTTGAAATAGCTCATTAGAATTGATCTTGACATGTACAGGCTTGCAGTAGCCCACCTTGTTGGAAGAACCGCATTGACGGGCAAAGGTGGAAGACATCTTAAAATTTCTGCAAGAAAGTACAAAGAAAAATATTTGGACAACAGCTCATGAGAAGAAAAACAAAAAAAATAAAAATAAAGGAAGACCGCAAAGCCTAGCGCCCTAACGCCAAGCCTCACTGCCCAGCTCATCAACAAGCCACAATAGGCCCCAAGTGCCCTTCGGCGCAAATCCACCATTAATGAAGGGTTAACACCCCGTGCCTTTCTCCCTCTCCTTCAGCTCAAGCGAGTCCAAGCCCGGCTACATGCTGCTCCAGCAGTCCTCGAGGCCCATGATGGAAGAAAGCCCGCGGCTCCTTCCTCCCTTCTCTTTCACGCGTGCAGCTCAAATAGGCCCTAGGCCTCTTAGCCCAGGTTGCAGAAACCAGATAGCCAACCCACGCCGGTCTCTCTCCCTCTTTCCCTTCTTGCCTACACAGACCCGTGGCCAATAGCCATGAAAGCCCAGCCCTAGCTGGCCTCCCTGTGTCCCAGCGCACCGATCACCTCGGCCTAGCTGAACTCTGTTGCCACACCACCACCAGCCCACGCTGCCCACCACAACACAGCAGCACCGTGGCACTTATGCCACAATTTTCACACCTCATCGACCCTCGCCGAGCCAATTTTTCAAGCCTCGAGGCTCCCAAAAATTAAGAAGAAGAAAATTAAAAATTTTCTTACCTTGGTGTGGCACGAAGAAGAAGAACAGCAACGAGAGACGACTCTTTGCAAGGGCAAGAGAAGAAGAAAACTAGGGGAGGGGGAACAAATTTCCTATGGCTTCTCTCTTCCCTGTTGCAATGATGATTGTTCTCCAAATTTATTTAATCCCCTGCTTAAGGCAAAATTAAATAGTTATTGGAGGCAACTGATTTCCTTTTCCTAGAAGAAGTTTATCTCCAAATCAAGGAAGGAGATCTAGTTCAAATTGGGAAACAACTCTACAGGCGCATGTAACTTGGGATTTCCACACCTATTGGCATTTTTCTACATGCAGTGTAACGACCCGTCCCTAAATATTTCAATTTTTATAATTTTAAAGCGTGAATTTACGAAAATGCCCTTCAAGGTAAAAACGTTGACTTTTGTTGACTGCCTTATCATGTCATGTAAGGCTCTTTTCCTCAGCATATCCTGGTAGTACTCATTATTACGAACGCGTGGGCGTAAGAAGAATTAAATTTGGAGCTAAAATGAAGATTTTATGGAATTCGAAACGTAAGGGTATTTTGGTAACTTTCCAAGTAGAGATATTTTCCACTTTGACCACCCCTAGGCTGACAAATGGCAGCTTTTCCCCATTTCTGGGGTGTCATTTTGGTCCTTCTTTGACTCCTCTCTCTCTAGAACCCTTTCCTTCTCTCATTGTCTCTTTCCTCCATCTCTACACTTCTCTCCTTACCGAGACTCGACACACCCCCGCCGCTCCAGCGATCTCCACTAGCACCATCGTCACAACTTCACCACCTCTGTGAGTTCTACAAACCTAGAAAATGAAGAAAAACGCTTCCGAAACTCATCCCTCACCTCACTGTGCAACGGCATCGTGACCACCATCATGTCCGACGAATCTCGCCGTTCACGACTTATGTAAGCTTTGGGGTTCATCCATTTGCTTCTCCTTTTTTATGTTTAGTTCGAGTTCTAGGTTGGCATGCTCATTTTGGTGAGCTTGGGATACATAAACTTCTAGGACAGATTTCCCAATTTCCGGCAAGAAACTTGACGACTTTCGAACCAATTTTCAACCAATTCCTGCCATGACCGAGGAAACCAAAGGTATAATCCAACTTGTTGTTTCTTGGGCTTCATTTTGATATATTGGATGGTTAGGTTTAGTGAAGATTTGGGATTGATCGGAGCCAAAAATTATTCCGGCCTTCCCTTACGCTTGTGACTGGGACCGGGTTGACCCAACCCGTAATCCAAACCGGATCCAAAACCAACAACCAAGCCCAACCCAAAACCCGACCCAACCTAATAACTGGGCCCAATCCAATAAACCGGCCCAACCTAGCAACCCAAAGTCCAGACCCAATCCTAGTTTCCATGGTCGATGCGTGGGCCGCGCATGGGAGGCTGTCATGGCCGATGCGTTGAGCACATGCACCTCCGCCTGAGGTACTGTGCTTCACTGCCGTGGACGGCTGCTACCACAGCAACACCGGCAACTTTTCATGTGACTTGTTCGGCAAGCCATCTCTGCGCGTGCGATGGTGCGTGGCCTCCTAGGCTGCGGCCCTGTGGCGGCATGCAGCAGCGCATGGGAGAACCCGAGGTCCCTCCTTAGATTTTTCGACGTGCCGAATCTGAATCCGCTACCTGTGATTTTGCAACGCATGTTCTGTCATCCATGTGCTATATGCCTGGAAGGTCGTGAGATCCGTTGCAGGCTGCCTCACCCTTGAAGAAAAATTTCTTTCACAGCAGTCTCAAAATTCAGGTTTTTTTCCTTCAATGCAACCTCTCATAATGTGTGTTATTGTTATCTGTTGCAATATTTTGTTATTTGTTTCAGCTAGGTGGCCCAGTTTTCTGTGCGTCTGTTCTGTTTTCTCTTCAAGCTCCATTCAGCTTCATTGGCCCCAGTATCCTCCTAATCAAACTAATGCTGCACAAAAGTGGTTTCAAACAAGCAATGGACTCTTGGGTGCTGGGCCTAGTGGGACCATGGTAGTTGATGCTATCATAACAGACTATAGTGCCTTGCATGTCGCAGGTGTTCCAATAGTAAACCCATCTACTGTTGTTGTTTGGGAGGTCCATCCTGGCCTAGGAAATGGATTTCACGCAACTCCAAGGATTAGCACAACTAATGGGGTTCCAATCCATGGTGGTTCTGTCATACCTGTAGTCATAGTTGAGGGTACTAATTGTATTCTTCCTTGAAAACCCTTTTTTTCCCTATTCTTTGCATTTGGAATTCAATTGCAAGTTGGTGGTGTAATGAAGCATGCCTTTATTTGTTATCTTTTATAATCCAAATGTAAGTTTCCCAAAAAATTTCTCCGAAAGTTGGTTTGTTAGTGCCTTTATTTTGAAAAACTTGATCCAACGACCAAACTGCCCCCTAAAAATGGGTTATTGCCCCTCCCATATTGGTTTGCCTTTATTAATTATAATGCAATTCTGGTATCGTTTTCGATGGTGGTTTGCCGAAAAATATTTCCCGGATAATTGCATTAATAACTTTTTATACTTTTCAAGCCACCGTGATTACGATCATGACCAGTAAATGTGGAATATGCACACTGCATGCTCAAAAGATGCACATGTCTGCACATGGCATACTCAACACAAGCACATGATATGCACACTGCATACTGAAAACATGCACATGCTCAAAGGATGCACATCATGCACGTTGCATGCTCATGTTTATGTCTACACATTGCATGTTGAACACATGCACATGATATGCACACTGCATACTAAAAACATGCACATTGCAAGACAAACACCGATCTGCTAAGTACAAACACTCTGAAATGTGAAACGCAACCTTTTTGACTTGAACTGAGATAATTTACCCCTGCCAATTCAAAATACCAGCATTTCATTAAACTATCAAGTTTAGAAGTGTTATTTACATACAAGAAGCATCCCAAAAGATTTACAGCTATCAAATTCCATTTATTAACTGAATGGAATACACAGCACAATACAGCCGAATTTTTTCAAGTTTGAGCACGCACGTGTCATAGAAACTACTCACTCCTTGGCTAGTTCCCAAGGTTAGTGCGTGGTCCAGTCTCTCTGCCTTGGATTGAGGCTTGCCCTTTGGAATGGTAAATAAATTCATCACCTTCCCTGGTGAAATTTTCTCTGTGTTCAATGTCGTACATCTTTGGTTTTAGCATCAAAAGCTGCAACAGAATTTAAAGAAGAAGAACGTCATTGAAATTATACTGAATTTGAAGGGGGGAAATGTAGAAAACACTATGCATATTGAGTGTCAAGCTTCTCCTAATATTTATTGCCAACACTCTCAACACCTACAAGCCTTGCCCATATATTGTGGATCTTAGTTTGCCTAAAGCAATCAAATAAAATTTGTTAGATACACTAGAGAAACAAAATGACAAATCCACCACTTGAATTCGCAAAAATACTTGCCCTACAAATGCACTCAAGATATTTGGTACTCTTCGCATTAAGAAAGTTTAGGACATGGTAGGCACTCAAGATAACAAGGATACATAGTCCTCATGTTTATTTATTATATAATAGTTAACAAATACATTGGACAACTATGTTACATTGCTTAACATTCTAGTAGTTGTTGATAATTTATGGTTGTCACAGCCCGACACATTCAGCTCAAGTTACTGAGCAGTTAATTCATTCAATGGAAAAACAGAGATAAGACAATCAAAGCATAGAGTACATTAACATCCAATTCAACGATCTTTGGCAGAGTAAAGTAATATGGTTTTGTTCCCAGAGAAGTGGATGGATAAACTTAAGCATATTTAGTAATTACAAATGAATCATTTACACATGCTTTCTTTCTAAAAATAAAATTTCCAATTTATAATAACTTGAGCTATATTTATTTATAATAGCAAAAGTTTTACAGATTTGATCTTTTTCAATATATATAAACAATTGTTTTATGTTACATTCCAAACAAAGGAAACAAATAATGAAAGGGGAAGCGTTAAAGAAGAGAAAATAGAACCTTTTTGAACTGGCAATCTCCGAAGGCCCTAGAAACTTCAAGGCGCCCCTGGAGTCGTCCATTTGAACTCACACTACCACCATCCTATGTGACAACACAACATGTTTCAATTAGATTCAGATAGAAGTAATAAAACATGAATTACATGCACAAGAAATCTTATATGGAAATAAATTATTATTATCCGGACTTGAGGAAGAATGAAATCATCAGTCCCCAAGAAAGTAGCAGACATAAAAAGCAATATAAACTCAACTAAGTCTTAATCACACTTTACAAATACACAATCCTTACCTTCTGCATACGAGCACGCTCTTGTTCATAGGTGGCTTCGGGTTTCCTGATTAAACAATATCTTTCAGATGGCATGCTTCATTTGAACCATGCAGCAGTCCCTCAGTGGGAGATGATCGAGTTATTGATATTAAACTCAACTAGTCAAAACGTGTGAGATAGATGATTTTTACATTACGGGAGAATAATGGTTACAAAGCTGATTAAATACTCAGATATACATAGATTAACTAGAAGACAACACAGCTAAACAAAGTTAACAAACTCTAACATATTCTTTGACTAACATTGACTCTAACGTATATGAAACTAACCAAGTCATGACCGTTGGTATTTGATGATTGTCAGAAGGTCTTTACTCCTAAAAGTTGATAAGGTTGGTCCATCACAAATGACATAGAGATAAGAAACAAGTAGAAAACTATAAGCTTTAGTTATTTGCATCACCCCAAACTTAGAAGTCATATCCTTATTAATATTAAGATTATTAAGGTAAATATTGGATTCTTATAACACCATATGCTCATTCTATTGAACTGAAATCAATAATATGCACCATTATGAAAACCATATCAGCTCATAAAGACAGTACGAGTCTAGAAAGTTCATTAAACTACATATTAGGCACATCTAAACATAAAACTGGTTCAAGGACCACTTATAATAAAAAAAACACATAATTCTCCATCCACAAGAACTAAATGACACATCATGACCCGAAATGTTCACTTGGACTTCGAATCAAGTTGTGTTGGCCGACACCTGGAAGGTGACGAAGCCATAAAGTGTAGCGATGTGGAAAATGTGAATACATTTAAACCTAAAAGTGCCTAAATACAAGAGTCCGCGGTGAACGGGAATGAACCCATCACAAGTGATGTCAGAATATAAGTAAAGTATAGTAAGATAAGATAAAGATTATACCCTCAAAGGTAGCCACCTATACTGAGATTTGCCAAGAATCCTCGTCGATACAAAAGTTTAGCAACTAAAACCTGGAGGGGCGAAAAACAAGGGTGAGTGGGCCTGAAAATAAAGTTTTAGTAAAAACCTTTCGAAACGTTAAGACCCATCGCTGTAAAACATGTATAGTTTCAAGAAAATCATATTACGTATAAGTATGAAATCAATGCAAATCAACAATAAATTCATAAATATGCCAATCATAACATCTCAACAGTAACATAATAGAATCAAGTGCCCATCGATCTATGCTAGCACACAAGTCGAAGTCGCCTAATGCAACCTATACGATTGGACTGATGCTCATCAATCTATGCTAGCACACAAGTCGGTGTTGTCTAATGCAACATGTACGACAGGACTGGGTGTAATCATAATATACACTCTAGTGCTACAATCACATGAAAATTGGCGCTATTCGCGGTCACATACGAGTCGGAGTTGCCTATTGCAACCTATACAACATGACTGACACCTACTTGGATCCAAGGCGAGCATGCAGTGTGGATGTGAACATACACGTGAAAAATTGGCCATGGCCCTGGGCAAGCACTAACATCAAGTACAACAATGATGAGCAAACTACATAAATATAAGCATGCCATAATGATTCAATAATTCTAGTCAACATAATAAACTTACCTACGCATCCCGTAGTATTATTTTAGCATTTCACAACAGTACAACATTTTTTATAACATTATTTAATCATGGCATACGCATGAAGAATTTATTAATGCTTGTATATATGGAAACTAACCTATATGTGTGTGTGTGTGTGTGTGTGTGTGTGTGTGTGTGTATAAAGCAAAGACTCACTCACCTAAAGTCCATGCTACAACTCCCTAGCATGAATATCGAGGCATCATGAACGTTCGTCACCTAGAACAAATAACAAATCACATCTCAGAATTCATATCGATAGAACACGTAACTTACATAAAACACATCCCCAAGGACATTCTAGAATGATTTGTAACCCATTGACCAAAAGTAAACCGTCAATCAAAAGTCGAAGGTAGGGTCCACAACCCTACGCAACTCGATCTAGAAGTTCCACACCTCAGATTTCCAATCTGTAACTTCCTAAGAGTTTCAATAAGCTTCTAGATCATCCTAAAGTTTTGGAATGATCCAACAGTCGGATCTCCACCAATTGCTAAAATTAAGTGGCGTCCGAGGTTTAGATTTACAAACTTAGAAAACCTACCCAGGAAGATCCGTACGTTAGATTCCTGATCCGTCAGTTCCTAATGCCCTTAAATATTATGTACTATTACGTATTAAACTTTGGTGACGATCCAATAGTCGGATTGTCGAATCATATAATAATCAAGTGGCGGCCCTTAATGGAAATATAACCAAACAACGAAATTTCGTCAATCGGATGTCTAATATGGAATCGGGGCACCCATACTAGCCTAGGAAGGTCAAGTGGTGTCCTTTTCCACTCGCCGCCACACTGACTTGCCGGAAAATTCAACTATTTCCAAAAATTCTCAAATTTTATAAGAATGAAGATCTCAACGAGTGGAGCTAAGTTTCATACCTGTGGCCAAGTCCAATTTGGCCGAGAAAAGCCCCAATTTCACTCAAACCTGCAGGAAAATCTAGAAAGGGTGGGCTTTGATTCGCCGTCGTCGGTGCTCCGCCGCCCCTAAGGTTGTTTGGGCCTTGTTCCTGGGCTCATGGGGAGTCTAATGGTGGTGGAGATCGACGTGATTGCCTTCAGAATAGGGCGGATCGCCGCCGTGGTGTCCCTGAAACCCACGGTTCCATTCTTCGCGATACAGGCCAAAAACCCAACAATCTTGGGTGTAAAATGGAGAGGGAAGGCCGGTGGAAAGTTTCTAGGTGATAGTTTGGTGAAATTCGCCTAAAAAACGATGGAAGAACACTGGAATTTTTCGTCGGGCAACCAGCTTGCGATGGGGGGGGAAAACGGGTCACCCAAATCCCCTGGTTTTCTCCTTTCCTCCTTTCCCTCCTGTTTCTCCCTTCTCTCCTCCCTCATTGGTCAACCTCTTCTTCCTCTCTCCTCTCCCGATTCGCCACAACCTCCTTTTCTTTTCTCTCCCGAAACTCTTCTTTCCAATTGGCCTCCCATTTCCTCCTTTATTTCTGATTGGGCAGCCCCCAATCCTTATCTTTCCATTCACAGCCACACACGTGGCTTCCCAAATTTTCTTCAACAATTTTGGAGCCTTCCAGAAAATGATCAATTGACCATTTTGTCCTTGACTTCGTTCGTTAATAACTCCTTCGTTATAATTTCAAATTGCGTTCCATTTGCTCCCACACGTCCATAACGATGAGTACTACGAAGATACGCCAAGAAAACAGATCTTACGTGCTTCGACAAAGAGGTCAACAAAAGTCAACACATTTGCCTCGAAGGGTATTTTCGAAATTTCACATTTTAAAATTATAAAATTCGTAGTAATTAGGAACGGATCATTACACTAAAAGTTAAGAATAAACATGCAGCACAACAATAATCACGCCAATCACCATGCGGCACACCGGTACAAATAATCTGTACTTGGTTAAAGTATTATTGAATTTGTTCTGTTATGTCCTCAACTCGTTCAAGCACAAGTGCAGTTAACAAGTTTGATTACAATACTTAAAATTAAAACTAATCAATACTTAAAATAAACACAATTATACATGCCGAATGAGAGTTAACAGAGCAACAAAAATCACATGCTTTTCTTTTTGACAAAAAAAAAGAAAAAATTATCAAACCTGTGCTTAATCTTCTCTTCTCAACCTCTAACCACATGCAGCTTCTCAATGTTAAATTCTTAAGAAAGCAACAAAAGTAACCACCCACAAACACCGCAATCAGATACTCAAATACTTACAGAAATATGATTGCTCAGACTTACAAAATTGGATCAGATTAGGATGAAACTTAGAGTTAGCAAAATGTAAGAATTGGGGAAAAAGAAGCGAATTATGAGAGAATCAGGAGATGTAATCATATGAAAACGAATGTAATTGCCAAAGGTGATTTGGGTGGCGACGGCGACAAGCGTCTCCGTGAGGCCTCCGGTGACGGTATCTAGGAGGACTCGGTGGACTCCGTTGTCTTTTTTCTTCAGAGAATTAAGATAGAGAGAGAGACTCTAGAGCATTCACAGAAATTGGAAATGGGTTTGAACTTTGCAGATCGCTATCTGCTATCAAACTCAAGTACAACTCTTGCACGTTTAAACCTAGATCGCAGATTGAAAGGGGTTAGGGCTAGGGTTAGTAATTTGTCAAGAAATTGAATGCGGGTTGGGAAGAAGAAGGAGAGTGTAGATGTCATAGAGAGAGAGGGGAGAGGAGAGAAATCAGAAAATGTGAAGAATTAACTCATTTATAGCAATTTGATCATTTTAAGACGTAGAAAAAAAATCATATTTGTGTACGAGTATTGTGCATGGCGTGTGCTGGGCTTGGTAATTTTTGACACGGTCTGTTAATCCGACATGATATGATACAAAATTAACAGGTTATCAGATCGATATGATAACAAATTGAATCGTTATCGGATAACCTGATAAACACATGTTAAGATAACAAGTTGGTCCAGATATACACATAGGTAACCCAATACACGATAAGTAAAATATTAATTTAATAATTTTATACCTTAAAAATACTATATAATATATATATATATAATTAAATTTTAGAAAATTTCAAAAAATTGAGGTAATATATTTTTATAAGAAAAACTAATGAAAAATGTTTGAAAAGTTTATTTTAACGATAAAGACAAAATAAAGGGTAAAATGAATAGTTTAGTGTAAAAATATGGTTTTTCGTTAAAATGAATAGTACCGGAAACTTTTCGTTAAAGTTTCCATTTTTATATGGTCTAGTATTATTATTTTATTTATTTTCATAATTCTTTTGATAAAATTCTCATAATTTGAATGGTTATAATGTTTGGTTTTTCTATACTTAGTTTATGCGGAAGAGAGTTCTGATGTGGAAAACCTTACTGAAAACATCATCAACATAACTCTTGAAGGCAATAGATCAAGCCAAAGTTTCAATACAATTTCTCCATGATGATCGATGAAAATTGAAGGATTTTGTAAAAGGAATAACATGCAAGGTTTTGAGTTTCATTGACAATGTTTTAATTTCTGAAAAAGGCTTCACAACTTTGAAAAAAGAAAAATTCATTCATTTTGTATATCCTTGCACATTTGATATTTTGTAGTAAACTAGTAGTGTATTTTCAAGTGTAGATGTGGTACATAAGGTCATCTCCAATCGAAGGGTCCAGAGGGCCAGAGGGTCGAAAATAGCTCGAAAACCGTCTCCAACCGAGGGCTAGGCCAAAGGGCCATGGAATCTGAGAGGGCCCCATGGAATCAGAGAGGGTTGGAGGGCTGGAAGGATGGCCAGAAAAATCAGCTTTCTTGGCAGTTATAACTGACATGAATGCTTTAGAAAAAAAATTCAAATGCAACGTCTAGCTGATGTCAGCTAGCCGTTGCATTTGAATTTTTTTTTTTTTTTCAGTTTTATTATTATTTTTTATTTACAAAATTTTCCTATAACTTCTATTTTTCTTTTTTTTTTTAAATTTTACTTTTTTTCCCATAACTTTTATTTTACAAAATTTGTTTCATATTTTTTTTTAAATTCCATTTTTTCCTATAACTTCTATTTCACAAAATTTTTTTTATTTTATTTTAAATTCTATTTTTATCCTATAACTTCTATTTCACAAAATTTGTTTCATATTTTTTTTAAATTATATTTTTTTTTCCTATACCTTCTATTTTACAAAATTTGTTTCATATTTTTTTTAAATTATATTTTTTTCTGTAACTTCCTACGCCATTATACAACATTAAATTAAATTAAGTAACATGAAACAACATTAAATAACATTAACCAACATACAAATTATACAACATAAAAAAAAAAAAAAAAAAAAAAAAAAAAAAAAACAATTAACAACATGAAACTTAAACAACATTTTACAAAACATTTAACAACAAAAACTTAAACGCCTACTCCATGCTTCTTTTGACCCAAAGATATGCAATAAGATCCTATTGTAGGTACTTATTTGTGGCACGAGAACGTATCATTCTATAGCCTCATGTACTCATTTATAGACATACTACCAGTTCTTGGATTGAAAGGCAAATTAGGCCCATCATATATTTTTGCACGAGCCATTCTTAACCTATTTGGATCTTTTTGGTCGTCATCAAACTCTCCATCAATATACTCATTTCGCTCATCCTCCACTATCATATTGTGTAATATGATACAAGACATCATGATGGAGTCCAAATTTTCTTGACTCGACCCTCTTGCCGGTTCGCTAATGATCTTTCATCGTGCTTGTAGAATACCGAAAGCTCTCTCAACATCTTTCTGATATGCCTCTTGGTGTAAGGTAAACAATTTTTCTGCATCATTCCTAGGATTTGGAATTGTTTGGACAAGTGTCGCCCATTTTGGGTAGATGTCATCTACAAAGTAATACCCCATATTGTCTTGACGGTTGTTGATGTAGTAGTCAAGTTGAGGTGCTTTACCTTCCGTCAAGTTATTGAAGAGGGGTGAATGCCCAAGAGCTGTAATGTCATTTTGGGATCCAGGGACTCCAAAGAAAGCATGCCAGATCCATGTGTCATAGGAGGCAACCGCCTCTAACACAACAATTGGCTTTCTCGACCTTTCGCTAAAGCCTCATTACCATCCGGTGGGACAGTTCTTCCAATCCTAATGCATGCAATCTAATGGCCCTATCATGCCCGAAAACCCACGATCTTTCGCTTTACGAAGGAGCCGATTCAGATCTTCTTGATTTGGCTCGCAGAGGTACTCATCTTTGTAAACCTGAACAATTGTGTCACAAAATTGTTCAAAAGTATCAAGGCATGTAGACTCAGACACACCATGGGTTTCATCCATCGAATCAGCTGGGGAGCCATAGGCTATCATTCGAAGTGCAACAGTAACCTTCTGATGAGGTGAGAAACTAGGGCGACCTACTCATCCCGCTTCTGTCGAAAGTATGGATTGACCTGCTGGACATCACGAAGTAAACGTTCGAAGACATAGCACTTCATCCGGAAACGAAATTTGAAATCCTTATGTGTACACCGAGTTGGGGTTGAAGTAGTTGTTCATCAGATTGGCATGCGACATCGCTTTGTTTCGTGGTTTGTAAGAGCGACCAGCAATAGAGTCACCCAATTGAGGTTGTTCCTCAGTTGGCTGACACACTATGGCCGTAGCTATGGTTGCTGCTTTGTTTTGTTTGTTGCGCCTTACTTGAACTTCTTCATCAGACTCCTCATTTTCTCGTCTCATTTGCGCCCATTTTGCTTCCAATTTGAAATTGGATAAGGACCCCCAGTTGGAATCCGAAGATGATCCAAAGTTGGAATTCATTGCAAACTTGAATTGAAAGAGATTGAATTGAAATAGGTTGAATTCAAAGTTGTGTGAATTATAGCCCAATATCCACCCTATTTATAGCAAAAGAATAATTCAAATCCAACGGCTAGCTAACGTCAGCATGATGTCAGCTACCAACCGCTAGCTGACATCATGCTGATGTCATTTAGCCGTTGGATTTGAATTTAAGTTGTAGTTTTTAAATAATAAATTATGGTTGGCCCTTTGGCCCTCGGTTAGAGATGGTTTTTTGTGACAGGGCTAAAACGAGCCCTATGACCCTTTGGCCCTTAGTTGGACACGGAGGCAAATATGGCCTGATACTGTTCATTAAAATATTAATTTCTTGGAAAGCCAGAGGGTTAAAATGAGCCCTCTAGCCAGCCCTCAGTTGGAGATGGCCTAACAACAAATGTGATTTTATGCTTTGAAATAATATTTATGTGGCAATGTGGTATGTGCAAATTTAAGAAGAAATTTTTTTTCTGAACGGGTTAGGTCATTTTACCTATTGAGTAAAGTAACCCAACTTATTAAGGACCCGTTAAAATAACAGATGTGACATGACACAACTTTTTAAGATAACAAGTATTATACGAACATAACACGAAACACAAGGCCTAACATGTACAAGGACTCAAACGACACGCGCTCTCTCTCTCTCTCTCTCTCTCTCCGCCCCAAGCACTGTATATAAAATCCCATCTTTTGGGTTTCTTAATCATGCGACATATAATCCAGTCAATTTTCCGGGAAAATTTGAGTGAGAAGGTATAAAAGGCGTGTTTTATTTTGTTTAATTTTCGTAGTTTCGGTTTGAGGGTGTTGGTGGTGTCGGATTGGTTTTTGCTTTGGAGGGCGTAACAATGGCGGGAATAGCAATAATCCTAGATCTGTTGCGGAAAAAACCAAGTCCCAGTACAGTCCAAGCATTACACTCTGCTGGGTATCTTTCGGCCAAAGCCGCCGCTTCTGCCGCTGCTGCGTCTGTCGCCGCCGGTGCTCCTTATGCTTATAAGGCATTATTCGGGTACTCTCTCTCTCTCTCAATTCTGTTTTCTTTTACATATCTGTGTGTGTTTTTGTTATGATGAATTCGGTTTCGATGATATGGAGGAGATTTTGTATTGTATAATGCAATTCCGATTTGAATTCTTTGATATGAAATTTAGATACGATTTGGGTAAGTGTTATAGCTCGTTGGTGCATTTGTATTTGAGAATCGGAAATCAGTGATCTCAATTTTTTTTCTTATTTCGCCATTAGTATTCATGGTGGTTATTGTATGGTGAGTCTGGGGATTTGATCATACCCTGAAACTTGATTTCGGGTCGGTTTCACATTGATTGATGACAAACTATAGGATGTGAACAAGTTTGAGTGCGGATAAAGGTTCAGTCGGCTAATTTTTCAATCGAACAATTCGGGGAAGTTCTAAACTTTTCGAAGCTGTAGAGTTGCCCTCTGTGGTTATGGTTGGTTGTGTTTGATTAATAACTTTCTGGGGTACAGTTCATTATTGGTATTTTTTATGGTTGAAGCTGGAGAAATATATTCGGGATTGTTCTTCTGGTGTAGGTAGTACAAAATGTTGATATCAGGACGCTAAAACTTTTGCGCCATTGGTTTTTGTTTTCAGTTGATTCTGCCCTCATATCCTTTCTTGAGCTTGCTGCATAAATTTAAAATCAACAGTTCATATTATACTTTCCTTTTCTTACTTTCCCATGTCAATGTTATTTCATTAGTGCTTTGAGGATTGTTGTCGGCTGAAGTTTGACTGTGTACTAACTTTTTTGTATGCAACAGTAATTTCAGGGTGCCGGTTGCCCATTGTGATGCTGGAACAGCATGGTCTGAAGATTATGTTTCTAATACACGAAGTTCATCTCAACGAATCTTTGAGAGTGACTCTCATAATTACAGTACCAAGGAATACAAAATTGAGTTAAAGCCTTTATTCTCGGCTTTTGAATTGAGGACTCTAACTATGACAACCTTGAGGTCATTTTTAATGTTCTTTTTACCTCTTTTGGAGCCTCGTACAAACTTGGAAGAGGATGATGATGACTTCCTGCCGGACACTGAAGAAAAGCAACCTATAGATTATGTTGTTCCTCTAAAAAAATCAGTAGTGCAGATTATTCGTGAGGTCAGTTGTTTTTTCCTACATTCTTGTTTCTGTTTTGAATTTAGTTTAAGAAGTTCCATTCATACACGTCGTCTTTAAATTATTTCCATTGGTTCCATGGTGTCTCTGAACAGTGGTTTTCGGAATTAAAAACCGTAATGATTATTTTTTATACTTTGTTGGTCGCACACCAGACATAATATGCCTCAGATAGTTGACTCAACCCTCTGTGAAGGACTCATTGTAGAATGAAGATACCTTATTGGAAATTTTATCCGGTGAAGATAACATTAATTTTGAGGAACGCCTTGCTGAAATTATGATACTTTTAAATCTGTATGCACTAAGCATCATAAGTTTCCACAACAGTTATTAGCAATTGATGGATCTTTGAAGGAGGATTCCACGTTAACAGTTGGTGCTTATTTTGTTGTTGTTGTTTTGTTTTTTTTTTTTTTTTTTTTTTTACACTTTTAAATCAGTATGCGCTGCTTGTACATCATAAGTAGCTTGACAGTTATTTGAATTCTATGGATCTTTAAAGGTGGATAAATTTAAACAGAATTAGGTGCTCGGATGTTTTTGTCTTGTTCGTCGACGTGTATAGTTCTGCTGGTTTATAGACCAGATGCAAGTGTGTACCACTAATCATGTTTATTTTGAAAATCAATTTGATCACGAAACAAGTTATTTCTGAAATGTGATGGAAATGTTCATTAGTTGTTGAATCAGCAACCAGTTGATTTACCTCTTTGCATTCACCTTTCAACTTTTTTCTTCTTTATTTACATTTTAGCACAGGAAATTTCTTCTCTCTCTCCCTGCCACCCCCCACAACACACAATACAGCTTTCACCTGAAGCAGTTCTAGGGTTTTCTCTTTCCCAAATATAACCACTTAATTAAACAGCATACAAAATTTTGCACTTCTATTGTTGAACTCAACAAAGTTTTGCATCTTCCAATTGAGTTACGTTTTGCATCCATTGCAGACTTCTGTTGTAACCACTAGACGGATTCTGGAACGAATTTGTGTCCATTATGTATCAGAGAGAATGGCATGGAAACTTCTCAAAGGTAATTTCTTTCCACAATAATCCCAAATCTACTTTTATTTGAGAAGATTAAGTTCAAAAAACAAGCGTGTAAATATGATTAATTAATTAGTTATATGTTTTGCTTCTTCAAATACGCGACCAACAAACAAAATCTACAGATGTTCCTAAGTCCGCCATGCGGAAAGCTGGAAGAAGATTGCCTACTTTAGTTTTCTTCTGTAGTGTTAGCAAAACAACTTTCAGAGGTAATATTCTATTCATGTATTCTGTCACATATGCAAGAAAAAATGGCATGGTCACTGTTGTTGGTTGATTGAGCTTTCATTCTCACTGTGCTGTCCATGTTTACTCAGGGCACTTTCTAGGTGTGGCAGCGTCATGGCTCATCCAAGTTGGCATTGATGTCTACCGATATATTTCTCGTACAATAAAGTCTAGAGAAGAGGTTGATGACATCGATACGGCAGAACAAGTTAAGATTCTTGGGAAGAAGGTTACAGTTACTACTATCAGGTGTGGTGCATCACTAGTTTTTGCTTCCATTGGGGCCGGTATTGGTGCCTCCCTTATCCGCCCTTCATCTGGCCAGTGGATTGGTAAGCGAATTACCTAATCGGGGTGTATCCATTTGTAAGTGAATCATCTGTAAGTGTACATGTAATTTTTCTTTCTTTTTTTGCAGGCTGTCTTTTGGGGGATTTGGCAGGGCCTTTAATTGTAACAGCTTGCCTTGGGAGAGTTTACCATGGAGAACTTTGAGTCCTGGGGATGACTTGTCTGACGTATTGTTCGCACATGGGCAAATTTAAGTGGCTTAAACGAGACAGTTCTTAACTATACGATGATGGAGTTCTCGACAGCAATACCACCTGCTTGAAATCAGTTAAAGCAGGTGTTGAAGGAGAAGTTTCACAACCGTAGGGAGTTTCTCCTTTCTGAAATTGTCTTTCCATTCTGAAACTGTGCTTTTGTGGGAACCTTTTAAAGTACACAGTTTGGTCCCTGAATTTAGTCATGAATCAAGGTGAACAAGATTATCAATATTTAGCATTATTTTTATTTTTACAATTTTACAAGCGATATTGAGGATAGAATCAAATAGACATCGAGTACAGGGTAAATGCAGTTAACTACTTGAACAACAAGCTCCTAACTTGGCACAATTATATCAAGTGTCCCAGATCGTGACAACCGATACTACTACAATTCCAAACAGCACGGCCAGAAACTTGGAATGGGGTGTGTCAACAGAGACTGCCTTGTGAGCTGTGTAACCCTTTGAAAGCAGATGCTTTATGGATACGTATATGAACATACCGCATGCCAGACCTATCGAAATGGCGGAGGTCCATTCCGCCTTCTATCTTGAGTTGTGCCCAACTCTGATACCAGTCGGACTGGAAATGGAGGCAGAAAACCATATGGCGGGCATGATAAGGAGGGACAGTCCGGAATCATTGAACTTGAGGGTCACTCTCATGCTTAGTATACACACACAAAACCACAGAAAGTCTTGTTTGAACTGTGTGCCTAGAACCAGAAACCCCTCGTTCCACTTTAAGTAGGGCAACATTCCGGCTGAAAATGTCCCCAAAAAGAAAACTGTGCATGAAATCTTTACGAGTATTAGGGGCTTGGTGCGAAGGCTGCGAATGCCGTTGTTTCTTGTTGGTTTCACTTTGATCATCGTCGTGGCTGCTGTAGGCCAATGTGGAGAGGGTGAGGAAGAGGAAGAGAGAGCTTGAGAAGATTGTTGCAAGCCATGTTCTAGTGGTGCATGAGAAAAAGTTGAAGGTTTGGATTCTAAGCATATAATAACATACCGTAGGATCACAGTTATTGACATGCATCAAGAAGTGAATGAAGACAATACTTAACTTGTAAATAAACCAGAAAAGAAACTAAAGAAGACAAGTTCATTGGGCCGAATCGAAGTCTTCCTCCTCACACTTTCTACTAGGTTAACAGCTTCCGCAGCAACACCAAAAGCCGGAAATGCTATATCCCTTTGATCATGGTACTATTACAAGGGTGCAACCTCCGCACCCATTCAGAGGTAGACATGATATTAGAGATTAGAGAAGTGAATCTTGTGCGAATCAAACAGAAGAAATAAAATACACAAGACGATGGCATTTGGCTGTTGTTCAATGGCATTAGGATACGCTGCTTGACCTGGACAGCCTGAGGGACTTGTCTTAAGTGGTTAAGGATGTTTACTCCTGCACCCGAGGTGCTGAGTTCGATCCTCTTCCTCAAATATTGCTTGTATATATAAACCGCAAAGCGATCTGTTTATAACTGTATCAATACGCATACAATTTTATATATCTGTATGTAAGATGATCATCATCCAGATGATTGCCAAGCCACATAAGCAATAAAAACATTCTTGGAGATCATTACAACACTGCTCTCTATCCTGAGCTAATAACATATGATAGCAAAAATCTAAATAAAACCAAAATCACATCTACCAATCGATTGCCTTGCTACTTGCAAATCTATACTTCCAAACGCAATCTTCCACAAACAAATCGTGCTCGAACAACGACTTCAAGTGTCCCAAATCATCACAACAGCTATTACCCCAATACCCAACAAAACTGCCAGAAACTTGTACTGGGGTTTGTCGACTGAAACTGCTTTGTTGGGTGCATAACCCTTTGCCAATAAATGGTTTATTGCTATGTAGATGAACATTCCACATGCTAGAGCCATTGAAATTGCGAATATCCAATCAGCCACAGCTCCTTGGGTTGTTGCGTCTATTAGGATTCCAATTGCCACACCAATAGGACTTGAAATAGCAAATGCAAAAGCAAAGGCAGCGCATGACAAGAAGGGACGGTTAGGCATCATTCGAAGGAGAGCAATGCCCATGGCAATGGCAGCAAATACCTTGTGAAGAGAAATTGTCCATAAGGCTTTCCAAGCATCGGCTTTAGTCTCAGCGACTCCAATTGCAATGCCCTCAAACACGGAGTGGAAACACAAGGCTACTATCAACAAGATGCTGTCCCCAAGTGAAGTAGCGCTTGCAACCACCACGTTTTGGTTATGGCCCTGTCAGGTCAATCAAAAATAAGTTTCGAGTCAGTGTCAGAACCACCACCGAGTAATCCCCCAATACGTATGGAAATCCTGATACGATTACAACCAGAAGATTATGAATTTAGCAAGTATATATCTTACCTGAGTGCCATATTGACCACCCTTTCCCTGCTCAGTATTACCTGCAGTGAAAAATAAACTATCACTTGATTGTCCTAGTTTTAGTAGTCAACCTCAAACCTAGTTTTGCTTAATAAATTATGGTCGCAATCACAATTCTCAGCAAAAACACACATACAGTTCGTTTAGTGGCACCCCCCGTCTCCACTTGGTTAAGTTTGAAAAGGTTGGAGTTCAAATCTCATAGATAACAATTGTTACTAAAGAAACAAAAATCCTACACCAAACAGTTATTTATTCAAGGACAGTGATTTTCAACACACTTTTAGTCCCCTTATATTTTTATATTTTTGATCATCGAACCGAATAAATCAAATGGAAACAGCTAGGAATGTGATTTTCGCACACCATTTAAGCTACTCACACAAACCTGTAAATTTCTTTATTTTTAGCTATCGGATTGTGTAAATCATGTAAAGACCTACTGACGTTCCAGTTAGAAGATGCGGTTACATGACAGAGTTTCAGGGCTGAAGGGGTAGAGGAAGACCTAGAAAGACTTTGGAAGAGACTCTAAGAAAAGACGTAGAGTACTTGGATCCAACGAAAGACGTGACACAGAACCGAGCGCAATGGTGTTCTAGGATTTATATAGCCGACCCCACTTAGTGAAAAAATGCTTTGTTGTTATTGTTGTTGTTATTGGATTGAGTAAATCAAACAGAATGAATGAAAATGATTAAAAAGAAGTGCGTGAGGCTAAAAAGTGTGTGTCTTTGTCATTTCCCGTTCAAGGAATTTCACTCACTCAGCAAGCAAAGAGAACAAAATCTAGAAGACCAAAAGCACTTACCCTGAACCTGAAGATCAGCAGCAGACACAACACTCTTGTTCTTGAGGAACACGTAGGAAATAACACAATCAGCAAGCATTGTAAGCAAGAAGCCCCCACAAGCCAACATAAACGCAAAAGGGTATTCTTCTTGGGTCAAGTCCTTGAAAGTCTCATTGGAATCACTCAGAAAGTGCATCATAGCCGTACCCAAAAACACACCCCCGGCAAACTGGATACCCAAAACCAAAAACCCTTCATTCCACTTGAAGAAATAAGGCGAAACTCCAGGTAAGAACGTCCCAAAAAATATTATGATGAGGCACCAAATCTTGACTAGTATTAGAGGCCTCGAACGGAGGTTATGCGGGGTTTCGCTGTCGTTGGTGTCGGGTTGGGTTTCGTCGTCTTCATGGTGGCCGCTGTGGGCTAAGGCGGGGATGGTGAGGCAGAGGAGGAGGAGAGAAGAGAGGAAGAGTAAGCGAGGGAGAGGTGGAGCCATCTTTGTTGACTTGTAGGTTTGGAGAGGAGGGAGAGAGGGGCATGGGTTTTAACGGGTTTGGTTGTATTACGTACTTTTTGGGGGGAAGAAAAACAGACTTTAACGTGGGAATAGGATTGGTACTACAATTTACAATACAGTTGTATGATATTGACAGGATTTAATATGGTTATCTGAATTGTCGGATACTTCCAACTTTTTAAACGCCAAGTTTTTAGTTAGAACGTAAAAAAATAAAGATTTAACGACTATATTTCGGAGGACTATCAGAATATTTGATGACATAGAAGAAGAGAAAATGGGTGGTGGATTTTGGTTTTCAAACATCCATTGACGACTTGACTTGGAGTAAACGTAGGCAATCGTTTTCTGTATTTTGTGTGGGGTTGTAGATTTGCCATGTATTATTTATTTTTAATTTTTTTGGTTTTCTTGAAGAATATTCCACAAACCCCATTTCTTACTATTTTTATAAGAATATATCACCAGGTAGAATCTGACACGCCCGACCCTGATATTCACCCAAATATCAAGGTAGGCATGTGCTGGCCAACACTCAAAGGTGACGAAGCCATATTAGAAAGCATGAGAACAATGAATATGAATAAAATAATAGAAATTTAAATATAATGAATATGCGTTTAAGGAACGCGTTCAGAAGAAATGTTCTGAAGGAAGAGTTTTATATGCCTTTGGGCGATACTGATACCACTAGTTAGCACATTATATACGAGATATGTTTTATGAAAGGTTTTATGGCATGCTAGGGTTTTTGGAAAACTCATTCAATTTTATATTATTTCTTTTTAGTGTTCTAAATTAGTTGTATGTTCTGAACACATTACTCATTTGCATATTAATTACAATTAAATTTATAAATCTTATTTATATTCGTTGTTCTCATGCATCTTAATATGGCTTTGTCACCTTCGGATGTCGGCCAGCACATGCCTACAAGTTGAATGCATTTAACTACTTGAATGACAATCTCCTTCTTGGCCGATTATATCAAATGTCCCAGATCTTGACAACCGAAAATACTACTACAATCCCAAACAATACAACCAGAAACTTGTAATGGGGTGTGTCAACGGAGACTGCCGTGTGAGCTGTATAGCCTTTTGAAAGCAGATGGTTTATGGATAAGTATATGAACACGCCGCATGCCAGACCTATTGAAACGGCGGAGATCCAATCCGCCTTCTACCTTGAGTTGTGCCCAACTCCGATACCAGTTGGACTGGAAATGGAGGCAGAAAACCATATTCCGGGCATGATAAGAAGGGACGGTCCATAATCATTGAACTTAAGGGTCACTATCCTGCTTAGTATACACATACGAAACCACAGAAAGGGTTGTTTGAATCAATCTGAAAAGTGCATGAGAGCTGTTCCCAGAAAAATACCACCAGCAAACTGTGAGCCTAGAACCAGAAACCCCTCGTTCCACTTTAAGAAGTAGGGCGACATATTACTATAGCTGAAATATGTTTTAAGAAGAGAGATAAAGGAGATGAGAGAGAGTTGTATCAGTAGAGAATGTTTTTCTTCATTAGAAAACCATACGATTTACATTGTTCATTTATATAGAAGTTTGCCAAACTTGCAGAGCAAGTACTCCTCTTTAACTACCTCCTTATATCAACTAACTCACTCTAACCAACTCCCTCTAACCAAAGCAACAGATTCTAACTAACCAACTATATGTATAACAACCTATTTAATCTTTTGACAAGTGGCTTTGTTTTGACCATTGATAACTTCCTCACATGGATCACACTTTTGAACTTCATCCTTCTTACATCCCCCCTCAAGCTGATGCTCGAGAACACTAAGCATCATATTGTTGCAATGGTGTTGAAATAATGGTGCAGACAAGCCCTTTGTTAGGATATCTGCGGATTGGTCTGTCGAAGACACATGTTGAACTTGAAGATCACCCCGAGTGACTCTCTCACGGACAAAATGGTAGTCGATCTCAATATGTTTGGATTTGGCATGGAACACAGGATTTGTAGAAAGGGCAATAGCTAAGACATTGTCACAATATATCAGCAGAGAGGAATGTAAAGGTATATGCATATCACAGAATAATTGTCGAATCCAGGCAAGTTCTGCAGCAGTGATTGCCAAAGCTCGATACTCAGCATCTGTGGATGATCGGGATACCGTGTGTTGCTTCTTTGATGCCCATGAGATGGGGTTGGAACCAAGAAATACAACAAAGCCTGAAGTGGATCTGCGATCATTTGGATCTCCTGCCCAATCTGCATCACTATAAGATTGCAGATGCAATGGTCTGGGTTTAAAATGAATGCCATAAATGGATGTCCCTTTGAGATAACGGAGGATTCGCTTAATTGAAATAACATGAGAAATCATAGGATTATGCATAAACTGACAAGCTTGATTGACAGAAAATGCTATGTCAGGTTTTGTGAAAGTAAGATACTGCAGAGCACCAACAACACTTCTATATTAATCTGGACTGTGATACGGCTTCCCATCACCCTTGAGAAGTCTGTGATATGGGAGACATGGTGTAGCACACGGTTTAGAGTCCTGGAGGTCAACTTTATCAACTAACTCATTAATATACTTTGCTTGAGACACAAACAATCCTTCTGAGGTGTAACTGATCTGCAATCCCAAGAAGTAGTGCAGGAAACCCAAGTCCTTCATTTCAAATTCTATAGTAAGAGCTGTGATCACTTGGTTGATCAATTGAGGGCTGCTACCTATGAGAATGACATCATCAAAATACAAAAGCAATAACACCGTGCCCTTGGAAGACTGTTGTATAAACAGCGAGGGATCAGCCTGTGAAACTTGAAATCCCAAGCTTGGTAAGAAGCTGGTGAACCTTTCATTTTAGGCTCGAGGAGCCTGTTTGAGACCATATAATGATTTGTGAAGTTTGCAAACATAGTGTGAAGGATGTGTGACACTCGCAAACCCCGGAAGTTATGCCATATATACTTCCTCTTGAAGGATGCCATGTAAGAAGGCATTTTTGACATCTAGCTGCCTAAAAGACCACTTGAATTGAGCAGCTAAGGCAAAGATCAGCCTTATAGTTGTAGGTTTTACCACAGGGCTGAAGGTCTCCAAATAATCGACACTCTCTTCTTGACTATACCCTTGTGCTACAAGTCGGGCCTTGTACCTTGCCACAGACCCATCTGCATGTTTTTTTAATTTTGTAGATCCATTTGCATCCAACTAAATTCTTATTAGGTGGTAATGGAACTAAAGACCAAGTCTGTTGAGAATGAAGAGCCTCTATTTCCTCTTGCATGGCAATCTGCCATTCAGACACTTGGGAAGCAGTTTTGAAAGTTTTTGGTTCAGAAGTAATCGTAGCTAACAAAGCTTTCTTTTTGAACACCCCATTCTTGGACCTTGTTTGCATGGGATGCACATTCATTGGTATGGACAGAACCACATTGAGTCTCTTAGGATGGAAATCAGGATCCACAGGGATATGATGTTGTGTAATGGAGCTAGGTGGAGGCAATTGCTATACGGAAGAGGCACAAGGTATGTGTAATGCAGGTGTGTTATGTGCAGGGAAAGAATCAAACTCTAGAGCACGAGATGCACCTGGTTCCAAGGATTCTGAGGTTCGAGATGCAGAAAAAGATTCTGAAGCACTAGATGAATGCATAGATAATGACTCTGTGGTGGGAGATGAGATGGAATGAAATGAGGGTGTGACTGCTTGATTTGTTGATGTGATGACTAGAGGAAACAGGGGTGGATGCATTGTAATAGGTGATGCAGAAGATAATTTGGAAGTGTGTGATACTGTGAAGGTTGAGTATGGAAAACTGGCTTCATCAAATAAAACATGTCTGGACACTCGAATTTTACCAGTGGCAATATCTAGACATAGGAACCCCTTGTATTGACTTGCATATCCCAAAAACACACAAGTTGTTGTCTTAGGTTAAAGTTTAGAAGAAGTATATGGTTTGAGCAAAGGAAAACAGGAATAACCAAAAACCCTGAGATGATTAATCTCAGGAACAGTGTTATATAGCATTTGAAAAGGGGACTTCATGTGTAAAGAAGCACAAGGCATCCTATTTATCAAGTAAGTAGCCGTAGCACAAGCATGAACCCAAAATTGGTTAGGTAGTTTGGCAGTTTGAAGAAGGGTGACTGCTGTTTCTACAATATGCCTGTGTTTTCTTTCTGCTAAACCATTATGTTCAGGTGTATAGGGACATGATTTGTGATGTAAAATCCCATATTGTGCTAAAAATTGGTGAAACATGGTACTTGTATACTCACCACCACCATCACTTTGAAAGATTTTAACTATAGCAGAGAACTGTGTACTCAAATAGGCATGAAAATGAACAAAAGTGGCAAACACTTCTGATTTATTTCTTAATGGAAAAATCCATGTGTAACGAGTACAATCATCTATGAAGGTTACATAATACCGAAATCTTTCATAGGATAGTAAAGGGGCAGGTCCCCATACATCACTGTGGATTTTTTCTAAAAGATGTACAGATCTGTTTACAGGGAATTGAAATGGTAATTTGGTGAACTTGCCCTCTAAACATGGTGTACAAATGGATGAACATGTGTCTAGTGATGCAGGTACTTAAGATTGATGTAGAATTGCATAAGTAATTGCATTGGATGTGTGCCCTAGCCTTTTGTGCCATATGCTTGAGTGAACTGGTTTTGCAAGGAAACATGAATGAGATGTAGGTGGTGAAGCTTGCTTCTGTGAAATGGTTGATAGGAGCATATTTATGCGACCTAATTGGCTTGTTCTCGTGCATATACGTTGTGTTTCCTTAGTTATTTTAGTCTTTTAAGCCATTTTCGTATGTTTTCAGGTTCTAAGGGCTAATGGAGGAAAGAAGTGCATTTTGGGGCCTTTTGGAGCAATGTTGGGCTAAGGATGGATAGCTTATGCTTGGAGCCAAAGTGTTGGATGAAATTGAAGGCCTTGTATGCACTTTAGGACATAAAACAAAGGGCCTAGCCCATTCTCTTCCCAAAAACCATCCTAAACCATGCATAACCTACAATTTCAGCCACATGCACCTAAACAAACACCTTGCCGTGGCATTCCCCCCTATTTTCAGCCATTCCACTTCATCATTGCAGCCACCATTCACCCTAGTTGTCACTCACATGCTTTCCCATTCTATAATTCACCCACATGCACTCTTAATCATTCATCCATTTTCTCACATGCACCCAAAACATTCAATGCCGTGCACATCATCCCATTTTTAGCATTCCTCTTTGCATTTTCAGCTTTCCACCAACCAACCTAGTTGTCATTCCACATGCATTCCCTCTTTAATCATTCCCTCCTAGCTGCCATTCACATGCTCTCCCATCCATTCTCTCCCTATAAAACCATGCAATGCATTCATACAAACCATTCCCATTCACCACAAAACAATCACACAACACACCAACACAAAACTGCCCATTCTATGCCGTGCATCCCCTTCCATTTTCTGCAGTTTTTCTCCTCCATTGCAGCCACTCCAACCACTCCCGATTCCTCCAAAACACTTCACACCACCCCAAAACTTATCCTTAGACCTTGTGCCGCGACAAAGAGGAAGAGAAGAGGGCCTAAACGTTCATACAATTCAAGTTTGAGTTGTTGGAATGCTTAGGTGTTTCTTTGATTTCAATGTTTAAATTTACTTATCTTTGTCTTGTACGTATGAGGAACTAAAACTCCTTTAGCTAGGGGGTGATTCGAAACCATGTTTATGCTTGCAATATGAATTGATTACCTTTGGTTGGAATTTCATAAGTTGTGGATTCAATTTGTTTAACCGTTTGATTGATAACTTATTTATGTATGTTTATTGAGAGTGCACGCTTAATTTTCATGCATGAATATGACGCTAGAATATAAGTGAGTTTCACCTAATCGTTATGAACTTATATTCACAAGTAGTGGAGGTTGCTTATAAACAATCGCGTTAAATGAATTCTTGGCACTAGTTTCATGCTTTTCATAGTAACGAAGGCCTCGTCAACACTTATAGTTTTCATGATGCTTAATGATCTTTGATTGTATCTTTATTGTGCTTTTCACGTAAAGGACTTTTGGAGAATGTTGTGAATTGCGTTGCGCAAACCCATCCAATTCATTAACTTAAGGAGAACTTGACGGTTAATTTAAGCGGACCTAATTAACCCGGGGTGTTGAGTTTCATAATTTATCGAAAGACCAACTGAAAATCAATCTTGTATGCAAGTGTAACATGTGTAGAGAAGAACCTTCTAGCTAGCATTCCATCCATATTTTCATCGCATTCATCTTTACTATATGTTTTAAATTAGAATCTGTGCCTTTAATTTAATCTCGTCCAAACACAATCCCCCCATATTTTGTTGGGTCTTATTCATTCGATTTTGTTTCATTTTGTGTTCTTAAGTATTTGGAGTCATAAACACTATTAATTTCGTCCAAATTAAGTTCTAGTTTCAGTTTGAGTCTTTTGGTTTGTTTTAGTATTTTTATTGTTTAGATTTGCATTATTTGAGTCTAGTTAGTGTTTTAACCTTTGTTTCACATTTTTGAGTCAAATCCAAGTGATTAACAATCCCTCCTAATCCCCGGTCCAGAACGATCCCTACTTACATACTTACTACAATTGATAAAAAGAGGGTTTAATTTGTGTGCGTATAAATCACGCATCAATGGTGAATGGTATAGGATAGGAACCAGCTCTACACAGCCCCTTCAGTAGGATTGTCCCTATGGATTTGTCCTGAACCCAAAAAGACACATCATCACAAATGAATCTGCACCTATTGTCTTTGCATAGTTGATAAACGGATAACAGATGCTGAGAAAGCTTTGGAACATGTAATACATTCTTAAGAGTGAGGGAATGATGAGGAACAACCAATTTAGACGTGCCAATATTGGAAATATGCAAACCTGCACCACTTGCAGTGGTAATTGTATCAGTTCCTTGATATAAAGTAGAGAGGTCCAAATTTGCCAAGTCAGATGTCATGTGTGATGTAGCACCAGTGTCTGTAAGCCAAAATTGGTCAGATGATGCTGAAGCTTGATGATTGGCATGCATAGCATTGAGATTAGTGGTTGGAGGCCTCCATTGATACGCAAAATTACTTCAGTGATAGCATTGAAGAGCTGAGTGTCCATATTTCCAATAGATCTGACATTGAATAGGAGAGCTCGAGGCAGTGTTGGTATGTCTTTGAAAGCAATCTGCAGCAACATGACCCTTTTTGTTGCATATTTGACAAGTAGGAA
Organism: Pyrus communis; assembly: GCF_041283825.1. Taxonomy (NCBI): domain Eukaryota; kingdom Viridiplantae; phylum Streptophyta; class Magnoliopsida; order Rosales; family Rosaceae; genus Pyrus; species Pyrus communis. The sequence goes on from NC_142567.1 coordinate 8,846,091, forward strand.
TCTCAGAATGGTGATCCAGGCAGTGAGATTGATATGGCTTTGGGGTACCAAGAATGCTGGGATTATCGTTGGAAAATCTGGGACCTGAATTGTATTGGAATCTGCCTCTCCCTTTGCCCCTGAAATTGTTACCCTTAAAGTTGCCAAAGTTGTGGTAACTCCGAGTGCTGTAAGATCCAGTATTATGATTGGAATTAGCAAGATTGGATCCTCCATTGTGCCTGAAAGATGGATCAGAGGAGGACCGTGGTTGATCTTGATCATGAACAAGTGATTTCCCTTTGTCAGATTGAATTCCAGCAACCATGGCACTACCAAAGGACAATCCAAAAGACTGATCAATGATAGCTTCTTCAGCCACGAGTTGAGACCTGAAGTCTTTGAGAGATATCCCATTCTCCCTTCCTCTGATCACACATCGAAATGTGTTAAAGTCTGCAGGTAGTCCTTTTAATGCAAGAATTATAATATCTTCATCATCAAAAATTACTTCAGCTGCAACAAGGTGATTTCTTGCATCCTTAATCTTTTGGAGATAAACAGCAACAGATTCTGACCCTTTCTTGATATTCTGAAGTTCTGTCTTCATCTGAAAGATCGTTGCTTTTGTCACAACAGAGAATTGCTCAGTGAGATTCAACCACATCTCAGCAGAACTGTTGCATCCAATGACGCAGGAAATGGCAGTGGTTGATAATATGGCAATGAGCAACTGCATTAGTACACGATCGTGCATTTTCCATACCAGGTAGTCATCATTTTCAACCCCTTCAACTTCAGAATTGTCGTTGAACCGTGGGGGGCACTTTCTTGAACGATCAAGAAATCCCATAATTTCATGGCTTTCCAGAAGCAATCGGACCTGAAAGCTCCAAGTAAGATAATTGGAATCATCAAGCTTTACTGTAATAGAAGTGGAGACGATGAAGAGAAGACTGGTAATCGGCGACTGAACAATCTGTAACTGAGCTGCAGTGACCATGTTGCAGATTTCGTGAACAATCATTGACTAAGACGTTTGATCAAACAGTTGGTGGGCAAACGAGAAGAAACCAACTTTCTGAGCGACTGGTATGTTTTCCGTCGCCAAAAATATCACAGAGATATGCAAACTAGAGGGTAGAGAAGAGAAAGAAATGCTTTAGAGGTTGAGCGGAAGCACCATATCGGCCGGCTCTGATACCATATTACTATAGCTGAAATATGTTTTAAGAAGAGAGATAAATGAGATGAGAGAGAGTTGTATCAGTAGAGAATGTTTTTCTTCATTAGAAAACCATACGATTTATATTGTTCATTTATATAGAAGTTTGCCAAACTTGCAGAGCAAGTACTCCTCTTTAACTACCTCCTTATATCAACTAACTCACTCTAATCAACTCCCTCTAACCAAAGCAACAGATTCTAACTAACCAACTATATGTATAACAACCTATTAAGTGGCTTTGTTTTGACCATTGATAACTTCCTCACATGGATCACACTTTTGAACTTCATCCTTCTTACAGGTTTCACTTTGATCATCGTCGTGGCTGCTCTATGCCAATGTGGAGAGGGTGAGGAAGAGGAAGAGGAAGAGGAAGAGAGAGAGAGCTTGAGAAGATTGTAGCAAGCCATGTTCTAGCGGTGCATGAGAAAAAGTTGAAGGTTTGGATTATAAGCATATAATAACATAGTATAGGATCACAGTTATTGACATGCATCAAGAAGCGAATGAACACAATACTTAACTTGCAAATAAACCAGAAAAGAAAGCAAAGAAGTCAAGTTCATTGTGCCGAATCGAAGTCTTTCTCCTCACACTTTCTACTAGGATAACAGATTCCACAGCAACACCAAAAGCCGGAAATGCTATATCCCTTTGATCATGGTACAGGTGCAACCTTCGCGCCCATTCAGAGGTAGACATGATGTTAGAGATTAGAGAAGGCAGTCTTCTCCACACACAACTAATATATTCTTACTAGTGAATAGGGTTTTAGCACACAAAGAGACTGAATGTCGTGAGTGCAGGGACAACCTTCATATAGTGCTAGGTTCCCTACTAATCCGCCTATTACAGAGACCTAACTTGAAATCTTCTTGTCGCAATATATTTGCAGTGGCTTTTCGATAGAATCAAGAACCCTTAGACATTTGGTGAAATTATTGATCCAAAAGGCTTGCTTAGTGGAAAGTCTTGTTTGAATCGTTCAGAATGTGCACGAGAATTGTTCCGAAAAATACACCCCCGGGGCAAACTACGTGCCAAGAACCAAGAACTCTCGTTATTTTAAAGAAGTAGGGCAACATTATGGCTACAAATGTCCAGACAAACACCAAAATCAAGCACCAAATCTTTAACATTATCAGAATCTTAGAGGAAAGTGTGTGAACGTTGTCGTTCTTGTTGCTTTCATCGTCGTCTTGGGCATTGTTGGCTGAGGATAAGGCAGAGGAGGAGAGAGAGATTGGGCAGATTGTAGCAAGCCTTTCTGCAGTGGTGCATGAAAAAATTGAAGGGTTCAGGGTGTTATTATACAACTTGTTTTTTTTTTACAGAATCCTAGTAATAAATCTAAAGATTCTAACAAATGAATCTGCATGATGCGAAAGATTCTGAGAAGTGAATCTTGTGCGAATCAAACAGAAGAAATAAAATACACAAGACGATGGCATTTGGCTGTAGTTCAATGGCATTAGGATACGCTGCTTGACCTAGAAAGCCCGAGTGACTTGTCTTAAGTGGTTAAGGATGTTTACTCCTGCACCCGAGGTACTGAGTTCGATCCTCTTCCCAAATATTGCTTGCATATATAAGCCGCAAAGTGATCTGTTTATAACTGTATCAATACACATACAATTTTATATATTTTTATGTAAGATGATCATCATCCAGATGATTGCCAAGCCACATAAGCTATAAAAACATTCTTGGAGATCATTACAACACTGCTCTCTATCCTGAACTATTAACATATGATAGCAAAAATCTAAACAAAACCAAAATCACATCTATCAATCCATTGCCTTGCTACTTACAAATCTATACTTCCGAATGCTTAAAAATCTAAATAATAACATTCTTTGGACGTGTTTAAGTTGTGATTAAAAAATCAATCACTTGGACACATGTCCAGCTATGATTGATCAACAGTAGAAGCTGCTGCTGATTTTTCAGCAGCCAAGTCCTGTTCAGAGTTTAATATGGAAATAGGATTGGTATTACAATTTCCTAAACAGTTGTATGATATTGACAAGATTTATTATGGTTCTCTGAATTGTCGGATACTCCTAACTTTTTAAAAGTTTTTAGTTAGAACGTAAAAAATTTAAAATTTAACGATTAATAAATACCTATATTTCGGAGGACTATAGAATATTTGATGACATAGAAGAAGAGAAAATGGGTGGTGGATTTTGGTTTTCAAACATCCATCGACGACTTGACTCGGAGTAAACGTACGCAATCGCTTTCTTTAATTTGTGTGGGGTTGTAGATTTGCCATGAATTATTTATTTTTAATTTTTTTGGTTTTCTTGAAGAATATTCCACAAACCCCATTTATTGTTAAGCATCAGTCATTAATCAAGAAATGATAGAAATTTAGAGAGAGAAAGAGAGAGCTCAGAGAGAGAAATGAAAGGTTTCTGTAAATTGTATTAATATTACTTAACTAAGAAGTTATTGCATCACAACTATTATTTATAGTAAAGCCATACATCATAACCACTTTACCAACAATCGTAACTAACTACTCCTACATTAAGTTGATAAGTGGCACTATATCTACCATTGATCTACCATTATTATACTCTAACATCCCCCGCAATCTCATGTTTGGATAAGTCAAGCATGAGATTGTTACAATGAGTTTGAAATAAAGGTGCATTGAGACCCTTAGTGAAGATATCTGCAAATTGTTCTCGAGAAGACACAAACTAAACTCCAAGCTGCTTCTTTGCAATCCTCTCCCTAACAAAGTGAACACCTACCTCGATATGTTTTATCTTTTGATGCTAGACATGATTAAAAGATAATGCTATAGCAAGCAAGTTGTCACAAAAGAGAACAGGATGATAAGGTATTTTAACCTACAGAAATGCAAGAAGTTGTAAAATCCCATCAATCTCAGCAGATGTAGTTGACATAGCCCTATACTCAGCCTCTGTGGAAGAACAAGAGAAAGTTTGTTGTTTCTTGGAAGACCAAGAGATAGGATTTGAATCAAGAAACACCACCAATCTAGTGGTTGATCTTCGATCTTTCGGATTACTTGCCTAATTAGCATCACTAAAAGCACTCATGGTCAGATCACTCTTGGGATAAGTAAGTCCAAGCTGCAATGTGCCTTTCAAATACCTTAATATTCTTTTCACTACAGTAAAATGAGACACCATAGGATTCTACATAAAATGGCAGACTTGGTGCACAAAAAATGTTGGTGCACAAAAAATGAGATATCTGGACGAGTGAATGTAAGGTATTATAAGGCACTCACAATACTTCGATAGGCAGTAGGATTGTTGTATGGAATGCCATCATCCTTCAAAAGTCTATTATAAGGTAAGCAAGGAGTGTCATAAGGCTTGGATTTAAGCATTTCTGTTTTCTGCAACAAGTCTTGAATATACTTAGACTGTCAGAGAAACAATCCAGAAGCTATTCTAGTGATTTGTATGCCAAGGAAATAATGCAAATCCCCAAGATCCTTAGGTCAAACTCAGAAGTAAGAGAACATATAACATGTTGAATCACAGCCATTGAACTTCCAATAATAATAATAATATCATCAACATATACTAATAGAATCACAACATCACTGCCAATTGTATGTATGAATAGAGAAGAATCAGAATACGTTGATTTGAACCCAAGTTTTAGAAGAAATGCAATGAACTATTCATTCCATGCTCAAGGGACCTGTTTCAAGCCATAGAGAGACTTATGAAGTTTACAAGAAAGATATGGATGATTAGAATCTTCAAACCCTAAAGGCTGTGACATATAAACCTCCTCTTGCAAAAAAACCATGTAAAAAGGCATTCTTCATATCTAATTGCCTAAGAGGCAAGCCAAAATGAGCAACAAGGGACAAAACTAATCTCATTGTTGTTGGCTTGACCACAGGGCTAAAGGTCTCACCAAAGTCTAAACCAGGTTCTAGACTAAAACCTTTTGCAACCAAACGAGCCTTATGTCTTGCAATTGAGCCATCAGAGTTCCTCTTGAGTTCAAAAACACACTTGCAACCTAAAGGTTCTTCTGAGATGGTAATGATACTAAAAACTAAGTCCCTTGAGAATGAAGAGCATCTATTTTCTCCTGCATAGCCTTGTACAAATTGGAACCTTAAGAGCATTTTTATAAGATGTAGGTTCAATAACTGACGAATCCACTTCACTAGATTCAACCAAAGTAGTAAGTAATGCCTTTCTTTTGATAATACCACTTTTGCTTCTAGTTTGCATACGATGCAAACTAATGGGAGCAAAAGGAAGAACCACTTGCAGATTCTCGGGACTAAATGATGAGTTCACATAATCCTTAGGACTATGTATGGAATCCACAGAGAGTGTAGAGGAAGAACTGTTACTAGCAGTAATGGACTGTGGTTGTGACTGTGGTTGAGAAACAAAGGGACTTTGACGAGAATGTGAAGAGGGAACTACAGGAGAAATGGGGACAAGTGGCAAGGACTGTTGAGTTATAGAGACATGATATATGTGGTGTGAAATGGAGCCTCAAGATGATGACGAAACCAAAATATTATCAAGTGTGGGAATTAATGTGTGGAAATTGTTGTTGTTAGAAGGCACATGTATAGAAGAATTAATGTAGACTTAACCCATCCACGACAATCCTTTGATAACAAGAAGTCAGAATAACTTAGGACGCAAGTAATCGGCTTAAATACACTTGTTCTATGTCTGTCATACAGAGATGGCAGTGGCATGCCTTCGCACTCAGTTAGTTTTGATTGTGAGCCTCAAGGCCTACACCTAAGGCCCCACAAATGCACCTTTCATAACTAATTGTGTCCTCCTCTTGCAGCATTCTGACAAGTAGGAAGCCAATAAAAAACCAAAATGCCAACTCCTCGGGGAGCTGTGTGCTCAAGCCAGGGACATTTCCCAGCGAAATTCATGCTTGAACACTTGCAGTGAAAAATAAACTATCACTTGATTGTCCAAGTTTTACAACCAACCTCAAGCCTAGTTTTGCTTCATAAATTATGGTGGCAATCACAATTCTCAGCAAAAACACACATACAGTTCGTTTAGTGGCACCCCCGTCTCCACTTTGTTAAGTGTGAAAAGGTCGGAGTTCAAATCTCATAGACGATAATTGTTACTGAAGATACAAAAATCCAACACCAAATAGTTGTTTATTCAAGGATAGTGATTTTCAACACACTTTTAGTCCCTTTACATTTTTATATTTCTGGTCATTGAATGGAATAAATCAAACGGAAACCGGTGGGAATGTGATTTTCAAACACCTTTTTAGCTACTCACACAAACCTGTAAATTTCTTTATTTTTAGCTATCGGATTGAGTAAATCAAACAAAGACCTACTGACGCTCCAATTAGAAGATGCGATTACGGGACAGAGTTTTAGGGCCGAAGGGGTAAAGGAAGACCTAAGAAGACTTTGAAAGAGACTCTAAGAAAAGACTTAGAGTAGTTGGATCTAACGGAAGACATGACATAGAACCAAGCCCAATGGCTTTCTAGGATTCATATAGCCAACCCCACTTAGTGAGAAAATGCTTTGTTGTTATTTTTGTTGTTAGTGGATTGAGTAAATCAAAGAGAATGAATGGAAATGATTAAAAAGAAGTGTGTGTGAGGCTGAAAAGCGTGTGTGTTTATCATTTCCCATTCAAGGAATTTCACTCACTCAGCAAGCAAAGAGAACAAAATCTAGAAGACCAAAAGCATTTACCCTGAACCTGAAGATCAGCAGCAAACACAACACTCTTGTTCTTGAGGAACACATGGGAAATGACACAATCAACAAACATTGTAAGCAAGAAGCCCACACAAGCCAACATAAACACAAAAGAGGTATTCTTCTTGGGTCAAGTCCTTGAAAGTCTCATTGGAATCACTCAGAAAGTGCATCATAGCATTACCCAAAAACACACCCCCAACATACTGGATACCCAAAACCAAGAACTCGTCATTCCACTTGAAGAAATAAGGCGAAACCCCGGTACGAACGTCCCAAAAAATATTATGATGAGGCACCAAATCTTGACTAGTATTAGAGGCCTGAACAGAGGTCATGTGGGGTTTCGTTGTCGTTGGTGTTGGGTTCAGTTTCATCGTCGTCATCGTGGCCGTTGTGGGCTAAGGCGGGATGGTGAGGCAAAGGAGGAGGAGAGAAGAGAGGAGGAGTAAGCAAGGGAGAGGTGGATGTTAGGAATGTCGGTACTACAAGATAGAGAATGCACAAAGTAAAGTAGAAAATGGACACCAAGAATTTACGTGGTTCAGCAATTTATGCCTACGTCCACGGAACAACGATCAATCTTCACTATATGAAAATGATGAGTACAACAAGAGTAGTCTTACCAAGCCAAAGACAAGGCTTGATGAATACAAGAAAGTATAATACACATTTTCTATCACTCTAAACTTCACTCACACAATGTGTAGTGAAACACTCTCACTCTCACTCTTGGAGTGGAACTCTAGCTTTGGACTTGATCCTTTGCTACTCACACTTGGTTACTTGATTACAACACTACACCCATATTTATAGGTGAGGGCTTGACATTCTACTAGTTTCTAATTCCTTCTACAAACTAGAACTAGTTTCTAGTTTCTAGAATATTCTACCAACCTCTAATTTAGATAATTCTAGATTAGCCACGAAATTGTAGCTTCTAGATCTTTCCATTTGCAACCAAGGAAGCTAGTACTCTCTAGCTTCTTCCATCAACTTAATAACATGCTAGAATTGTCTAGCATGCTCCAGCCACCTCACTTGCTTACTAGAATAATCTAGAACATTCATCATGGGCTGGACCATATACCAACAGTGGAGCCATCGTTGTTGACTTGTAGGTTTGGAGAGGAGGGAGAGAGAGGCATTGGTTTTAACGGGTTTGGTTGTAGTACGTACTTTATGGGGGGAAGAAAAACAGAGAGTTGTACTATGAAGATGAAATTGAATACACTCCCAATACAGTTGTATGATATTGACAGGATTTAATATGGTTATCTGAATTGTCGGATACTTCTAACTTTTTAAACTCCAAGTTTTTAGTTAGAACGTAAAAAAATAAAGATTTAATGACTATATTTCGGAGGACTATTAGAATATTTGATGACATAGAAGAAGAGAAAATGGGTGGTGGATTTTGGTTTTCAAACAGCCATCGACGACTTGACCTGGAGTAAACGTACGCAATCGCTTTCTGTATTTTGTGTGGGGTTGTAGATTTGCCATGAATTATTTGTTTGTAATTTTTTGGTCTTCTTGAAGAATATTCCACAGACCCCAAACCCCATTTCTTACTATTTTTATAAGAATATATCAAGAATCTCTCATTCGGAGCGTCATTTTTTTGAGTGGCTAAACGAGACAGTTTTTACAATACGATGATAGAGTTCTTAACAGCAATACCACCTGCTTGAAATCAGTTAAAACAAGTGTTGAAGGAGAAGTTTCGCAACCGTTGGGGGTTTCTCCTTTCTGAAATTATGTCTTTCGGTTTGTTTACGGTGAAGCTTTTCAAATAAACTGTTTCACTTTGGTGTTAATAATCATGAGTTGTGTGATTAGTTGAAGAACAGACTGCATTGATTGTCTGTGCTGCATATATATGCCAATTTTTCCATTATGAATCTGTGCTTTAGTGGGAATCTAGTCATGAATCAAGGTGAACAGGATAATCAATAGTTAGCATTATTTTTATTCATTTTACCAGCGATATCGAGGATAGAATCAAATAGACATCGAGCTTGGCACGATTATATCAAGTGTCCCAGATTGTGACAACCGATACTACTACTACAATCCCAAACAACACAACCAGAAACTTTGTAATGGGGTGTGTCAACGGAGACTGCCATGGGAGCTGTATAGCCCTTTGAAAGTAGATGGTTTATGGATACGTACATGAACACACCGCTTGCCACACCTATCGAAATGGCGGAGATCCAATCTGCCTTCTACCTTGAGTTGTGCCCATCTCTGATACCAGTTGGAATGGAAATGGAGGCAGAAAACCATATGCCGGGCATGATAAGAAGGGATGGTCCGGAAACATTAAACTTGAGGGTCACTGTCCTGCTTAGTATACACATACGAAACCACAGAAAGTGTTGTTTGAATCAACCTGAAATGTGCACAAGAGCTGTTCCCAGAAAAATACCACAAGCAAACTGTGAGCCTAGAACCAGAAACCCCTCGTTCCACTTTAAGAAGTAGGCCGACATTCCGGCTGCAAATGTCCCAAAAAAAAAAAAAAAAAAAAAAAAAAACTGTGCACGAATCTTTACGAGTATTAGAGGCTTGGTGCGAAAGGCTGGGAATGTCGTTCTTGTTGGTTTCACTTTCAACATCATTGTGGCTGCTATAGGCCAATGTGGAGAGGGTGAGGAAGAGGAAGAGGAAGAGGGAGAGAGAGAGAGAGAGAGAGAGAGAGAGAGAGCTTGAGGAAATTGTAGCACGCCATGTTCTACTGGTGCAGGAGAAAAAAGTCGAAGGTTTGGTGTAAGCATAAAATAATATAGCATAGGATCACAGTTATTGGCACGCATCAAGAAGTGAATGAACATAATACAGGCCCGGCAAACTGCGTGCGAAGAACCAAGATCCCCTCGTTCCATTTAAAGAAGTAGAGCGACGTTCGGGCTCCAAATGTCCCAACAAACACCAAAACCAAGCACCAAATCTTCACCAGTATTAGAGGCTTGGAGGGAAGGGTGTGAACGTTGTCGCTCTTGTTGCTTTCATCGTCATCTTGGCCACTGTTGGCCCAGGATGAGGCAGAGGAGGAGAGAGAGCTTGAGAAGATTGTAGCAAGCCATTCTGCAGTGGTGCATGAAAAAAATGAACGGTTCAGTGTGTCATTATACAGCTTGTTTTGGACTTGAGAAGTGAATCTTGTGCAAATCAAACAGAAGAAATGAATACACAAGACGATGGCAATAGGCTGTAGTTCAATGGCATTAGGATATGCTGCTTGACCTGGAAAGGCCAAGGGACTGGTCATAAGTGGTTAAGGATGTTTACTCCTGCGCCCGAGGTACTGAGCTCGAATCCTCTGCCCCAGATATTGCTTATATATATAAACCCGGAAAGCATCTGTTTATAACTGTATCAATATGCATACGAATTAAAAACATTTGGCGATCATTACAACACATACGAATTAAAAACATTTGGCGATCATTACAACACTGCTCTCTATCCTGAACTAATAACTTATGATTGCAAAAATCAAAATAAAACCAAAATTACATATATCAACCCTTTGCCTTGCTACTAACGAATCTATACTTCCGAACGCAATCTTCCACAAACAAATCATGCACGAACAATGACTTCAAGTGTCCCAAATCATCACAACAGCTATTACCCCAATGCCTAACAAAACTGCCAGAAACTTGTACTGGGGCTTGTCAACTGAAACTGCTCTGTCGGGTGTATAGCCCTTTGCCAATAAATGGTTTATTGCTACGTATATGAACACTCCACATGCTAGAGCCATTGAAATCGCGAATATCCAATCAGCCACAGCTCCTTGGGTTGTCGCATCTATTAGGATTCCGATTGCCACACCAATAGGACTTGAAATAGCAAATGCAAAAGCGTAGGCAGCGCATGATAAGAAGGGACGGTTAGGCATCATTCGAAGGAGAGCAATGCCCATGGCAATGGCCGCAAATACCTTGTGAAGAGAAATTGTCCATAAGGCTTTCCAAGCATCGGCTTTAGTCTCAGCGACTCCAATTGCAATGCCCTCAAACACAGAGTGGAAACACAAGGCTACTATCAACAAGATGCTGTCCCCAAGTGAAGTAGCGCTTGCAACCACTGCATTTGCAAAGTGGTTATGGCTCTGCCGGGTCAATCAAAAACAAGTTTCGAGTTAGTCTCAGAACGGCCACCAAGTAATCCCCCAATACGTATGGAAATCCTGATACGATTACCACCAGAAGATATATGAAATTAGCAAGTATATATCTTACCTGAGTGCCATATTGACCACCCTTTCCCTGCTCAATATTACCTGTAGTGAAAAATAAACTATCACGACTGTCTTAGTTTTACAGTCAACCTCAAGCTTAGTTTTGCTTCATAAATTATTGTTGCAATCACAATTCTCAGCAAAAACACACATACAGTTCGTTTAGTGGCACCCCCGTCTCCACTTTGTTAAGTTTGAGGAGGTCGGAGTTCAAATCTCATAGACTACAGTTGTTACCAAAAAACAAAAATCCAACATCAAACAGTTGTTTATTCAAGGACTGATTTTCAACACACTTTTAGTCCCTTTATAATTTTATATTTCTGGTCATCCAACTGAATAATTCAAACGAAAACAGGCAGAAAGTATATTTCTATACTTCTAGCCATCGGATTTGAAAGAATCAAACAAAATCGACGGAAATGATTAAAGAGGGCGTGTGAAAAGGCTGAAAAGCGTGCGTCTTAATCATTTCCCGTTCAAGAAATTTCACTCACTAAGCAAGCAAAGAGAACAAAATCTAAAACACCAAAAGCACTTACCCTGAACCTGAAGATCAGCAGCAGACACACCGCTCTTATTCTTGAGGAACACATAGGAAATGACACAATCAGCAAGCATTGTAAGCAAGAATCCCCCACAAGCCAACATAAATGCAAAAGGGTATTCTTTTTTGGTCAAGTCCTTGAAAGTCTCATTGGAATCACTTAGAAAGTGCATCATCGCCGTACCAAAAAACACACCTCCAGCAAACTGCGTACCCAAAACCAAGAACCCTTCATTCCACTTGAAGAAATAAGGCGAAACTCCGGGTACGAACGTCCCAAAAAATATTATGATGAGGCACCAAATCTTGACTAATATTAGAGGCCTCGAACGGAGGTCATGCGGGGTTTCGCTGTCGTTGGTGGCGGGTTCAGTTTCGTCGTCGTCGGCGTGGCCGCTGTGGGCTAAAGCGGGGATGGTGAGGCAAAGGAGGAGGAGAGAACAGAAGAGGAGTAAGCGAGGGAGAGGTGGAGCCATCGTTGTTGACTTTTGGGTTTGGAGAGGAGGGAGAGAGGGGCATTGGGTTAAACGGATTTAGTTGTGGGTGTGGTTATAAATGGTAGGGGTTGAAGTTTGAAGGTTTGGTTGTAGTACATACTTATTGGGTGAAAAAAAAAAGAGTTGTACGAAGAAGATGAAAGTGGAAAATATGGGAAGAGGGGTTTGTACTACAATCTATGCAATACAGTTGTTGTATGATAACGACTCAACAGTTGTTATATTCCGGAGAATTTTTTGTGACATAGGATTTGAGAAGGGAAATGTTATTGGCACTTCAAAAATCTCATTCTACACTTCTCATCAATATATTTTTCTTTCCAAATATAGAAAGTTTGGAATGTAAAATGAGATTTTTAGAGTGCTAATAACAATTCCCTTTAAGAAATGGGTGGCGGATTTTGGTTTTCAAACATCTATCCACAACTTGACTAACGGACGCAATCGCTTTCTGTTTCTTGTGTGGGGTTGGAGATTTTTATGAATTACTTATTTTATTTTATTTTTTGTTTTGTTGGGGAAGATTCCACGAACCCTATTTTGTAAAACAAAAATGCTACTTTAACCATCAAATTATATAATTATTTGTACCATCTCTAATAAAAAGGAGACTCATATGCATTGATGGGCTCTATCTCGATGAGAGAGAGAGTACAATTGAAGGTATAACCAGGTAGTTAGTATAGCATTACTCTTTATAAAATGACAAATATCTCGTCACACACACAGAAATTCACAAGAGCATCAAACAAAAAAAAAAATCACAAGAACCAGCCTTGTTTTCTATAATTCGATGGAACATTTCTTACCACTTCTATAAGAATATTATCATAAGGTAACATCTTTATGGAAAGCGTCATTTTTTTCAAGTTCTTTAGAAAGTGATGTAAGTTTTGTCTTTATGGGCGTTATTTTTTGGTTGCTTGGATGTTATGTAGTTAGGTTTGTATTGTTTTTATGTTGCATTTGTTATTATGGACTTGTATTCTTTATCAATGATGTTCACTGTTTTTTTTAATTAATCAAATGTTTTTAACCTTTGAGAAAACTAGTTGACAAACCCAATCTCCTTTATTTATTTTTTTTTACGTACAACGATATATATTATTTATTCAATGAAGTGGAGTATAAATTGCAATCTATTATATTAAAACATAATATCTACCATATTTACAACTTACGTTGAATATCAAAGCTACACCTATAAACTATGGGATGATCCGCAAGAAATATCACAGGGTTTGAACCTATTGCCTGGCTCAAACCACACCGACAATGTTTATAATATTTTCTTTTTTCAATTTAATAATGGTTTATTTTTCTAAGAATGTAGACACACACCCGACTTTTTCTTGGGTCAATTTCTATAATTTTTTCGGTCATTTTTGTCCGAACATGTGCCCCTTATCTATGATTTTCGTATGTTTAATCATTGTCGAATACACACTTGGTTGTTTGACGTTTAATATACATATCACTAATAACGTTAAGATGGCAATTGAAAAGTATGTATCATGTCAATGTCCAAAAAACTGATGGAGTACCAATTGGACGTTGGCTCAACGGCACAACTGTGCAAATGCATTGCTTGACGGCAAAGCTAATTCCCTGTGTGGAATTCTTCAATAAACAAATCGACAAGAACAAACTCTACCATTAACTATGGTTCCATGTATTTGTTTTTAAGAATAAACGCGTTTTTAGTTTTGGTTTCTGTATAAATAGTCTGAACTAATGGATGCAAAAAACTGACCTTGTGTTTCTATGCTTAGTTTCATGCCCTGAATTCAATTCTGTTGTCCGTTTGGCATGATTCTGTTGTTTGATCATAGTTTCGTAAATGGCCGCCACTTGACCTTTGTAGTAGACGAGGATCCAACTGTTGGATCATTATGAAATTATAGTATGTTGTTGTATGTATTATGTGAGGACCTTAGAAATTTACGGATCATAAATCCGATGTACGTATCTTCCGGATTGAATAATCTTAGATTATTAACCTGTGTAGTAGACGAGGATCTGATAGTTGGGTCATTATGAAATTATAGTATGTTGCTATACGCATTATATGAGGACCTTAGAAATTTACATAACGGAAATTTGACATACGAATCTTCCGGATTGGATTACTAGGGTTGTTGACCATACCATTGACCCGGTTGACTGAGGGTTGACTTCTAGTCAAAATGTTCTGAGTTGTTCTTAAGTACTGAAATTAACCTTACTAGATATCTCATAGAGCCTAGTGGGTCTACCTTGGCCAACGAGCCATCCTGAGGGATGTATGCTTCGGTTTGCATGCGATTGGCACCTTACTGAAATTTATGTGATTATTGAACTTCTAGATGATATAATGATATGTGTGATTGCCAGTATGAAAGACGAGCATGAAACCATATTAGAAGTATTATGTAGAACTTATATGTTTGTATGACAATATATTTTGTTAGTCACGTGGGATTGATAGTGTATTTACTCATGTGTAAATCATAGGTGTTGAGTTGAAGTATGAGATGTGATGTGTGATGATGTGACTGCACCATGTAGCAGTGCAGTACATGGATGGGCTTTCTTGGTATATTCGTAACGAGGGACTATACGTTCTTTAAGGGTCATCATGATTGGTATATCTGCGATGAGTGATCACTACCTACGCTATTAGACAATGCCTATGGTTCTGCTTCCACCGGCAAAGCTACAGAGGAGCAAGGAGGATGGCCACCCCTCTTCTCGCCGGAAATCAAGCCTAGGAGTGGTGGTTTCTGCCCCTCTGGTCCCGTTAGAAGTGATAGCTGCTCAGCCCGCTCTCTGGTTTTCTGCAGCTGCAGCAGAGTGCGTTAATTTTTTATTATTTTTAATCCTTAAGCAAAATGACACCGTTTCGTTTTGTGATCTAAAAAAAGTACGTGGGACGACGTGTAAGCCTTTAGCCTGTTACCTTTTCACCTCATTCCCTTATTTCCAGAACAACGCTCAGAGGTTCGTTCTTTTCGCACCCCCCCAACCCCAAAAGCTCAATGGTTCGTTCTTTTCCAATTCAATTAGTTTTTGCACAAATGGGTTTCTGGGTATTTGAATTTTGTGTTTCATAAGCAATTTCGAGTTGAAAGATTTTTTTTTTTTTTTTTTTTTTCATTTGGGGATTGCCAATTGCTTAATTGATCAATTAATATTGAAACTCTAGGCGTCTGATGCTTCGTCGTCGAACAACGGAATTAGGAGTGGGTCGCCGACAGAGTTTGATAGTCTTCCTCCACCTATCTCCAGGTGTTTGATAATCTTCCTCCATCTATCTCTCGTACTGCTTTTTGCTAGTCTTTATACACACTCCATGTGTTTGATTTAATGCCTCAAAGAATTATCTAACGAATCAGTTTCCAGGGGCAATGTGAATCAAAATGGGAATGAAAATGGTGGTAATTCTGAGTATACCGTTGTTAATGTTGAGGTAATGAACGAGGAAAGTGACGGTAATAGAGATGAAGGGAAGGTAGCAAAATGTTCAATACAAAGGTATTAAACTTGGTCTAGTCTAGGGGATTTCGTTTTCTACAATGTTATCTTGCCATTATTTTGGGACTCGAGTGCACTCTTATGTTGTGGTCAGTGTAACATCAAGCTTTGCCAGCTCTGCCCATATCTATAATCTTGGGTGTCGTTTTTTACTTCTCGACTCGGTTATTAATGGAGCCTTTTGTTACTAGGATAGGTAGACTTGTTGATATTTTGATACTCCATTCGTTTTTGGTAAGAGAGAGATTATATTTGAGCGGAAGTTGATATCCTAGCTAATTTTTGTTACTCCTGAATTCTCAATTAAATGGGTTTTGAAATTATAAGTTCATCACTAATGTCTATTGGTTTGTAATGGTGGATCAGAGTATACAAAAATGATTCGATTGTCTAAATTTGTGTTGAACAAAATTAATATTGTCCATTATCTAAAAGGATTTAGTTGTCTAAATTTTTTTTGTAACGAACAATCCCCAAAGATTACGGTTTTTATAATTTTAATATGTAAATTTACGAAAATGCCCTTCGAGGTAAAACGTTGACTTTTGTTGACCGTCTTGTTGTGTCATGTAAGATCCATTTTCTTGGCGTAGCCTCATAGTACTCATCGTTACGAACGCGTGGGCGTAAACGAAACGTAATTTGGAGTTATAACGAAGGAGTTATTAACGAATGAAGTCCAGGGCAAAATGATCATTTAACTATAAATCTGGAAGGCTCCAGATTTTGTTGGAGCCATGAGATGATGCCACATTTGTGGCTGGGATGGAAAGAAAGGAAGAGAAAGAAAAGAGATGGACGGACAGGAGAAAAGAGAAAGGAGAAAAATGAGGAAGGTGCTGCCTAATCAGGAAGGAGGAAATGAGAGAGTGACCAATGAGGAAAGAAAGAAAGGAGGGAAGGGAGAGAGAATGAGAAGCACCGGATCCCCCCACCAGCTCCATGTCACGACTTGGTTCCTAATGATGGTTTTTGTCAATTTTTCCGTAGTTTTTCCGGTGATCCAAAGCTTGCCACCACCTGCACTTGACTCCACGACCCTCATTCTTCAAGTTCCACCACAAACCCAACAATTTTTGGTCTTGGTTTCGTGGGGATAGCGTTGGCCGCACCGTGGGGAAATCGGCGAAAATTCACCATTTCTACAAGTACCACCACCAACCACCACCCATAAGTTTTGGGGCGTCAGAGTTCGATTTGAAGACGAATTGGAAAACACCCATTTCTAGGGTTCTGGCAGATCGAGGGTGATTTAAGGTGTTTCCTAACCGAATTGGACTTTGGCCCAGGTATGAAAATTGTGCCTCTCATTGAGATCTACTTGCCTATAAAATTTGGTAATTTTTAGAGTTAGTCAAAAAATTGGGTTTCCGTTCACTGGAAACCGTCACATGCGGCGGCGCGTGGCCTTCCGGCCACCTCCCCTTGGTGGCGTATAGGGGGAACTCAAGGACCCTCCTTAGGTTTCTTGACGTGCCGAGTCCAAATCCGCCGTCCGTTTTCCCAAATTCAACCCTTTTAGTAGAGTTTTACTAAATGGTCTTTATGTGCGTTTAGGTACATCGGTGGAAGGGATCCCATTCATGCTAGTTCAAGCGGCTATCAGACAATAAAATATCTGTGAGTGGTAGCCTAGCATGCATTGCATATTTTATGAATGGAGCATGATTTATAATATGTTTTACGGATTTTCATACTTATAATTTATTTAGATTGCTTTTACGGAATAATTATGATTTATCGGATTTATATATTACTAAAGGTTATGAATCATTGGATTGTTAGTTATGAAATTCTATGGATTCAAAAATATGTTTATTATGGATTTATGATTATGGTTTATCATGGATTTATGATTATGGTTTATCATGGATTTATGAGACGAGGTTTGAGCTTTTGAGCTCTGATGTTTGATACGAGATTTTGAGATATGTTTTTGGTACTTACCTAGTGGGTTATCATACAGCACACCCGCACACCACGAGTATAGATGTCTATGGCCATAGGACACAGTTGATGAGGAGGAGAGAGATATGATATATGATATATGATATATGATATACCCCCAGCTTCACTGCCAAAAGCAGTGTCGGACAGTTTCACTAGCCATAGCTAGTGTCGGTGTGGATGTATGCTATTTTATACAGCTTCACATTCAAGTGATGGACATGTTATTCAGCTTTACCTTCGGGGGACTATGATACCCCTAGTTGAGTACATCATCGATGAGATTTATGAATTTGCATTCGGGCGGCGTTTTCAACATTATTGAGCATGATTTTACACGTACATGTTTTACAAATGTTTTGTATGGCATGCTAGGGTTTTTCATAAATCTATATGTAGTATTATATATGAGTTTTCAAAATAGGAGGTTACTATGTTCAAAAATAGAAATGGTTTTCCTATTATTAGTATTATTATAAACTTTGGTCCACTCACCTTTTCTGTTTTTGCGCCCCCTCAGGATTTAGGATCAAGGTATATGATCCAGGCGTCAGGACTCTAATAGGTATCCTCAAGTCTCCTCAGTATCGGTATCATTCACTTGTTCTTATCTTTTCCTAGTGATTCTTCCATATTATTTTTAGTAGGTGTATACTCTGAACACATTCCTGCTTTTGCATGATCGTTCTAATTACTTATTCTTTACTTGCATGCATGTTAAAATGGCTTCATCACCCTCGAGTGTCGATCAGCACATGCCTACCCTGGTATGTAGGGATATCGAGGTTGGGGCATGTCATTTTTGGAATTTTTTACCCTTTTAAATTCCGCCCCTTCTCCCGATAATTTCTAGCTTCGCCACTGTCTGCTTGGTATATCTATGATGAGGAACCACACGCATTCTAAGGTGGTCATGCTTAGTATATCCGCGATGAGCGATCACGACCTAGTATTATAGATTATGGTCATGCTTGGTATATCCGAAATGGGGGACCACATATATTTTATGGGTGATCATGCTTGATATATCCGCGATGAGGGACTATACGCATTCTAGGGTTGATCATGCTTGGTATATCCGTGATGAAGGACTATACGCATTCTAGGGGTGATCATGCTTAGTATATCCGCGATGGGTGATCACTACCTAGTACTATAGATTATCGTTTTGCTTGGTATATCTACAATAAGGGACCATACACATCTTATGCGTGATCATGCTTGGAATATCTGCGATGGGTGATCACTACCTAGTACTATAGGATATGATCTTAGTTGGTTAATCTGCATCAGGGGACCATACACATTCTAGGAGTGACTCTACTTGTTTAATCCGCATTGGGGGCCACTACCTACTTGGTTACATGGTGCTCATGGGTGGTCCTGCTTGGTTAATCGGCATTGCGGGCCACACTATTTGATGCATGTCTATGGTTTTGCTTGGTAAATCTGCAATGGACGACCACTTCCTAGTGAGATTTCATTGAGTGGTCCAGAATCCCAGCTTTTGGTCAATTATGTTGAGTTAGTCTAAAACCCTAGATTAGTGTGAACATAAATTGCTCAGGATAAATATTTGTGTTGGTAAATTAGGGATTACAACATTGCTTGGGATCCAAGTGAAGAAATACAGCGATTGGCTTTACTAAATTTTGTGAATTAATACTTGATTTGGTTGTTGGATTAGCATAGCTATATTATTCATCTTTGGGTCATTAAATCGATTAATTGATGTGAGTATGGAATGATGTTGAAAAACATTGTAATGGATGTGGATAGCAAAATGAAAATCCTGGTTGTCATATGGTTTTGTTATGTAGTCTGAAATCTAGTGATTTATGCTCGACGAGTTACATTGAGTGATTCTGGAACTCTATGTTTTCTGCTATAAAGTACCATGACAAATGTCAAAGTTACGAATGGTTTGATCCTGCCTTAAGGTACATAGGTAGTCTAACACAGAGGTTATATGCAGCCATAACATAAAAAGAAAATATTAATGTGTTGTCGAACCACTTATTTGTGTTTGGGTCATGTCTCAAAGGCGAGGCATGAAAGATGAACATGTGTGTGGTGGTGTCACGTGTCGATCCTGAACATATTTTGGGATTAGGGCGTGACAGAAGTTGCTCAAATTTCCAATTGTGGTTGTAACTTAGGGTTACAATGCTAGATATCTAGATTTCAAGTAGAGAATATGGCAAACGTTATGGAGGTTAGCTTTATTAAAACTAGTGAAGTGATATTTAATCTGGTTGGTTGATCAACGTAGTTGTATGTTAATTGTGGACCTTTGAATCAATTATTTATTGCGATTGTAGGATTGTGTTGGAAATCATTATAAGATATGTGGAAGATGAAATAGCCATCCTGGTTGTTAAATGGCCGTTAAATAATCTGGAATCTAATGAATCATGTTCGATGAGTTCCATTGAGCAATTCTAGAACTCTATGTTTTTTTTGCTAGATAATGCCACAAGAAAGTTTGGATTGGTGAATTACGATGGCATGATCCTGTCTTGGGTATGTTAACAGTCTAACACAAATGTTAGATGCAACCATGAAATAAGAGGAAACTGTTGAACTGTCTGTTTGTTTTTGATCGTGTCCCAAAGGCGAGACATGATAGCTGGATAAGTACATAGGTAAGTGACGTCATGTGTCGATCCTGAACATATCTTGGGATCTGAGTGTGACAAAGGGTGTTGAAATTTATAAGTTTATTTAAGAATTTAATTAAAGATTTGATTTGATTTTATATCAGGGTATATTTGGAATTTTGCACAGTAGGGTTTCTTATATTTAAGTCTCTACATATAATGCTTGTAATATAGTTTGAGAAATAACTTCGTTTATAGTTGTCTTTACTCTTGTCCATTTGATTTCAATTGAATGAATAATATCATAATTTTGTATTCGTTATTCGCCAGGCACTCTGATATTACCCAATACCTCAGCTGCTACTGTTGGCTTTACATAAATCATGATTAAGGATCTAAGAACTATGAAAGAAAACTAAAAATGAGTTGAGAGTTTTGAATTACCTAATTATGAAATGAGTTTGGCTAGTTACAGAAATATATTTGATGAATAAAATTACCTATTTCTGCCATTAAGCAAATGGAAGACATTTGATGAATAAAATTAAAAATTAAAAATAAAAATACAAAAAAACTGAAAAAGGGAGGAGCAGCAGAAGAATAAAATATGTTTTATATTAGAAGAATAATGACGTTAAAGGATTAAATTGTTAGTGAAGAATGGGAAGCGGCGAGGATGAAACCTGCACCGGAGTTGCATAAGCAGAACTGATTTCCATCACTACGACAAAGTCCCATCTGCCACAACGTATAGGCTTGAGTGACTAACTTGAGCAGATGTTTCCAGTTAATCAGTCCATAGACATGTTTATCAACACAGATGCTGGAAACGACGAAAATAAACGAGTTACAAATCCTTTGTTCCTAGGGCATTACAAAATATCAATTGCTGTGAGCCAAAATTCTGCTGTTCATAGAAATTTTCCGCCAAAATATCACACTTTGTAATGTCAAATCCATGCCGCAAAAGAATTATGATCGATTCAAAATTTCATTTCTCCGGAACTTTCTCGATAGCTACTTTGACACTGACTCGAAAATCCTTTAGCCAGTTGTACTTGAAAACATCACCTAGTCTTTACAATACTCTTGACTCGGCCTCCTGATCTCAACGTCGCCAAAATCGACCCTGCTGCTTCGATTCTTGTATTCGCCTGCAATGTCATAGATTGAGACAGATTCTCACATCACACAATAGTAACATCAGTAGTATAAGAATTAGGGTGAATTGCCAATTTAGTCTCTCAATTATCACATCAATGAAAATTAGGTCCCTAAACTATTTTTTCAGAAAAATTAGTTCTTGAATTATAAAAATCTGCCAATTACATCCATAATATTATATTCGAAGCTACTATATTCAATTTTCTGTCAATTTAAGTTTGCTTGCATGTGATACACATTAGAGGGTAGATTGGTAGTTTTCCATAAAGAAATAGTGTATGGAGTTAACTTTGGAGGGTAAATTGATAGTTTTACTTAAGAATTAGTGTAAGTTAACTTTAGAGGGTAAATTAGATGTTAGATTCGCAACCTATATGAAATGTGAAGGGCTTATAGGCGAGAAAATGACGGTATTACACTCTAAAGTGTGTCAAGTGACTTAAGTTGAAGAAAAATTGGATAAAATAGCTTTAAATATAATAATAGGGATGAAATTAGCAATTTTTAATGAATTTAGGGACTTATTTTACCGAAAAATAAATTCAAGGACCTAATTTTCATTGAGGTAATAGTTCAGAGACTAAATCGGCACTTCACCCTAAGAATTATACAATGAATCTCAAACATGTCGTATTGAGGATGCTAGGATTTCTATGTACAAATAGGAGAGGATTAGCAACAGCTATTGTGTTAGTGACTTGTTAATGTAGCATGAAGTGAATAAACATGAAAATGACACAGTTGACCTTTTTAATCACAAAATTAAATACAAACACTAAGACTTACTTTTGATGCTCTTTAGATCGCCTAATGAACTCTGCAGGAATATCACGCCCTTCATACGATGCTAGTACTTGCCTAATATCTGCTGGAGGATTGCGGGCAACAACTGCACAAAAACCAAGCACAATGAGGTGGTAACGCATTTCTCACAAGCTTCAGGAGTTGATTTAACATAGAAATAATGTGAAGTCCACTGGTGCTACAAGAAATGAAAATCACAGATGACTTACATTCAAGAAATGGTATGAAATCCACAAGAGCTGTGTCATCTAACTCATTCTTATATGGCTTTATTACAGCACCATTTTCAGGCTGAAGACTATTTTCTCGTGCGTGTGCACTCAGATAGATGATCTTTTTTGGATCTCTGTTAAGTTTTGAAAGGTCCTGCCAAGAGGAACTACATCTCATATCTTTACTAATCACATATGTCAAAATCAGAATAGAATATGAATTAACCAAGAAAGGGAGGAAACTGGTTTCGAATGAATGCACATTGGAGTTCATCAATTATTTCATGGTTTGACATGGCACACAAGTAAGCTTATTGGTTGCGGGAGACAGTTAATAGCAATTTGCTTAGAGAGATACTGCATTGGCAAAGGCTAGAGCCACAAAACATACAAAATAAATACCATGTTAAAAGCTGTAAATCAACAAAAAGGTACAGAAAAGAGGAAATTGAACATCATGTAATGAAACAAGTGCCCAACAAACTTACCCTATAATGTTTTCCATTCTGATACCTAGTGGCAGCCTTTCCCAGCCTATATCGTACACAATGCTTGGTGTCCAGTCTCTCCATTACAGGATCTACATACTACATTTACCAAAATACAGTACAACTCTGTCAGTAATTTCCAAGAGAACAAGTAACAATAACGTATAAGTGAAATACTGAATACCATATTTGAATAGTCTGAATACACGATGATTTCATAAAACTGAGCAAGATGTTCCAAAAAAGCATCAACTCCAGGTCTTTTGATAGTCTGCCAGCCCTTTTCTCGCTTTATATGCCAAAAAGAAACATGAGTGTCATTAACCACACCAAAACGAAAAGAAAAAAAAAAACCCTTCAAGGCTCTGAACTGTAATGCAGAACACTTTAAGAAGACATGAACAAATGTGGAAAAAAAATCGTTCTTAGAAATCATGAGATTGCATAAACATGAACATAACACTACCAAACTGCAATGCAGAACACTTTACGAAGACATGAACAAATGTGGAAAAAAATCATTGCCTAGAAATCATGAGATTGCATAAACATGTACATAAGACTACCAAATAAATCTTCTAAGAACATGCCAAATCTTGCCAGCATAAGAGTGCAATGTCTTGTGTTGGAGATAAAAATGCCTCAACCAGCCTTACCGTCCAATAAGAGTATAGTAATGTCTCCTGGAGATCCAGAACAAGGGTAAAAACATGTTTCTCCATGGGATGTAAATCTGGAAGAAGCTTCTCCGCATATGGTTCAGTATAGCCCTATATGAGAGTAAGAAACATTTGAATCAAGCAACCATAAGCTCTTTAGACAAGAGTTACAATCAAAATCACAACGCGGAAGCAGAGAAAAAAGGTTAAAAGAAAATAAAAACATACTCGAATTTGTTCTTCAATCGTCCTCCTTGCATCAATGTAAGCTTCAACTGCTTTAGCAGGAACTGAAATATAAAACAAAAAAAAATCATCATACTGTGAGCAACAATATGAGAATTAATTCGTCTGCTTCTAAACGTCAGGCTCATCCCGTGAGAAGTTAAACCAAATGAGCTCTGTCAAATTTTATAGCGTGGAGTAGCACTAAAGAATGTGTACAATCAATATACTTTTTTGAAAATATATCATCAAAATATATAAACATATTATGCTTTGGTAAACAATTCACCACTCTGTGATAAAGAGTTGGATCAAAAGATTAATGACTAGTTCTGTCATTCATTTTCTAATGTTGGTCATAATGAAATAGGTAACTATATGCTCAGGAGATAACATATATTTACTAGAATACAAAAGTAAAAGCAAAAGAGGTTGCGGTTAACTCAATGCATCATCTACATAACAGGACCCAGAATAAAGAAAATTAACAAAAGTCAATCATTGATTAAAAAAAAGACTGGAAAAGGTTCTCAGACTGCATGGTTAAGGACCTCACCTGTAACTGCAGAAGAGTATACCCGACTTTTAAATTTCTGCAGAAGAAATAGATCACTAAATGTTAGTCTATTAAAGACTCATCAAATTGTGGAGGTAATAATGATAATATAATGTATAATAAAAAGCAAGGCCCAACAACCTATACAATGCAAACTAAATGCAACCTACTACTTATCTGTCTTCTGTAGCAGACAGCTTAGAACACATAAACAAACTGTTAAAAGATTTAGTAATAAGCAACCCAGTTCATGCAAACTACAGCATAGAATAGGTGTATATAGAGTTACCAAAACCGGATAGGCGGATTTGAATCCTTGAAAAACAGTCCTAAATAAAGGCTTGGACCATATTTTAACAAAATACTTTTTTTCATGGTTCAAGCCCTCCCACTGGACTGACCAAAGTTAGCTCAGATGACCGGGCCAAAGGTAGTTGACCAAACACTAATACCAGTTGAAGGACATCCTCTGTTCAGGTCAAGAATTTTCAAGTCCTATGTGTCTGACAATCACATGATGCGCATTAAACCCACTAGAATGGATTCAATATTAAGAAAATGACGGGATATTGTTTCCAAACCATGTCAATCAAATGCTTTGGACTATTTTCACTCTTCTCATAAACTCATCTCAAACATGTTTTAAATTTATCTAAATTTGCAGGCAATTTTCCATTTTCATATCAAACATGTTTTGAAGTATTAATAATTGAAAAAACTACAACCAAAGTAATCATCTAAAAACTTGTTCCGCATCACGATACAAATGAATCCTTACATTCTTTCTCTTCCTCGTCTCTTTTTCAGGTTAAGTTACTTGAATAAAATTGTTATTTTGCACTATTAAGTCATGCGGACAGCTAAGTAATTGCGTTCCTAAAACAAAGTTCTATGTCATACTTACTTCAAGGGCAGACGCATCATCTGCCACCTTGATAGTTGAAGGTGCTGCTCGGAGAGCCTTGGTCTTTTCGTCAATTTCATCCAAAGAGTATGCTGCAAAATGAATGCAAATCCAAGATTCAATCTATCTTTCACCAAGAAACATAAGACCGACCACATTAACCCAATATTACAAACACAGAGAATAACTGTTTATCAGAAACCCACATCAAGTTTCTCTTCCACAAACCAAAAAGTAAAAGAATAAAAATGAGAAACCCAATTATCACGACCAAATCAAATCCCAAATCTTGCAATTCAACATTGTTCAATCAATTCGCCGATATATACAAATTCCTTATCACGAATTAATCTAAAACACCAAAAAGCGAGCCTTTCTTAATCTTTGCAGCCAAAACCCACATCAAGTTTCACTTCAAAACCCTTAAAAAACACCAAGCAGACAAAAATAAACCAACATTTCCAGACCAGCATAGCTCATACCATACGAGACATAACCAACAGCAGCAGTGGCTCCAGTGATCGCGCCAATGAGGGAGTACTTGAGGAAGTTCCAAGATTTGCTACTTGAAGCGTTCGGAGCCGGAGCGCTTGGTGGCGGCGGTGGAGGCGGAGGTGGAGATGTGGGATTGGAGATTAGGGATTGGGTTTCGACGAGTGGTTCTTTGGGAGGCGTTGAAGACACATCGGAGCTCAATAGGCGTCCATTGGCCTTTAATAGCCGAGAGAGTGAACGGGAACGAAGCAGTATCGAGGACATTGCTAGGGTTTTAGAGAGGTTTTGGTTGTGATCGCTGTGTGGGGGTTTGGGATTGGAGTAGGGTTTTGAGGAGAGAGAGAGACTGAAAGTGAAAGAGAGAGAAAGAAGGGGCTGTTTGGGTATTGGAATGGAATTTGTCATGAACATTTCCAGGGGTATTTGTACGTCGGTTATCCTCTAGTTGTTTCTAGTTTCGTCAAGAGACTCTCTGTTTGGTTCCCGACTAGTAGAGTTTTTTCAGTGTGTCCAAAATACGGTCTAGTATGCTAAATATAATAATATAAATAGTTGAATACTTAAAAAAATTTCCAATTCCACAAAAATGTTAGGACTGAGAGGAGGTAATTCATCTTTAAGAAATGCTAGTAGGACTCGTCTAAAAAACGAGTCTACTAGCCGGGGTGGCCCTAAAAACCGTAGAAGTGCTAAACCAAATCAAATTGCGACAAAATAATCTTTAAAATCCCTTGTTGACAAAAGAAAGTCAACTTAGGTTCAAGAACCAAACCAAACCGTTCATATCGGTTTTGATTTTCATATTGACAGAACCACTTAGAACCGGACCGAACAGTAAATATAAATAATTAATTAAATTAAATAGTTGAATTGGGTGTTTATCGTTTCATGTAGTTTATGTTAGCTCAAATTTGTTGAATTTTGGTTTACTTTGTGTGTTTAGGAAGGTTTGGGTTCTCTCTTGTTGTCGCAAAGACTTATTGATCTTGGGATTTGGGTCTTTTGGGTTTGCTTGATCTTTGAATGGTTAATGTATTTTTACTTAAAAGCTCGGTACCTAAAAGGATAAACAAGGGGAAGGAACAAATAGAGTAGGCATCACACCAAGGGACTACATATCTTTAAGATATTTGCTACAAAACAATAGCATGTTTCAATTTATTAAACTGTAAACCGTATTTTACAAAACGTATTTGAATGCAAGCATGCAAAACAAGAAGAAAAAAACAAGTAAACTTTGAATACCAATTTGATTTGGTAGTCAAATGATTCAGTATTCGGAACCTTAGACTGACAAAAACCGAACCAGAATTAGTGTAAATCAAATCGTACGATTCTAGTAATAAATTTAAGCGGAACAGCACCAAACGAAACCGTTAATATTTCTCGGTTCCAGTTCCAATTTGAGAGTGAAACCAGAGGGCCTTAATGATGATGAGGGAAATTGGAAGACTGATAAAAGTGATTCGCCGGCTACTGCTTTAATAAAGAAACTAAACCTTACCTAAGAAAGCGATTCACCCATTACTGCTACTACTAGTATAGAAGAAGATCTAGGACTTGCTACCCACATTGACTTCTAGCTTAAATAATGCACAGGAGACTCTGGCATTATCGTAATTAAATTAAAATTTGTTTGCATCGATAACTATTTCTAAAGACACTACTAATTGTTCTTATGAAACAATTGATTATGAAGAAATAGATGGGCCCAAACTTAAACTTATTTACGATACTGTCTAAACTTCAACTCATTTACGATACTACCATGTCCTTCAAACTTTAACTTATTCACAATACTGCAACCAACGTTCAACTTATTTATAATAGTTCTACTTTTAATTTATTTACAATATTGTCATGGCCTCTTGTTTTTGTTCTTATTATTAACAAAAAAAATTATCAAGTGTTTTTTATTAAAAATATGTTGTGGAAAACCATTTTCATGAGAAGTTCCAATTAATATATAGATAATTCCAAGCCCAAATACATTGAACTCAACATTTTAAATTGCCAAATAAATAAAAATCATACTACAAAATTATCAGTCAAAACATCCAACTAGAAAAGAATAAAAGGAATTTTAACGAAAAGCTCCCAGTATTATTCACTTTAACGAAAAATCACATTTTTACACTAAAAAGTTAATCCTGGTACTATGTACTTTACCCCTTTTTTTTATCGTTAAAACTCAAGGTTTTCAAGTCATTTTCATTAGTTTTCCTAAATAATAAATTGTTCTGCAATAATCTTCCCCAACAAAGCATGTGCAACATGTAACTTTAATTGGGACTTATAAGTTATAACTAAGTTTTTTTTTTTTAGGAAAACATGAAAATGGCTTGAATACTTTAAGTTTTAAGCAAAATGACAAAAAGATGTTATAAGTGAAAAGTATCAAGAGTGACTTTTTAAAGTAAAAATGTAATTAACGTTAAAAGTGAACAGTATCAGAAATGTTTCGTTAAGGCTCCTTTTTTTTTTTTTTCCTAGATTTATTGATGTGAAATTAGCGTTATTGCAATTGCCGAAGTAAAATTGTACACAAAAGATTAAACGCCCTTATAGATCCATCATTTCACCCTTATAAGCTCAACATTTTTCTCTTATGGACCCTTTTTATTTAAATAGTTAGTTTAGCACTTAGACCATCTCCAAAGGAGATGTCAAATTTTAAACTTAAAATTTAAATTTGAAGGTTTAAGTGGCACTTTGGCATTTTTAAATTTTTGATCTCCAACCGATATATTAAATTTTAAACATAATAATAATTCATATGTATTTTCTTTGCATTGGTAATGAAAAGAAACAAAATGATAATGGTTTAAACCAATAAAAAAAATTAATAAAAAGCATTTAATAATTAATTAAAAAAATCTGAAGGTGCTATCAAATTTGGTAGCAATGGAGAGAGATTTCAATACATGTCATGCCACATCAGATTTGGTTTCTCGGTTGGAAAACATTAATGCTGTCTTTCATTAACGTTATTACTAATTTGGACATTTTGACATCTCATTTGAAAATGCTATTAGGTGCCGTAGAATTATTAAGACAACTAATTCTCCGAAATTATAATATGCCAAACACGTGCGCGACTCAAACGTGGGCATGGTCAAACTTAAAAAGGAGTAGTGATTTAGGGTAAATCCTAATTTAAAAATGAAAAGATTTGGTTGGGTGTATATTAATGAATCTTGGAAGCTGAAAAGGGCTCATCTGGAAGATAATAATAAAGAGACTAAATTTATAGATAAAATTTACAAATCAAATGATGTATCATCAATAAGAAATGAACACGTTTATCAACGTTTAAGTAATAATTCAATCGTTAACTTTCATATCATTTAATTTACAAAATTTTATTTCTTAGCATTTCTGAATGTAAATTGCATGATATTTGCTTAGAGTTGAAGGATTGAACACGATACAAATTCAAAACCAACCACAACTATAACCTGTTAATTCCAACAACCGCAAAAACCAATATTTTTCACCAACTATCACCTTTTGCTCTGGGTCACAGGAATAGTATTATTTGCACCAGTACAAATTGTATGTTGTCAATTATATATTCAAGATAGTAGCTCTTAGCTTAATTGTATTTTTCTTTCTAGTGTTAGAAGAGATTTCGAATATTTGATTGGAAGAAAGAAAAAAAATATATTTCTAATTGAAATGATATCTAAGCACATTTTTTCTTCTTGTTAACACTTATTTATAATCTTGTTCTTATTTTTTCATATTTGATTTATTCAATATGATGTCAAATATGACAAAATATATATAAGAGGAAAAATTTGTGTGTAATTATCATTTTTTTACCTGTGAAAATGATATATTTGTAATACATTTGATATTATTTACAATAAGAGTAGGGGAGTGGCTATAAAATTTTACAATGGACTAGTCATAATAATTTAGTTCAAATATATCTTTCGCTAGAATCGAACTTAAGACATTTAACTTACAAGTGAAGAAGAATATCACTGTATTACTATGTGACGTGACAATGATATTAATTTGGTTATCTTCTGTCAATCTCGTATTAATTAAGCGATGGTGCTATCATGGGTTTGTTATAGAACACTTGATCAATATTTAATTTCTTTCGTGGTCCCAACTCTCTGGTCGTTGCCATCTATCTCAATCAAGTTTTATAAAGCAGTCACACCTCAAATGGTGAACGTGAAGATTACTCTTACCTGATGCCTCAATGGGCTGACAGCTAGAAAGTTCCACATAGTCGAGTAAAAAACATGTCAACATCCCTCCTCCCTCCAAATAGAACAAAACTTAGTATGCACCCATTGTATAAGATGAAATTGTTTCACAATTGCTACATCATCATGTGAGTACATGAATATGAATGTGAAACAACCGCTTTATCCAACGGTTGCATGCAAGTTTTTATCTTTCAGAGAGAATTCTTGTGCAATGGATGAACATTTAAAGAGAATGATTTATATGAAACGAATTTACCGTGACGTTTTGTCTCTAAACTTATACATAACAATGAATTATTGTATCATAACACTACGGTAGTGATGAACTTGTTCCATGTAAGTTATCTCATTTATGACTCCTCAATATGTGAATTCACCGCTACATATACACGATGGCTAGGAAGATCTTAAAAGCAGACATGAACATAGCTAAATTGATTAAAATAATATGTTTTCTTCACCATACCCAAATTTAAATTTCTTCTCCTAATAATTTATATTACATTAATTAAAATATCGCTTGAATCAACAACATCCCGTGCTGAAAAACCGCCCACCCAACCTAAAATTTCTTTAAGCCTAGACTACTATATATAACTCTCCATATTCCATAACTTCCACATATAGCATATGTACACCTTTGGAAAGACGACTCCAACAATTGAAAGTTCAAACTCATCTCCACCACCCCATTATCTTTCTCAATTTTCCAAAGACCTCTTTAGCAATTAAAACTAGCTAAAGAGAAAAATGGATGATCAAAACCAACAAACCTTGACAAACTACTACTACAACTCCATAGATAATCAGCTTCTGAAAAATGTTGCCAAGTTTTTGCTTTCAGCTTCTGTGTTTTCATTCTGCTTTTCCCGCTCATCCATGCTCTCATTCCTCCATTCCTTCAACTTCTACTTCTCAACATTCCCTTACCAACTTTTCACCCACACCATTGACAAGAACTTCATATTCCTCATATGCAACCTGCTCTTCATTTTCCTTGCAAAACACTCTGGCTTAACCCGATCTCCGGCGCAGTCATCTTATCCTAGCAATGAAGAAACAAGCTTGAAGAATAGAGAAGGTGGTTTGGAATTCGGTTCGCCAATGTTAGAGACAGAAGAGCCAGTTTCGCCAAAGGAAGATGCGAAAGCAGGAAGTATGGACTCGCTAGAAAATGTTGCTGCAGAAGAAGAACATGAAAGTGAGCCTTTGATCAACCAAGTAGAAAAACATGCAGAGAAGGTTATTGAAGATTATGAAGAACAAAAAGAACAAGAACCAGAAAGTATTTTGTTAGTTTCAGAAGAAGAAGAAGAAGATGGAAAACTTGCCGAGGAAGATGAAGAAGGAACAGGAAGGTTTGGTAATAGTACTGAAGAATTGAACAAGAAAGTTGAAGACTTCATTAGAAGAATGAAGGAAGAATTAAGGATTGAAGCACAAAGACGACTAATTATGGTTTAAGTAGTAGTAATTATAGTTTCCAGGGCAAAATATGATGTTTTACATTATGTTTTCTGAAAATTATTCCAGCTTGCTACATAATTAGTTGTGTAAGTTTAGGTGTTAATTAGCAGAGCCTTGATTTTTTTTTTCCTTAATCTTCTACTTAATGTGTCTGGGAGTTGGCTTCGTTTGTAATGAATCTGAATTATTTACATGCTTAGTTGTGTAACATTATGAATTTTGGATGCAATGAATCTGTTCTTTTATTTAAAATAAAAACTAATACGGAGAGAACGAGGAAACAAAGAGATATTCTTGTGTGGAGTGGTGAATGTTCTTAAACGATGTAATGGAATTGGTGGTGGTCTTCTATATTAAGAATGAACTTCACATTGGATAATCAAAGGATCTCGCATAAGCTTACAAACAGTGGAATCGCTCCCTTTATTTTCAATTAATTTTTAAGTAGAATTTTAATTTCTTTCATTGTATCAAATGAGGTTATCTCCATATATTGAACCCAATGATCTAGGTGCTCCATGTCTTTAAATATGAGTTGTCCACGCACTCGACTTAAAGCGACTCCTGCGGCTTTTAGAAACATTATATTATATATATATATATATATGTATGTATGTATAATGACAATTAACTAAACTTGTCTTGTACTGTGGTGTTTTAGGTTTCGGTATCGGATAATTCATGTATTGTACTGTGGTGTTTTAGGTTTCGGTATCGGATAATTCATGTATTGTTGGCCCCATTGACCTAAAATCTTTCTATTTGGTGCAAATTGACAAAGAAAATGGTTTTCGTACACAAAGGAGTTTAAGTATATTCAATGATTATATTAAAATATTTTACCAAAAAAAAAAAAAATGATTATATTAAAAAGAGAACCAACAGAAGCAAACACAACAACTGCAATAAAGGCCAAGTTAAAAACAAAAAAATACAGGAAGGTTGAAAAACAACAGCAACCAACAATCCAACCTCTAACAACCAGCACCAAGGGAGAACAACTATATAGGGTTTCTTCATTCTTAAAAAATAGGCCTATTAATTTGAAGTAGAGTGCGGACTTTACAAAGAACATAACCGCCGCAAGCATATAGAGTTCTTATTGTGGGTTAGTTAGTCATTATTGAGAAGTGTGGGACTCTGTAGAGACTTCATGCCATCCTTGAAAGACATTCGCTAGGTTTTAAATGATTTTACTTCAGTTTTCATGAAGTCACGTACTGTAAAACTAA
This sequence comes from Pyrus communis, assembly GCF_041283825.1. NCBI lineage: Eukaryota > Viridiplantae > Streptophyta > Magnoliopsida > Rosales > Rosaceae > Pyrus > Pyrus communis. Next base: position 8,878,817 of record NC_142567.1, read on the forward strand.
TTTTCTAGCTGACACAGTTACTAGGCTAAGCCACAAAGTTCTAGGTAATTCTATACATGTTGAGATAATTGGATTTACCACTTAATCACCTTAAATGAAAAATTAGTGAAGAGGTAAATATAGCACATAAAGGCAGTACTGAAGTGGCCCAAAAGAAAAGGAAAGAATATAGCATATAGAATTTAGGAATGTTGGGTAACCCATGCCGTTAAGAAATTGTGTTGCAATCTATTATACTCACAGACATTGAAGTTTCCATCGATAGAATAATTCTTTACACGTGCTATTGACTCATGCAGCCAAACAAAATAAATCATCAAAATACAAGATTCGCTTCCCAAACTTGGACTGTCTGCCTGCCCATCTCATTCCATACTCTTCTTATCTTCTTTTATTTTTATGATCACAGTTAAACTACATCAATATTTTATATTTTCATTACTTTTTGTTTTATTATTTTTATAAAAATATTAATATAAAATTTTGACATAATTTAACTGTGACTACACATTATAAGAGGGGATAGAAAGAATATAGGATAGGGAGAGTAGACAATCTTAGTCCAAATTGAATGATTCATTTCAGAACTGTAATCATCTTGCAGGAACTATACATGTGGACAAAATGAAGACTAACACATGTCATGCCTGTGGACATGGAATCTCTCTCTTGTTTTTTCTTTTTTCTTCTTCTTTAAGAAACCTCGGTAATAGGAGAAATTTTTTTATTAATATAAAAAAAATTAACCTATTTAGAGGGATATGAAATATTTCATTAAAGTCATTTATATGATGAGAAAGAGAAATAGAAATACAATAAAGGATATGTGAGTATGTACTCGCTAACAAAGGACTAACTTACGTTTCTCGTTAAGCAATGATAGCAATAACGTAAAAGAGATTATATCACACAACTTAAATTATTTTCCCACATTTTTTTTATTTTTTTTTTTTATTTTTTGATACTTTATACACCACTAACACTTGATAGAAAATATTAAAAAATTAAAAGAATGTTGGGGAAGTAATTTGAAGTGTGTGAATATAATCTCTCTAACATAATTTTCCATATCCGATCACCGGTTTCTCATAATTTCCCATATTTTTTTATATTTTAAACTTTGTGGGTTTAGATTTAGGTGCCTCAAATGTTTATTTTTTACATACATTTATGTGTTTTAGAATTTTAATTAAAATGCTTTTTAGTATTGTGGTGCCAACCTATAATCTAAGAAATTAATTCATGTCAGGAAAAAATCTTAATTGATAACGCTTAGCTGGTTAAGACTGTTCTCTTGCACCTGAGATCTTGTTTTCAAATTCCTTTCTCCGTATTTTAGATAAACTGCTAGGACTTAATCTATACCCGGCCTCAAACCTAGGACCTAATCTGCCCCACCCCATACCCACACCTTAAGCACACTAACGTTATAGAAAACTAAATGTACCATATAACCAAATAACTATACAAGCAAACGTACCTCCAAGTGCGTTCATAAAATTACAAACCTATAAATATAAGCCGAAGAAATTATAGGTACAAAAGTTTTTTTTTTTTTTTGTGAATTAATTATTGAAAACTTACCCATATAATTTAGATTGAACGGAATTCCTTAAATATTGAATAGCATTCCTTAAATAAATAAATTAATAATCATGAGGTGTATTTTAGATATACAATCTAACCAAATCTAAAATATTTAGTCTAAAAATATTGAATAGCAAATCATAAAATTATAGGTACAAAAGTCTTTTTTTTTTTTTTTTTTTTTTTGTGAATTAATTATTGAAAACTTACCCATATAATTTAGATTGAACGGAATCCCTTAAATATTGAATAGCATTCCTTAAATAAATTAATTAATAATCATGAGGTGTATGTTAGATATACAATCTAACCAAATCATGAGGTGTATTCTTTACACGTGCTATTCAAATCTAAAATATTGAATAGCACTTAAAATCGAAAATATAATGCTTAATAAGAAATAGAAAACCTGCAAATATTTAGTCTAAAAATTAAGAGAACAGAACGGCCAACTATAATTTTTCCTTAAACTTTCTCACGTGTCAAAAGACACAAATTTTGTTTTGATTTTTAAAAGGGATTGAATTTGTCTCACACTGTTGAATGGTATTGGTACATAGGTGGATGATGAATACTTGAAGTCTTTACATTTGTGTGGTTGGAAACCTAGAGCTTTCATTTTCACCCCTTATCTGGGAATATTTACATCACAGAGCATGCAGTTTGTCCATATACGATGATTGGTCCTCCCCTCCTGCCTTCAAAGTTAAGTTAATTTCCAATGGATTTGACTACTTGGATTGGCAAGTTCCATTTGCCATTCAATGAAGAGAACCCTGGTGAGTGGGGATAACGACAGAATATACAGGAATAAGTGAATTCCAATTCCAATTTCCATCTGAGATTGCTTCATATGTTTCTAAAAGCAGTTCGACCCATTTTAGGAGGGCTAGGACAAGGGCATGTAAATTGTTTTTAGGGAATTTTAACGAAAAGTTCTTGGTACTGTTCACTTTAACGAAAATCACATTTTCACACTAAAAAGTCAATCATGGTACTATTCACTTTACATTTTATTTTGTCATTTTCGTGAAAATTCAAAGTTTTCAAGCCCTTTTCATTAGTTTTCATTTGTTTTGATTGTTTATTCTGAATAATACTTGTTTTTGTCACGCCCTGATTCCAAGATACGTCTAGGATCGACACATGCCATATCGAAATGACCACATAAAATTAAGCTAGATTCAATACTTGAGTAAACTACACACATAAAGCACCTATAAACAAATAGTCCCACAAAGTGAAGTACCGAAAACAATCATTAATTCAACAATATAGTAGCTTTTCATCTTATTTTATGGTTGAACCTAGCTTTAGGGTTACACTGCCTACGTATCCTGGGAAGGAATCAAGCCAATCGTAGTTTACAATTTCGTTAAGCTAAAAAACCTTGTATTTGCAATGACTTCCACAATTTCTCATGGAATTATCTAGCAGGAAAACATAGAGTTCCAGAACCACTTAGTGGAACTCGACAAGCACGGCTCACTAGATTCCAGACTACTTAACTAACCATCTAACAACTAGGATTCCAGGCTAACTCAATGGAATCCCAAGAAATGGGGTTCCATACCACTCAACGGAACCATGCACGAAGTATGATTCCAGACCAACTAAATGGATTCCCTCGGATATAGGGTTCCGAACCAACTCAACGGAACCATAGAGGAAGTTGGATTCTAGACCAACTTAAAGAAATCCATCGGATATAGGATTCCAGACCAACTCAACGGAATCACCATGATAATGTGTATAATCCGCCAATGTGGATTAACCAAGCATGACCAATTCATATAACATTTGGTAGTGATCACCCATCACGGATATATCAAGTACAATTTGACACACCCCGACCCCGATATTCCCCGAACACTAGGGTAGGTACGTGCTAGCCAACACCCGAAGGTGACGCAAGCCATTTAGAATGCATGAGAATAAGAATAAATAAGACTTATCAATTTCCATATAATTAATATACGAATGAGGAACGTGTTCAGCGCATACAACTAACTTGAAATACTAAAAGAAATAACATAAAATTGAATGAATAAAAGAATGGGTCCTACACTGAGAGAACTCGAAGATGCCAATGCGGAAGTGCCTTAACGCTAGGATTATACGCCTTGATTCTAAGTCCTGAGGGGGCGCAAAACAACATGAGTGGACCAAGTTGATATATATATATATATATAGATATAATAAAAACAGTTATCAACATACTAACCCCCAAAGTTTTATGGAAATTCAATAGTATAATATGTAATAGGTTTTCCGAAAACCCTAACATGCCATAAAACCTTTCATAAAACGAATCTCGTATATAGTGTGCTAACTAGTGGTATCATAATCGACCCATAGGCCCCTACATCACCCGACCCGAAGGCCTAATATATGAATCTTCAATCGACCCGAAGGCCCCCTACATTACCCAACCCGAATGCCAATATAATATCTCCCAACCTGAAGGCCAATATAATAATCTTCAATCGACCCGAAGGCCCCTACATCACCCGACTGGAAGGCAATATAAGTATCTCGCTCAAAGGCAGAACATTGACCAATAGATACGCACAAAAACATTGAATATAGTCTTTCCAAACATAGGTACATATATCTCAAAATCATCTTCATAGAATAAAATTATCCATCATCTATACTATAAATAAGTGTGTGAAAACATGTTCTAAATAGTATATCATCATCCATCAGATGTCCTACAAAGAACATGGGTTCGATAGAAAATATAGTATTCCAAAATATTCTAAGTATGCATAATATCTCATAAAACATTTCATAAAATGTAATCATTAAATCATGCTTTTCATGTATGCGTTTCTACTATTAAAACATGCATTTTAGAAGGGGTCCACATACTTCGTCGTCTTAGAGCCGCGCAAACTAGCGAAGACGAAAATGCCACAATAAATGCACCTAAGCGCATAAAGGGTCCAATTAATAAGACTATATTCAAACGCTTGAATTTGGGAAAATGGACGTCAAAAACGGATTTAGGACATCAAATTACCCAAATAAAGGTCCCCGGTAAATATAAAAAATTGAACAAAAAGTCAACAGAAAGAATATTCCCTGACTGATAAAATAGTCCCTGACGGAATATTCCATCTGGGTCAAAGGGTTGGATCCGTTTAGGGCTTAGGAAGGGTGTTGGGTTAGATTTAGGTGACGTTTGTAATAGCCAGCCAGACCTAGAAAACTTCTCACTTCAGTAACGTTTCTTGATTGCTCCCAAATAGACACTGTTGAAATCTTCTGAGAATCCACACTAATTCCCTCAGCAAAGACTACATGTCCAAGAAAACTGATCTGGTTCAACCAAAACTGACAGTTACTGAACTTAGCATACAACTGATTGCTTCTCAACCTTTCCAACACCAACCTCAAATGCTTCATGTGCTCAGCAACACTCTTGGAATAGATCAAGATGTCATCAATGAACACAATTATAAACCGATCCAAGTACAGTCTGAAGACTCTATTCATCAAACCCATGAATGCTGCAGGTGCATTTGTTAATCCAAAAGGCATGACACGAAATTCATAGTGCCCATACCTAGTGCGAAAGGCAATCTTCGGCACATCTTCTTCATGAATCAGTAACTGATGATAACCCAATCAAAGATCAATCTTAGAAAATACCTGAGCACCCTTCAGTTGGTCAAGCAGGTCATCGATCCGAGGTAGAGGATAACAGTTCTTCACTGTCACCCGATTCAACTGTCTATAGTCGATGCAAAATCTCATTGACCCATCCTTCTTTTTAACAAACAAGATAGGAGCACCCCAAGGAGACATGTTGGGCTGGATATAACCCTTATCCACTAACTCCTGGAGTTGTATATTCAATTCTCTCAACTCTGCTGGTGTCATTCGATATGGTGCTAAGGAAACAGAGTTTGTTCCTAGAAGCAAGTCGATGGTGAATTCGATCTTCCTCGATGGTGGCAAACCTGGCAAATCCTCAGGAAATACATCAGTGAAGTTTTTCACCACTGGCACATCTTCAGGACGCAAAAAAGATTCATCATTCATCACTACGTGGGCTAAGAATCCCACATATCCCTTATGCAACAACTTAGTCGCCTAGATAGCAAAAATAATACTATTAGGAAGGATTCATCGCTCACCTTGAAATGTGACTGACGGTCGTCCAGGCCGATTAAACATCACAAACTTCTCCCTACAACCGACATAAGCATAGTGCCTGGACAACCAATCCATTCCCAATATAACATCGAACTCTGCTGATTTGAAGGGAATTAAATTAGCCTCCATAAGTTCCCCTTCAACTACCACTAGGCAATCTCTATATTCCCACTGCGCATAAAAGAGATCTCCATATGCCTCTTTGTAACATCCCACATCGCTCAGGCAAGTGGATCATGTAAGCCTTATATGTATATTCTCATCTATACCTAGCACGATGCCTTTTGAGAGCTCACTGGCTTTGGGTTCTGTAAGAACTTCAAAGTTAAGCGAGTTTGGACTGGAGCAATCCTAAGATGGGTAACCCACTGGGAAGTTGCCCGTGAGTTCCCAGAAACAAAACTGTGAGGGCGTGGTCGGGGCCCAAAGTGGACAATATCATGCTACGGTGGAGTCGAGCCCTAGATGTGGTGGAAGCCCCAGTTTGGATGTGACAGTTTGGGAGTGGATCATGTAAGTCTTATATGTATATTTCCATCTCTACCTAGCACGAGGCCTTTTGGGCGCTCACTGGCTTCGGATTCCATAGGAACTCTGAAGTTAAGCGAAATCGCGCGAGAGCAATCCCAGGATGGGTGACTCACTGGGAAGTTCTCATGTGAGTTCCCAAAAACAAAACTGTGAGGGCGTGGTCGGGGCTCAAAGCGAACAATATCGTGCTACGGCGAAGTCAAGCCCGGGATGTGGTGGAGGCCCGGGCCAAGATGTGACACACTTGTACTAGTATATCAAAACCAAGCGGTGTAGGTTGCAAATTTATAATTCATGCAAATGATGGAGATACAAGTGAAAATGTAGCACCCGACTCAATCAGAACTCTAGCTGGATTACCACAAATGAGTAACGTACCAGTAATGACTCGGGGATCCTGAGGACAATGTAACCAAGTAGGTAGTGAACCCTAATATGGATTAACCAAGCAAAGTCACCCCTAAAATATGTATGGTCCCCAGTGTGGATTAACCAAGCATGATCATCTATGTACAACACTACTACATGGTTTAGTCTTATTCTCACACATCCTACATCATACATTATACCATAGCGATGTTTTGTGAGTGGACTACCTATGCATTCTTCTGTTTGCTTTGAGACTCATATTTGTCACTTGTGCTGACTAAACGAGGTGACTTGATCAGCTGGTTCTACATTTGCCGAAAGATCTGATGGACCATCTACTTGAGTATTTACACACTCAAGGGGGAGTGTTGTGATATACATTTTCATACATAGGTGATTGTGTAAATCCTAAGTAGAAATAAGTTAGGAATTCTTCGGGATCAAAAAGATCTTTCCTATTAAACTTTGTATGACTTGGAGAACAAGTTTTCCCTCCTCATTATGACTATAAATAAAGGCACAAGGTATGGAGAATAACACACACATTTCTTCAAGCCTATTTTGCATCTCTCTTTCTCTACATGTCGTGCCTTTTCTCTTTCTCTCAGTAAATATAGGCCACAACACACATGCAATTTCTTAAACATTTAGACCAAAATTCTTTCGACATGAAATGTCAAGGGGAGAGAAAAAAAATGAGTTCTGAATTTACATGATATAATTATCAGGGAAATCCTTGTATGATGAATGAACAATAAGCCATCTAGCAATCCTAGACCTATTTCAACACCTTACATGATACAACACTTAGATTTCTTATCCGATTTGGCCGCTGGTTTCGCTATTGTCTGTGCACCATTGGTTGTCGGTGGCGGTGGTGGTGGCGCCTGATTTGGTGGTGCCGGTGTTTTTGGTGGTTGTGGTGGCATTGATTGTGGTTGTAATTGTAGTGGCAGTGGTGGTTGAGACTGCTGTGGTACCGATGGTGATGACGAAGCTAACGGCACTAGTGGTGGGGGTAGCGCTGGCAATGGCATCATTTTGAGACGACCGAGATCATTCCATTGGTAGTCATACCCTCCATACGGCGGATAGGGATAAAATGGCGGTGGAGCCACTTCATAAGGGTTATAACCATAACCATATCCAGCCTCTCCAAAATAATCGTATCCCCCACCCCAATCGTTCTTGACCTCACCGTCGAACGTAACACTTTTTACTTCTGCATGTTTCCCTGACCCTTCCAACACCATTAGAAGTGTACTTGGATTTACTTTCCCTGAAACTTTTACCGTTCCTCCCTCTGCATCTATGTTAATTTTATACACACCTAAGTTTCACAAAAGCAAAATAAAATAAAATAAATTCATATTAGTGAAAAATAAAAGGGCAAATCAAGGAGGGGGAAAATGAAAAATATATACCATAAATATTCTGCAAGACTTCGTAGATCTTTTTCCTGCATGCTTCACAATTGATGCTTACTTTCAGAACACAACTCTGCAAAAGAACGAATTCATATCAAATTAAGCTAAGATAAAATAAAATAAAAAAATTTACAATTAAAAACAAACGAAGATAACATATACGAGTTAGGTTAGTTGCCCAACAACACTGCCCACTACCAGCACCCAGTTCAAACCTTCGTTTCATAAATTAGAGTAATTCAAAATATCGCCTCGTTAACAAAAAATACAAAGACAGAAGTATTAAAAGTGTTATAATCTTACCATTTGTGCAACAGAAGAATCCATCAGAGCTTCTGATAGAATTTCTTGGTAGCTCTTCCGAATGGTGTTTTCTTGCACAGCTTACTGTTGTCTGAACCGCTTCATACGCACAGTGTGACCTATTTTTATGTCGTTTATATATTATTTTTTAAAAGATTACTCATGAATTTCCATGTTTTATAGTTGTATTTTGGCTGTTACATTCTGGATCAATTCCTAAAATCTCTGGTCTCGGATATTTCCATATAAGTTTGATTCGAGCAGGAATATTAGTGTTTCAACAATTTCACTCTGTAAAACCTTGCAGAAGAGGTAATAAAACCACGTGATATTATTGGATGCATTGCCTAATACAAGTCACGTAATTTTTAATATTCGAATTTACTTCTTAATTCGGATTGAGAGATATAAGTGTGAATGTGGACATTCAGTCGTCATAGTACATTCAAAAAGAAAAAGAATAGGTCAAAGTCAAATTGACTAAGAAGAAATTAATATCGACACGATACCAACAGTTAATTTGATATCTTCTTAGTTGGTTAAAAGAAATTTTTCCAAGGCTCATTAGCTGATATGGAGTTCCACCAACCATAACATGACACCTGTACATTTTTAACATTATGATTTGGAGAAAAGCTTTTAGGTTCTGGGCTCATTAGCTGACTTGGAGTTCCATCAACTATGACTTGACACATGTACAATTTTAACACAGACCCACCATTTAAGGAAGGGAGCATTTTTGCTCACCACCATAAACTATAGTATATGTCTATCGTACACCTAATCATCTATCACGTGTTCTTTCACTTAACTTTGATCTTGGTGGTGGCCACTGTTCTAAAATCTCCGCCTAGGCCCTACCTAGGCACTAGCCACCGGCCCGATTAATCTCTAGACATTTGAAAACTAAGAAAGGACACCTAGACCTGCTTAGGGCGCCACCTAGCCCATCCAGACCCACCTAGACACTTGTCTAGGTCGCAACTCTCACTTAGATAGACATTTATTCATTTGATATATTATTTAAAAATATATAATCAGATTCTTATATATCCCAATGAAATTATTAAGTATAATTAGACAATTATTTATACACTATATAATATACTTACTTAAATCCACCTAGGCCTCCGCCTAGCCACCAAGGTGCTAGAACCCAGCCTGCCACTGACTAGCACCTAATGTCTTTTAGAACCTTGGTCGTGACAGTGTCAGATGTTTGGATGAAGGTGGTGGTGACATTTTGGTCGAAGATTGCTTCATTGTCGGTGCGGATAGAGACGGTGAAGGGAGGGTGAAGGGAGGGTGAAGGGAGAAGGCTGGTGTTATATTAATAGAAGGCATCAAGTCATGATGTTAAAAATACACACGTGTCATGTCATAGTTGGTGGAACTCCACGTCAACAACAGTGTGCCCGGAACTTGGAAATATATAAGCAAAAGAGTCTTTTTACTTCTTTTTTTAAAGCGATATTATAGATTCACAAGGCCTGATCCATATTAGGATGATTGAGTAATACAATGGTATTCACCAGGGTCATCACATTTCACCAAATTAAACACAGTGCCTTGCAATCTGTCAAAATTCTGTTTGTACAGGATCGCGTTCAAAAGCGAAGCACGATTTTAGCCCACCGAGAAACAGAGACTTCGGATGCAAGTAAAAAGGTAAAAACGATAGCGCACCATAATCATAAAGGAATTACATCACTAATTATTGAGGCATTCCAGTTTTGTGTTTTCAGATCATTGTTTGTCCACTTAACAATGGTTTGCAAATGCAAATGTTGATTATGCTTTGCAGAAATCCGATGATTTCGTTTATCCTACAATCCAAGTAATACAGATTTAGATGGTGTTAGATGTGGACTCCACCTTGAAGTTTAGATGGTATGTACACCTCCGACAAATAGTTAAGTTCGTGCACAGACAACGCTTCTAACTCAAACTTCACTCCTCTTTCCAGCATCAACTGTAGCTCCAATCTGTCATCAGAAAGAGTAAAACTATGAAATGTAATTTAATCGATCCAGTCATACGAAGAATGAGATAAGAAACCTACAGAGTCTTACCTCCAGTGTGGCGGCGCTTCTCTCTGTAAGTAGCATCGAAGTAGCATGGCCTCCGTTTTCCTCTTGTCTGGCATGATTATAAGGAACCTCAGGAAGATTACAAACAAAAAAATGCCAATGTAAAGCACCATATCTCTCACCTTCTACCGTCAAAGGAAGGAGACACTGTTGTGGAAGACCGTACTTGTCTGAGTCCGAAGGGAAGGCTCCAAGCCAGAGTACCTCGGGGATGTGTAGAAATTTTGCATCATAGGCCATTTGCTTACATAACAATGGGAGTGCGTCAAATTGATATAAACTTGAGCTTCGTTACAATATAGGAGCAGTCTACAAAACAATTGACTTCTTCAGCACTTCTTAATCTTCAATATGTGCAGTTTTCCTAGGTAGTTCACATGCTAGTCAACTTTGCAAAAAGTAGATAACAGTTTAACGGATTAATTAGCAAGCCTAACCATAGAACCAAACCGATATATTGAGAGGATGTCAAAACCGTATGGATCACAATCTACCAAGCAATAGATAGGGAGATGCAGAGTATCAACAAGGAGCCCCAAAAACCTAGCAAATATAACGGAAAATTATAAGAACTAAATAGACAAAAAGGAAACGAATATGCAAACAGCATATAAGGCAAGGCACTCCCTACTCCCATTTTAAGTTTGAAAGGGACTCTTTACCTTCTTGTGGGAATATCAGGATAGCCACGCCCCTGTGAAGAAAAACACCCATAAAAATAATAAAAAGCTGTTGCAAGGATCCAAGAGAATTAATATGGACAAAGCAAAAGGTGTATGCTTACAGTGGTAACAATGCAATGGTTTTTGTTGCAAAACTGGTCATTTGCCAATCGTTGAAAAACTGTACAAAATATATAAACAAATGATGGTTTGTTGATAGAAGCACGCATCAAAATCAAGCTCTTTCATGCTAAAGCGTCAAAGTTAAAAAAAAATAGTATACCTGATTCTTTCTCCACAACAAGTATGTACCGAGCTACACTGACAATATCTGCATGTTAGAATTAAAGGTTTGAGTTTTCTTTCCTTGGACACTTAGGGTTGGTCTATAAGGATTAGCAATGCGTTTATAACATTTACATTATCAAAATTGAATAACATTGTTTCTAAACACAGAAATTTAATTATTCTTTCTTAATCATCTGGATACCTTTAACCTCTTCAACATGAATAGGGACAGGGAAGGCCTGTATGTGAACCAGATGCAAAGTTTTAAGTTCAAACACAGGTGACAATGAAGAAGATATCATCAAATCGTTTTAAAAAATCAAATTAGATCCATTCTTACTGTGTTTGGCCTATTTATGCAATCAAATACGTTTCCAGCTTCTGAGAACCTTAACCAGCCCATTACCAACCTATAAAGCATGTCAATTAACATTCTAGTTTGACAATATGTGAATTGTTATCATTGTTATCAACGCAATGAAAATCTAACTCTACCACAGTGAGAAAGTTGATCAACTCAAGATTAACAAAGTATTCAATAAAACCAGGAATGCACGCATTTAAATGTGAATAATTATTGGCATTAGTCATTTTCATACAAAATCAAACAGGAAAGTACACCATTATCTTCTTTTCTTTGAAAATCAACCGAAAATTTTTCATACGTACCCCTTTCCTACAGACACCTGTCAAAAGGAGGGAACATATCAAAAAGCTACCATACTAATCGTACATAACAGGCTCGAGTACAATAATATAAATAAAATAGCAATGTAATTAAATGAGGAAAAAATCGGAGTACCCACCACATTCAAATTGTGGCGACTACAATGCAGAAGGATACATATGTCATTGATTGCACGGTCTACGACTGACTGATCTGCGTTGTAATTTAAGCAGAAAATATTACTACTTACATGGGGAGATCGTGAACGTACCGCATCAAGAACTTCAAATTATTAAAGATCATGTCTAAACAGAAATCCTGTGTTCTCCATGATGATATGAAAAATATAAGGCCCAAAATATATTGCATTTACCAAGGTTTACTAAATTTACAAAGAACACAATTTATCATAATCCAAGTTCAAGGTCCCTTAACGAGCTATACCATATAGCAAGGATTATGCTTTGACACTGGAAATGAAAGATAACTCAGATCACCTGAAAATATAGAAGGATGCATGTAATAGATATCCCTCTTAGACCCATGTTTGTTTTCTTGCAGAAGTTGCTGAACAATCAACAAAACCCGGAGAAAAACATCTGAAACAGATTACGCAAACCAGTTAATCATCAATAACAAATGCACTTCATAAATCTCTTAAACATTTCCGATAACGTTCTATTGTCTGTTGTATTGTAAGACTCAGTCATGATCACATATACATTGACATTGATAGTCTGACAAAAATACATGCACGATTCTAGGGCGCGCTATGCCTCTGATAAGTTGTTTGCACATTAATAAAGACAAATAACGAAATGCATTTCAAAGCCAAAAAAATCATGTTCCACAGCAAGCACAACAATCCTACCTAATCTACGCACATGGCTTGTCCTTCGAAGCGTGAGAATCTCCTGCCCTTTCGGTGAATCAAAACTACAATAGCTGCGCAGAGCATAACAATTTCGATAACTAAAATTTAAAACGTAGTAATGATGTATTAATAAGTAGTGAATCATAAACGTAAGAATTCTGTGGCGCGTGTTTGGTTGCTGAGAGTATAGAGGAAAATCTGAACAATCAACTAAAATCGAGAAAGAAGGCTTAGGATCTAACCAATTTGAATTGGGATTCGTGCAGTAATTTCTGAAGCGATCGATGAAAATCTCCGGAGACCGTCCATTGCTGAGATCTTCAACCATAGCTCGAGTAAATTCTGGGCACCCAAATAAATTCACAAAAAAATAGGAAATGGAAAATGAGAAATTAGTGTCTACTCGAAGAAATTGAATTTCAAATTCGAAATTTTGATAAAAATGGGAAATCTGACCTCTGATTTTTCTTAGCAGATCGCGGGGCCGTGGCTGTGAGTTCCATCTCGAGTGCCTTCCCTCCATAATGCTTGCGTCTTGTGCAATTGAAGTTTTCGAAAATACTGGATTGCTGGACATATCGGTTTCTGTTGGGCCAGGTCACTTGGGTTCGGTTCAAAAGGCCTCGTTTGGTGCACCATATTAAACTTTAGTAAGATTTTAGCGTGATAATTTCATCATGTGGTGTATATCGAGTTATTAAATTGCATCATAAGTCCATGAAACATTGACTATGTCGTAACTTTTATTATAAAACGTGGTTTAGTACTATCACATTTTAGTGTTTTTGTCGAGAAACCCCGAACCACTTCAACAACACGGCAAAAACACAAAAAATTACATCTTCTTCCTCCCCCCTCCCATTTTCAGGCCAACCAAACTCCATTCTCTAGTCCCCCCCCCCCCCACCTCCTCTCTTGGGCCATAGTTTGAGTGTCGTATAGAAGAATCTCTCATGTTTATCACATTTAAAGATTTCTCTAAACTTATCCAAAATACCATGTGTTTGACTACAAGACTTGCTTAACGTGTTAGCTTCTTATTTTCTTAATCCTTCAAGTAAAATTTGAGTGTCGTACAGAAGATCTCTTGAATATTGTCATCCAAAACAATAAGGGCTTAGAACTTCACTAAGTTCTCGGATTTGATTCTATCTTGTTGATAGAACAATCAAATCTTGATGAAACACCATCAAGCTTGCCCCACTAGCTCGAATGTCATTCAATTGCCTGAAGCCAATACGAATGCATCTTGAGGCCTAAACCACCAAAAAAGGTGTGGGGGATGCGGCAAGGATTCCAACCCCTAACATGCGCCTCAGGGGAGACAGAACAGAGGCCCACTTTAGGGTGGCAATCATCCTTGAAGCATAATTCTCTACCTCTCAAGGCCTTCAACTTCAAGAATTAGGGCAAAGTCCACACAAATCAAGATCTTGTAGACCTTGAGACGTACTTCCACCATAATGCAATTGACCATTGGTTCCGCTTTGCTTTGCATTACCTATAGTTGTTGCGGAAATCATTCATGTCATAAAAGCATCAAAAGTCAAACTTTGCTTAAGAAGGCGATCCTAAAGATACCAAATTGAAGATTTCTAAATTCCAATAGGCCTCAACACCTAGGGAAGCTTGGAATTGTTAGACATGGGGCCTAAGTTGGCCGAAATTCCCCCCAATATTGGCCGAAATTTTACCCTTCTAATTTAATTTTTGAACAATTTTCTCACGTTTTTCAGAATAAATGTTGGTGTTTGTTTTTGTCTATTGGATATTTTCGACATATTCTCGAATCTGATCTATTCTTGTATTCACATCTCTTTATCCTATCTGCAATTTCTTATTTGTCAGTCCTCAGTTCTTTAAACTCCCAACCAAACAGTAAGGCGTGGTCCAAACAGTAAGGCCCGAGGAGAGGCATGAGCGGGGAAAGGGTTTAGACACACGAGGAAGGTGAATCATTTAAGATTTGCATATAGCATATTGATTTGTGTTTTTCATGAGTAGATTGTTTAGATCTAATTCAATGACCAGCACTAGCTCTAGATCCAACTTAGGAACTATATCGGACATTATAAATGAGGAACAAAAACTTGATTTTCAAATTGATGAAAGTATTGATTTTGGTGATTGGAATATTCCAAAAATTTCAAGCAAAAATATTGACAAGAAAAATATCCATGAATGGCAGATAATAACATGAAAACATAAGATCAAATTAAACATAGGTGATGTATTCATGAAAATAATGAATTAAAAATAATGATGCAGCTAGGTTTTGAAAATAAGTTTTATTAAAACTTACTGCAAATTACAAATTGTTTTGCCTAATGGCAGATGATGAACATAAGCAAAGTGGAGCTCGCAGACATCCTTCATAATAATATGTATTACAAGTGTTTGATATTTCTACTGATAAATTTTCTCTGTTCTTTCGAATACGCAGAGAATTCTTTTCGACTAAAGTCCCATTGCTCTGAGAATGAGCCCTTCTTTTAAGCTGCTGAGAGGAATGATGGAGGCTGGGATCCTAGATCTGGGAAACCTGCTTGCATGTGCTAAAAGCTGGAAAAGGCTGGCGAATTATAAAAGCTTTTCAGAGTTGGGATTTTGGACATAGGGTGACGATTTAGCATAGCTAGGTGTTTTTGGAATTGAAGGAGAGGGAGAACGAACAGATGAATAAGGATCATAAGGGGTGGCTAATGCCGTTTGGTAGTTTGGGTGGATATTTCCTATAGTTGATCCTAAGGGAGTGAATCTGTTTGTGATGGCTAAGGCCGATGAGGAATCGGGAATAGATTCCTGTTTTACTGGTGCTGGGGTTTGGGTGAGAGTAGCTGGAAGTCTTCTCTAATTAGTACCCATTCTTCCCCTGCAAAAATTCTCTTGTTAAAAAATCTGGGATGCAATTATGGCTGCATTTAATGTATTCAATTTCAAAAAAAAAAAATATTTAATATGGCTTGCCAGCGTGCAAAGATTTGTTTTGATGCAATGTTTTGAACATCTTTTTGTAAAACATGTTTTGCAGATTTGCAATCAACTCGAACCAAGAATTTTTTATTTAATAAATCATCTTGAAATTTGCTAATGCATAATACAATAGATAATATTTCCTTCTTAATAGTACTATAATTATGTTGTGCAGGATTCCAAACTCCTGAATGGAAACGAACAATTTGTTTAGGAGCTTCGGAAGAAGTTTTCTGCTTGAGGATACCTCCATAACCAATATCAGATGCATCGGTCTCGACTATTTTGAATGAGTCGGGAGTTGGAATGCCAAGGCAAGGCAAAGTCTTGACATGATTTTTGATCTGTTTGACAATGGAAGTATGAATTTGAGACCATGATGGAGGATTCTCCTTAAGACGATCAAACAAAGGTTTGCATTGTTGCCTCAGATGAGGATAAAATTCAGAAACATAATTGAGAGATCCAAGAAAACGCTGAAGTTGGGTTTTATCAATAATTTGATCTAGAAATTTATCAGCAAACTGGATGACTCGGTATTGGTTGAATTGTAAATCTATAGATATGATAACCTAAAAATCTAACCTTGGTTTGGAACAACTTAATTTTGAGAGTCGAAACAACTAACCCATTTTTCGTAATGATTCTAGCAAATAAATGCAAATGTTTCCAATGCTCATCTATTGATTTTGAAAAGATTAAGACATCATCAATGTAAACAATTGAAAAATGACTATATGGATTAAAAATCTCATTCATAATATTTTGAAATTCACTTGGTGCATTTTTCAAGCCGAAAGGCATTACATTCCATTCATAGTGTCCGAAAGGAGTAACAAAAGCAGTTTTGTATTTATCAGATTCATGAATTTGAATTTGCCAAAAACCTGATTTCATATCAAATTTAGAAAAAACAGTTGCTTGAGAAAGTCTCTTTATTAAGTCTCTTTTGTTGGGGATTGGATACCGAA
The DNA here is from genome assembly GCF_041283825.1 of Pyrus communis. NCBI lineage: Eukaryota > Viridiplantae > Streptophyta > Magnoliopsida > Rosales > Rosaceae > Pyrus > Pyrus communis. The sequence continues at coordinate 8,895,723 of NC_142567.1, forward strand.
TCCATTCCAAAACATCATTCAAAGGTTTATAGTTAATAACTAATCTTGGAACGCCTCTTTCTAATTCAGCATTTTTCTGAACTTAAAAAGCAGGGCAAGACCATGGAGATTTACTTTTTCAGATAATTCCTTTTTCCAAAAGTTGGTTGATTTCTGTTTTACAAAACTCTAAAACTTCCTGATTCATTTGAATAGGTCGTGCTTTTGTAGGAATTTGTGACTCAATGAAATCCTTAACATAAGGGAGTTTAACAATATGTTGTTTTCTGTGCCGAAAGGCATTGGGAATATCCGAACAGATTTCCTTAGCAAGTTTACTAGAAAACTGGCTGATGGATTCTAACAAAGACTTATTTGTTAGCTGTTCTTCAACTCTTTTGTGTATAATTTCTTCTTGTAAGAAATTAATATGTTGACTTTTCACATTAATTTGATTAAGAGTTTTGGAGACACTGTCTTTCTGAAGTTGTTTCAATTTTTTGAGGTTTGTTTCCATGCAGAATTCAAAAGTAATTTTTTGGCTTAAAACCTTGGTTGTGATACAGTTATGATGAACTTTAAAAGGATAAATCAAAGCAATGAAAGGGAGTCCGAATATAACTGGATTAGAAATATTTTTGATTAAAACAAATGGAGTTTTAAAACAAACATTGTTTTGACAAACATGGGCTTTAGGAATTTCGTATTTTAACTTCACCGGGGACTGATTCGCAGCACTAAGTATCTCAGTGGATTTGTGATAATACTTAGTAGGAATTAACCCTTCTTGAATACAATTCAAGTCTGCACCCGAATCAAGGAAGGAGATCTAGTTCAAATTCGGAAATAACTCCACAAGTCCATGCAGCTTGGGATTTCTACACCTACTGTTATTTTCCTACATGCAACCCAGTAGGTGTAGGGGAATTTGTGGAGCCTAATATAATCCCAAAAATTCTAGAGGTGACACATGGATTTTTGCTCAAGAAAGACAAAATTGCCCTCATTAAATGGGCAGGTTGCTCAAATACTCCCACGCGTAGCTTACACCCCTAAATGTGTCTGTACCTAAATAGGACTGCCCATAGCTCACTTGCCCTTGGCAAGGAAAAGTCAAAGCATTAAAAATAAGGATTAATTACCCGAATCCTACCTTTAATACATTCCCAATTGAAGATTGACTCCATTCAAGTAAGTAATTCCTATTTAAGTCAATTAGGGTTATTTACTCCATTATCTCAAGATATTATCTCCTATTTAATATGTTGAGAATAGTTCTCCATAAAACCTTGGCCAATAGGATGCCACCATGTGTAAGGTAAAACCTTAAAACCATGGCTGGCCATTAATTACCCTAACAAATGGGTTTGAACTTTGCAGATTGCTATCTGCTATCAAACTCAAGTACAACTCTTGCACGTTAAAACCTAGATCGCAGATTGAAAGGGGGTTAGGGTTAGGGTTAGTAATTTGTGAAGAAAATGAATGCGGGTTAGGAAGAAGAAGAGAGTGTGTAGATGTCGTAAAGAGAGAGGAAAGAATAGAGAAATAAAAAAATGGGAATAATTAACTCATTTATGTACAAGGGCAATCTGGTCATTTCAAGGTGTATAAAATTTCCTATTTATGTCCGATTATTGTGCATGGCGTGTGACAGGCCTAGCAATTTTTTACATGACCCGTTAACCCGACAGACACTACACGAAATTAACAAGTTATCGAGTTGACACGATAACGAATCTGGTCATTATCGGGTAAGATAACGGGTTGTTACAGGTATACACATGGGTAACCTAATACACGATAAGTAAAATATTAATTTAATAATTTTATACCCCTAAAAATACTATAATAATTATATATATATATATATATATATAAAATATTATATACTATTATAATCATATATATATATATATTAAATTAAATTTTAGCAAAATTTTGAAAAAAATGAGGTAATATATTTTTATATGGTATAGTATTATTGTTTTATTTCTTTTCATAATTATTTTGGTAAAATTTTCATAATTTAAATGGTTTATAATGTTTGGTTTTTCTATACTTCATTTATGCGGAAAAGAGTTTTGATATGGAAAACCTTACTGAAAACATCATCAACATAACTCTTGAAGGCAATAGATCAAGCCAAAGTTCCAATACAATTTCCCCATGGTGATCGATAAAATTGAAGGATTTTGTAAAAGGAATAACATGCAAGCTTTGAGTTTCATTGACAAGGTTTTAACTTTTGAGTAAGGCTTCACAACTTTGAAAAGAAAAACTCATTCATTTTGCATATCCTTGCACATTTGATATTTTGTAGTAGACTAGTAGTGTATTGGTGTTTTTTTATTAAGCTCTTATTTTGGAGTGTAGATGTAGTATTTAACGACAAATGTGTTTTTATGCTTTGATGTAATATTTATGTGGGAATGTGATATGTGCAAATTTAAGGAAAAAAAAATATTTTTCTTAACGGGTCATAATGGATCGGGTCATTTTAATTGTTGGGTAAAGTGACCCGACCTGTTAATGACCTGTTAAGATAAAGGGTGTGACATAACACAATCCGTTAAGATAACAAGTTTTACACGAACACGACAAACCCAACTTGTTTGCCAGGCCTAGCGTGTGCATGTTGTATGCATATTCAAAAAAACATATTTCTGTCCCAAGATTAAGAAATTGTCCCATTTTGATGTATTTCTCTTCTTTTTATGTCAAGGATAGGGTAGTTAGGTTATTGGTCGGTAAAACACCAAGGACTATGAGCATTATATATAGAGACAAAAAATTTCACTATATTTTAAGGAACTCCACTAGTTTTTAAACATGTCAATGAGAGACAAAAACATAAAAACAACTAAAGTTCAGCCTAAAAACATGGAAACAATGTTTTAAAATACCAGCCATACCCCTAAGGCTTTAGGGCTATTATAGAACCCAACCTTCACAACTCCAACAAAATTAATATGTACCATAAGCTCAACTCATCCTCGACTATTTCTGTAGAATCAATTCAATTAGTCTTTGACCATTTTCACAAAATCAATTCAACCCATTTTTGACTATTTTTGCAAAATCAGTTCAACTCGTCTTAGACCTTTTTTGCATAATCAGTTCAATCAGTCATCTATCATTATTGCATGATCAATTCAACCTACCTTTTTTGCAGAATCAATTCAACCCATCCACCACTATTTTTGCAAAATCAGTTCAACCTGTCTTTAACCATTTTTGCATAATCAGTTCAACCCTTTCTCGATATTTTTTGCAGAATTAGTTTAATCACTCATCGAACATTTTTGTAGAATCAGTTCAATCAGTCATCGACCATTTTTGCAGAATCAATTAAACCCACCATTTTGCAAAATCAATTCAACTCATCCTCGACCATTTTTACAAACTCAGTTCAACTCATCTTCGACAATTATTGCAGAATTGGTTCAACCTGTCCTCGAACATTTTTGCAAAATTAGTTCAATAAGTCTCAACAATTTTTGTAGAATCAGTTCAACCCATCCTCGTCCATTTTTGCAGAATTATTTCAACTCGTCTGTGACCATTTTTGCAGAATCAGTTCAACCAAAGTTTCTTTAAAATTGTGACTATAAACCCACACCATTTATTGGATCTCTTAGCAATGCTTATTGCCTAAATAGTACCCCTAACCAAAACCATTTGTTGATAATATCAATATCGATTCATCCAAAGACAGAAACGCGAGCTCACTGTGGAGAAATTTTTTGGGGTTCTTGGCACAAAAGCTAGGCGGTGTTCCCACCAATTGAAATTTGACATCTAAATATTCTTTTATATCTTTAATTCTTAAAAATTGAGATGCTGAATCGTCGACAGAAAACAAATTAATTTAACGGAGTTGTACTTCCACCGTCAACTCTTACCACCATTACCAATTACTCATTCTGTAAATCTTTTCGCTAATTCAGAAATCATCACAAAATTTACCAGCACTCAGAAAATGAAAACGTGAGAAAGAAAGATATAATCGGGTTTAGGCACGGCATGCTTTGGGATCTAGAAGTTGACTTACGTTATTTTTTTCCTCTTTTTTTAGACTATGGTTTTCGATTCAAAAGTGGAGGGTGAGTGCTGGGCAAAAAAGATTGAATTTAAAGTTGAATAGGAAATATGATGGAATTCGAAAGAAAGTTGCAGAAGTGCTAGATGGGGAAGTTCACATCCTTTAGTTTTTGTTTGACTATTGGACTTCCAGCTTTTAAGAATTTATTTGATTAAAAAGGGATAAAAGAAGATTTAGATGTCAAATTTCTATTGGTAGGGAACACCACCACCTGGCACATAGCAATAGATGAAGAGATCAAAGTGTGAAAAAACTTTTATACTATAAAGGGTAGTTTTGTAACTTACACTCTAGAGGAAAAAATAAAGAAGGTAATGATGTCATATTTCACATGTATTAACTTTTGTCTATCCTTTTAATATTTAAAAAGTGTTGACTTAATATACAATGAAGTATTAAGGGTATACTATATGTATAATTTTTCCTTATTTTTACTTTGCACTCATTCCTTGCTAATTTACAACTTTTCATATATTTTAATTTATTCGATCCGACGGCAGTACATGGATAGCATCACCTGTTTAGAAATACAGCGCGGGGCATTACAAAATTGAAATAGGAACTGAAGCTAATTCGTCCCATTTGAAATAGGCCAATTCCTACAGGCCCCCGTTCCTTTCCTGATGCAAATTGCACCTGAAAAACCTGAAGGCTGATCTGAAGGCAACGTGAGCAATGCTTCTATTGCGTAGCGTGAGAACATGCACATCACCTAACCAACCTGGAAGAGTTTGAAATTCAGTCAGACACAAAACTAAAGGGTGAAAGCAGAAAAGAAATAGTCTAATCCAATTGGGAAATTTGATCAAAATCCATGTTTGGCGCAGAGGGTTGAGATTAAAGACTCGCAATCCTAATCAAAGTCAGTAAATTTAAATGGAATTTGAAAACCCACATAACAAGGACAAAACTAACAAATACCCTAATTGTTCGAACGAAAGGACGGAATTCGATGATTGATTGACCACGAACGGACCGACGACGAACATAACAGAGCTCAGTTGCGTTGTGAATTTGTGTCTGAGTGAGAGACCGAGAGTCAAAGTCGGTTGAAGCTTCGAGTTCGAGAGATTGAATGAAGGAGAAACAGACAAAGAGTCAAGAGTGTTTGCCCTTTAGATTGAACAAGGGTGGAGATTTAATCTCATATATTAGACTGGTGGAAAAGGTCTGGGTCAGGCACCCTTTTTTTCATATATTTGGACCTACCCTACCCCGCTAAAAACATCGACCCGCCCCGTCCCACCCTGTTCAGTTTTAAAAATATTTGGAACCGTGCCAAACCTCTTGTACCAGCCCTGACCCACGGATTCAGGACCTGTTTGCTCGCCCGTACACCCTGGTATGGAGGACGTAGTGACTAGTGAGCTTTTCTCTCTCAAAATACATCTTATCCGGCCCTCCTGATCCCTCTCCTTCCTCCGCCTCCCTTCCTCTGCGCAACCCAAATTCCCACCCTACCGCTGCCCACAATTGTTTCAGATGTCGGATTTCTCCTCAAGAAAAAGATGAATGCCCAGCAATTCCGACACCTACTGTGCATACATTTTCGTCAAAAAGTACAATGAAACGACAATTAAAGCAAATCATCAAAAACCCTAAACCCCAACTGTTAAACCCTCTACTGGGACATCTCACAAACTCCCCCACCCCGCAAACTGCCCTTTTCCTCTACAACCAAATGCTCCACTACCCAACCTCCCACAACCACTACACCTTCACTTACGCTCTCAAGGCATGTTGCTTCCTCCATGATGACAACAAGGGCCGGGAAGTCCACGCCCGCGTCATAAAAACCGGGCACTTTTCCGATACCTTCATCCAAAACTCGTTGCTTCACTTCTACGTAACCCAAGCTGACATTGCATCCGCTACCCGGGTTTTCAATTCCATACCAAAACCTGATGTTGTTTCGTGGACTTCGATGATTTCGGGTCTTAACAAGTGTGGATTTGTGGAGGAAGCAATTGTTAAGTTTATGTCCATGGATGTGCCGCCTAATTCTACTACTCTTGTCATTGTTATGTCCGCTTGTTCGAGTTTAGGAGCCTTAAAGTTTGGTAAATCTGTTCATGGATATTGTATGAGGAAGTTATCTGAAAGGAATGTTATTTTGGAGAATGCAGTGTTGGATTTTTACATGAGATGTGGGTCTTTGGTGAGTGCACGGTACCTGTTTGTAAATATGCCCAAGAGAGATGTGTATTCTTGGACTAGCATGGTGGGTGGTTATGCACAAAGAGGATTTTGTGATGAGGCAGTGAGGCTTTTTCAGGAGATGGTTCAGGGAGACGAAGTTGAGCCTAATGAGGCTACCATTGTAAATGTATTGTCAGCGTGTTCTTCGATTGGGGCATTGAGTTTAGGCCAGTGGGTGAATTCGTATATAAGTGCACGGCCAGATCTCGTGTTGAATGGCATTGTGGGAAATGCATTAATAAACATGTATGTAAAGTGTGGTGAAGTAGGTATGGCAGTTTCGGTTTTTAAAACCCTGGTTTGCAAGGATAACATTTCGTGGAGTACTATCATAAGTGGCATGGCCATGAATGGTTATGGTATACACGCGTTGCAGCTCTTTTCACTCATGCTAGTCCACGGGATTCCTCCTGATGATGTAACCTTCCTTGGCTTGTTATCAGCATGCAGTCACACAGGTCTAGTCGATCAAGGGTTGATGATTTTCAATGCTATGAAAAATGTTTATCGGATTGCCCCTCAAACACAGCATTACGCCTGCCTAGTTGATATGTATGGTCGAGCGGGGTTCTTGGAGGAAGCAGAGAGTTTCATGAAGGAAATGCCAACAGAAGCAGACGGCGCTGTTTGGGGAGCGTTGCTTAATGCATGCAAAATTCATGGGAATGAGAAGATGTTTAAGAGGATCAGAAATGGTCTCCTCAAGAGTAGAGGAGTAAGCATCGGAACTTATGCTCTTGTATCGAATACATACACCACTCACGAACGGTGGGATGAGGCTGATAAGGTTCGTGATGAAATGAGACAGATGGGGTTGAAGAAATTAGCAGCATATAGTCAGATAGATGTCGATCCAAATATCTTATAATCTCAGTACATGATTGATGTACCTTGTACAGTAGAAATTATTCAAACACATTGACGTTCTTTTAGATTGAGCAACAAATCTACTCTGTCTCAAACACTTCAAAACTTTACACTCCGATTATTAGACAATACCATATTTTCATCTTCATTTTGTTATAATAGGAATAATAATGCTCGATAAATACATTTGTCCAATTACTGCAGAATGATTAAGGCTAGTCATGATCTTTTTTTCCGATTGTCAGTCTCTTTTTCACGCAATGATATTTGGACATCTCTGATAGTCGCGAACACGACATACAAGTTCAGTTCACGGTTTTTGCAGTTATGTTGTAATAAACTAGTCAATCAATTAATTTGCAAAGAAGTAATATTTGTGCGAAATAATAAAAAGTTAGGTGATTGTTGGGGTTTAAACAATTTATGGCAACTTATCAGTTGCTTTTATCATACCCAATATATACCAAATTTAGAAACTCTCGTATCTCAAAACTTCGCCATTAACGTATTTAATAAAATGAGTTTACCAAGAAAGGGGTGATCATCTACTTAATCTATTGTATTTCAACAATTCTTCGCTTAACAAATTTAATCTCTTACGTCACATTTTCATTATGATATAGTAGGAATAATAATGCCGAGAAATACGTTTGTCCATTTACTGCAGAACAACTAAAACTAGTCGCTTTCTTTCACCTGCTTGTCATCTCTTTTACACGCAACGATAGTCACTAACACGACATGCAAGTTCAGTTCATGGTTTTGGCAACTCTATTGTAACAAACTAGTCAGTGTATTAATTTGAAACACGTAATTTTTGTGTGAACTAATAAATAGCTATGTTATTGCTAAGATTAATTAAACAATTTATGGGAACTTGTAAGTTGCGTTTATGGTACCAAAATAAATACCAAATTAGAAACTCTCGTATTTGATAACTCACAACAGTAAGTACGTTGCTAAAGTAGTTTTAAAGGAAAATGCGTTTTTCATTTTACCAATGACTCGCACCTTTTGCCTCATCCCTTATAAGTTTAGAACTCCTTGCGTCAAAGTTCAACTGCATCTAAGGCATCATTTTCTAAGAAAATCAAAAGTTACTCATTCTTCCCACCATTATGGCCGGACTAAACATGTTTCCAATTATGGTCATTTTGCTTTTGGTGAATTGTGCACTTCCAACGTCGGCACATTTGGATGACTCGTCGGCCGTGGTTGAGTGCAAAAAACATTTCAACATAAAGTATGCATTCGACGTGTACAACTATATTTTCAAAGGGAAGAAAATTGGCGACTTTAGTTGCCGGGCCCTTGTAGCGTTGGGAAGACCGTGTCATAATGTTTTCGTGAACAACACCTTTACTTATGAACACAATGGGAACATAACTACCATTCAAGCCAGAGCTGACCGAGTATTTAATCATTGTATAATTGCAACTTCCGTCCCACCTCTTTCTTCGCTATCTTAAACTGAGAATTGAACTTCTCTAGGGCTAACAAATTTGTGGGATGCTTCATGAGTCAGAAAAAAATTTCGAAGTATTTGCTTTGATGACTTGTTATGACTTCACTTTGTTGCTTTGAGTTGTAAAGCATTATCTAAATGATTGAGGAATGAACAACAGTAATAAAACAACTACCACACCAATTTCAAAAACTTCATGAAACATCGTAAGTAATACTGATCAGTTTTACATTTGTTCGGCCTTTACCCGTGCATTACGTTCGGTTATTGTAGCTACACTGCATATTGATGTGTAATGCTTATTTTTCTAGAAACTTATGTTGCTCGTCCCATTTCAAGCATGTACGAAACTATTGTCCGCTATATGGCTACTCGTATGATCGCGATATTCTTGGTAACAGTCATACGTGTCTTCTTCATTGTTTCCGGGTCCAAGTTGAGAAAGATGAAAACTTCGCCATGGTGTATTGCCCAAAATTCTTGCAAAATGACATTGGAATAAGCTTATGAAAGACTCTTGATCGACTCTTATTCGCCTTTTGGTTCCAGTTGTTATGGAAATGCTACACTTTGTAAAAAGTGTGTCCATTCGGCATACCTCTGTATTTTTTTTTTTTTTTTTTTCGTCTTTTTTTCTTTGGTCTGAATAACCAAAACTAGAATATTTGTTGACTGATTTGAAAATTATCATTGACGCAACTGTAGCTCGTTAACGTTATATTCGGGCGTGTGGGGCATGACTATTGTACCATACGCAGTAGGGTGTGAAATAATATTTGTGCTAAAATGAGTTTACCAAGAAAGGGGTGCTCATCTATTTAATCTATTGTACTTCAATAATTCTTCGCTTCTAAACAAATTTAATCTCTTACGTCAAATTTTCATTTTGATATAGTAGGATTAATAATGCCGAGAAATACGTTTGTCCATTTACTGAAGAACAATTAAGGCTAGTCGCGTTCTTTTACCTACTTGTCATCACTTTTTCACACAACAATAATCACTAACACGACATGCAAGTTCAGTTCACGGTTTTGGCAACTCTATTGTAACAAACTAGTCAGTATATTAATTTGAAACAAGTAAGTTTTGTGTGAGCTAATTAATAGCTATGTTATCGTAGAGATTAATTAAACAATTTATGGGAACTTGTAAGTTGCGTTTATGTTACCAAAATAAATACCAAATTAGAAACTCTCGTAGTTGATACCTCACAACAGTAAGTACGTTGCTAAAGTAGTTTTAAAGGAAAATGCGTTTTTCATTTTACAATTGACTCACACCTTTGCCTCATCCCTTATAAGTTTAGAACTCCTTGCGTCAAAGTTCAACTACATCTAAGGCATCATTTTCTAAGAAAACCAAAAGTTACTCATTCTTTCCACCATTATGGCCGGATTAAACATGTTTCCAATTATGATCATTTTGCTTTTGGCAAATTGCGCACTTCCAACGTTGGCGCATTTGGATGACTCGTCGGCCGTGGTTGAGTGCAAAAAACATTTCAGCATAAAGTATGCATTCGACGTGTACAACTACATTTTCAAAGGGAAGAAAATTGGTGACTTTAGTTGTATGGCCCTTGTGGCATTGGGAAGACCATGCCATAATGTTTTCGTGAACAACACCTTTACTTATGAACACACTGGGAACAGAACTGCCATTCAAGCAAGAGCTAACCGAGTATTTAATCATTGTGTAATTGCAACTTCCGTCCCACCTCCTTCTTCTCTAGGGCTAACAAATTTGCTTTGATGCCTTGTTATGACTTCACATTGTTGCTTTGAGTTGTAAAGCATTATCTAAATGATTGAGGAATGAACAATAGTAATAAAACAACTACCACACCAATTTCAAAAACTTCGTGAAACATCATAAGTAATAAAAATCAGTTTTACATTTGTTCGGCCTTTACCCGTGCATTACGTTCGATTATTGCAGCTACACTGCATATTGATGTGTAATGCTTATTTTTCAAGAAACTTATGTTGCTCGTCCCATTTCAAGCTTGTACGGAACTATTGTCCGCTATATGGCTACTCGTATGATCGCGATATTCTTGGTTACGGTCATACGTGTCTTCTTCATTGTTTCCGGGTCCAAGTTGAGAAAGATGAAAACTTCACCATGGCGCATTGCCCAAAATTCTTGCAAAACGACGTTGGAATAAGCTTATGAAAGACTCTTGATCGACTCATATTGGCATTTTTGGTCCCAATTGTTATGGACATACTACACTTTGTAAAAAGTGTGTTCATTCGGCACACCTCTGTATCTTTTTCTTTTTTGTCTTTTTTTCTTTGGTCTAAATAACCGAAACTAGAATATTTGTTGACAAATTTGAAACTTATCATTGACGCAACTGCAGCTCGTTAACGTTATATTCGGGCGTGTAGGGCATGACTATTGTACCATGCGCAGTAGGGTGTGAAATAATATTTGTGCTAAAATGAGTTTAACAAGAAACGGGTGCTCCTCTACTTAATCTATTGTACTTCAACAATTCTTCGCTTCTAAACAAATTTAATCTCTTACGTCACATTTTCATTTTGATGTAGTAGGAATAATAATGCCGAGAAATATGTTTGTCCTTTTGCTGCAGAACAGTTAAGGTTAGTCACGTTCTTTTTCCAGCTTATCATCTTTTTCTCACGCAATGATAGTCACTAACACGACATGCTAGTTCAGTTCATGGTTTTGGCAACTCTATTGTAACAAACTAGTCAGTGTATTAATTTGAAACAAGTAATTTTTGTGCGAACTAATAAATAGCTATGTTATTGTTGAGATTAATTAAACAATTTATGGGAACTTGTAAATTGCGTTTATGGTACCAAAATAAATACCAAATTAGAAACTCTCATATTTGATACCTTACATCAGTAAGTACGTTGCTAAAGTAGTTTTAAAGGAAAATACGTTTTTCATTTTACCAATGACTCAAAGCTTTGCCTCATCCATTATAAGTGTAGAACTCCTTGCGTCAAAGTTCAACTGCATCTAAAGCATGATTTTCTAAGAAAATCAAAAGTTACTCTTTCCGTCCACCACTATGGTAGGATTAAACATGTTTCCAATTATGGTCATTTTGCTTTTGGCAAATTGCGCACTTCCAACTTTAGCGCATTTGGATGACTCATCGGCCGTGGTTGAGTGCAAAAAACATTTCAGCATAAAGTATGCATTCCACGTGTACAACTATATTTTCAAAGGGAAGAAAATTGGTGACTATAGTTGCCGGGCCCTTGTGGTGTTGGGAAGACCATGCCATAATGTTTTCGTGAACAGCACCTTCACTTATGAACACACTGGGAACAGAACTGCCATTCAAGCCAGAGCTGACCGAGTATTTAATCATTGTATAATTGCAACTTCCGTTCCACCTCCTTCTTCGCTATTTTAAATTGAGAATTGAACTTCTCTAGGGCTAACAAATTTGTGGGAAGTTTCATCAGTCAAAATAAAATTTTGATGTATTTGCTTTGATGCCTTGTTATGACTTCACGTTGTTGCTTTGAGTTGTAAAGCATTATCTAAATGATTGAGGAATGAACAATAGTAACAAAACAACTACCACACCAATTTCAAAAACTTCGTGAAACATCGTAAGTAATACAGATCAGTTTTACATTTGTTCGGCCTTTACCCGTGCATTACGTTCGATTATTGCAGCTACACTGCATAATGATGTGTAAAGCTTATTTTTCAAGAAACTTATGTTGCTCGTCCCATTTCAAGCATGTATGGAACTATTGTCTACTATATGGCTACTTGTGTGATCACGATATTCTTGGTAACAGTTATACGTGTCTTCTTCATTGTTTCCGAGTCCAAGTTGACAAAGATGAAAACTTCGCCATGGCGTATTGCCCAACATTCTTGCAAAACAATGTTGGAATAAGCTTATGAAAGACTCTTGATCGACTCTTACTGGCCTTGTGGTCCCAGTTGTTATGGACATCCTACACTTTGTAAAAAGTGTGTTCATTCGGCACACCTCTGTATCTTTTTTTTTTTTTCATCTTTTTTTCTTTGGTCTGCATAACCGAAACTAGAATATTTGTTGACTGATTTGAAACTTTTCATTGACGCAACTGTAGCTCGTTAACGTTATATTCGGGTGTGTGGGGCATGACTACTGTACCATATGCAATAAGGTGTGAAATAATATTTGTGCTAAAATGAGTTTACCAAGAAAGGGGTGCTCATCTACTTAATCTATTGTACTTCAACAATTCTTCGCTTCTAAACAAATTTAATCTCTTACGTCACATTTTCATTTTGATATAGTAGGAATAATAATGCCGAGAAATATGTTTGTCCATTTGCTGTAGAACAATTATGGTCAGTCGCGTTCTTTTACCTGCTTGTCATCATTTTTTCCGGCAACGATAGTCACTAAGATGACATGCAAGTTCAGTTCACGGTTTTGGCAACACTATTGTAACAAACTAGTCAGTGTATTAATTTGAAACAAGTAATTTTTGTGTGAGCTAATAAATAGATATATTATTGTTGAGATTAATTAAACAATTTATGGGAACTTGTAAGTTGTGTTTAGGGTACCAAAATAAATACCAAATTAGAAACTCTTGTAGTTGATACCTCACATCAGTAAGTACGTTGCTAAAATAGTTTTAAAGGAAAAAGCGTTTTTCATTTTACAATTGACTCGCACCTTTGCCTCATCCCTTATAAGTTTAGAACTCCTTGCGTCAAAGTTCAACTGCATCTAAGACATCATTTTCTAAGAAAATCAAAAGTTACTCATTATTTCCACCATTATGGCAAAATTAAACATGCTTCCAATTATGATCATTTTGCTTTTGGCGAATTGCGCACTTCCAACGTTGGCCCATTTGGATGACTCGCCAACCGTGCTTGAGTGCAAAAAACATTTCAGCATAAAGTATGCATTCGACGTGTACAACTATATTTTCAAAGGGAAGAAAATTGGTGACTTTAGTTGCCGGGCCCTTGTGGCGTTGGGAAGACCATGCCATAATGTTTTCGTGAACAACACCTTCACTTATGAACACACTGGGAACAAAACTGCAATTCAAGATAGAGCTGACCGAGTATTTAATCATTGTATAATTGCAACTTCCGTCCCACCTCCTTCTTCGCTATCTTAAATTGAGAATTGAACTTCTCTAGGGCTAACAAATTTGTGGGAAGTTTCATGAGTCAGAATAAAATTTTGATGCATTTGCTTTGATGCCTTGTTATAACTTCACGTTGTTGCTTTGAGTTGTAAAGCATTATCTAAATGATTGAGGAATGAACAATAGTAACAAAACAACTACCACACCAATTTCAAAAACTTCGTGAAACATCGTAAAAAATACAGATCAGTTTTACATTTGTTCGGCTTTTACCCGTGCATTACGTTCGATTATTGCAGCTACACTGCATATTGATGTGTAATGCTTATTTTTCAAGAAACTTATGTTGCTCGTCCCATTTCAAGCATGTATGGAACTATTGTCCACTATATGGCTACTTGTGTGATCGCGCTATTCTTGGTAACAGTTATACGTGTCTTCTTCATTGTTTTTTAGTCCAAGTTGACAAAGATGAAAACTTCGCCATGGCGTATTGCCCAACATTCTTGCAAAACAACGTTGGAATAAGCTTATGAAAGACTCTTGATCGACTCTTATTGGCCTTTTGGTTTATGTTGTTATGGACATGCTACACTTTGTAAAAAGTGTCTTCATTGGTCACACCTGTGTATCTTTTTTTTTTTCATCTTTTTTTCTTTGGTCTGAATAACCGAAACTAGAATATTTGTTGATTGATTTGAAACTTATCATTGAAGCAACTGTAGCTCGTTAATGTTATATCCAAGCGTGTGGGGCATGACTATTGTACCATACGCAGTAGGGTGTGAAATAATATTTGTGCTAAAATGAGTTTACCAAGAAGGGAGAGGTCATCTACTTAATCTATTGTACTTCAACAAATTTTCGCTTCTAAACAAATGTAATCTCTTACGTCACATTTTCATTTTGATATAGTAGGAATAATAATGCCGAGAAATACGTTTGTCCATTTACTACAGAACAATTAAGGCTAGTCGATTTCTTTTACCTGCTTGTCATCTCTTTTTCACGCAACGATAGTCACTAACACGACATGGAATAATAATACCGAGAAATACGTTTGTCCATTTACTACAGAACAATTAAGGCTAGTCGCGTTCTTTTACCTGCTTGTCATCACTTTTTCCCACAACGATAGTCACTAACATGACATGCAAGTTCAGTTCACGATTTTGGCAACTCTATTGTAACAAACTAGTCATTGTATTAATTTGAAACAAGTAATTTTTGTGTGACCTAATAAATAGCTATATTATTGTTGAGATTAATTTAACAATTTATGGGTACTTGTAAGTTGTGTTTATGGTACCAAAATAAATACCAAATTAGAAACTCTTTGTAGTTGATACCTCACATCAGTAAGTACGTTGCTAAAATAGTTTTAAAGGAAAATGCGTTTTTCATTTTACAATTGACTCGCACCTTTGCCTCATCCCTTATAAGTTTAGAACTCCTTGCGTCAAAGTTCAACTGCATCTAAGGCATCATTTTCTAAAAAAATCGAAAGTTACTCATTCTTTCCACCATTATGGCCAGATTAAACATGCTTCCAATTATGGTCATTTTGCTTTTGGCGAATTGCGCACTTCCAACGTTGGCCCTTTGGATGACTCGCCGGCCGTGGTTGAGTGCAAAAAACATTTCAGCATAAAGTATGCATTCGACGTGTAAAACTATATTTTCAAAGGGAAGAAAATTGGTGACTATAGTTGCCGGGCCCTTGTGGCGTTGGGCAGACCATGCCATAATGTTTTCATGAACAACACCTTCACTTATGAACACACTGGGAACAGAACTGCCATTCAAGCCAGAGCTGACCGAGTATTTAATCATTGTATAATTGCAACTTCCGTTCCACCTCCTTCTTCGCTATCTTAAATTGAGAATTGAACTTCTCTAGGGCTAACAAATTTGTGGGAAGTTTCATCAGTCAAAATAAAATTTTGATGTATTTGCTTTGATGCCTTGTTATGACTTCACGTTGTTGCTTTGAGTTGTAAAGCATTATCTAAATGATTGAGGAATGAACAATAGTAACAAAACAACTACCACACCAATTTCAAAAACTTCGTGAAACATCGTAAGTAATACAGATCAGTTTTACATTTGTTCGGCCTTTACCCGTGCATTACGTTCGATTATTGCAGCTACACTGCATAATGATGTGTAATGCTTATTTTTCAAGAAACTTATGTTGCTCGTCCCATTTCAAGCATGTATGGAACTATTGTCTACTATATGGCTACTTGTGTGATCACGATATTCTTGGTAACAGTTATACGTGTCTTCTTCATTGTTTCCGAGTCCAAGTTGACAAAGATGAAAACTTCGCCATGGCGTATTGCCCAATATTCTTGCAAAACAATGTTGGAATAAGCTTATGAAAGACTCTTGATCGACTCTTATTGGCCTTTTGGTTTATGTTGTTATGGACATGCTACACTTTGTAAAAAGTGTGTTCATTGGGCACACCTCTGTATCTTCTTTTTTTTCATCTTTTTTTCTTTTGTCTGAATAACCGAAACTAGAATATTTGTTGATTGATTTGAAACTTATCATTGAAGCAACTGTAGCTTGTTAATGTTATATCCAAGCGTGTGGGGCATGACTATTGTACCATACGCAGTAGGGTGTGAAATAATATTTGTGCTAAAATGAGTTTACCAAGAAGGGAGAGGTCATCTACTTAATCTATTGTACTTCAACAAATTTTCGCTTCTAAACAAATGTAATCTCTTACGTCACATTTTCATTTTGATATAGTAGGAATAATAATGCCGAGAAATACGTTTGTCCATTTACTACAGAACAATTAAGGCTAGTCGATTTCTTTTACCTGTTTGCCATCTCTTTTTCACGCAACGATAGTCACTAACACGACATGGAATAATAATACCGAGAAATACGTTTGTCCATTTACTACAGAACAATTAAGGCTAGTCGCGTTCTTTTACCTGCTTGTCATCACTTTTTCCCACAACGATAGTCACTAACATGACATGCAAGTTCAGTTCACGGTTTTGGCAACTCTATTGTAACAAACTAGTCAGTGTATTAATTTGAAACAAGTAATTTTTGTGTGACCTAATAAATAGCTATATTATTGTTGAGATTAATTTAACAATTTATGGGAACTTGTAAGTTGTGTTTATGGTACCAAAATAAATACCAAATTAGAAACTCTTGTAGTTGATACCTCACATCAGTAAGTACGTTGCTAAAATAGTTTTAAAGGAAAATGCGTTTTTCATTTTACAATTGACTCGCACCTTTACCTCATCCCTTATAAGTTTAGAACTCCTTGCGTCAAAGTTCAACTGCATCTAAGGCATCATTTTCTAAAAAAATCAAAAGTTACTCATTCTTTCCACCATTATGGCCAGATTAAACATGCTTCCAATTATGGTCATTTTGCTTTTGGCGAATTGCGCACTTCCAACGTTGGCCCATTTGGATGACTCGCCGGCCGTTGTTGAGTGCAAAAAACATTTCAGCATAAAGTATGCATTCGACGTGTACAACTATATTTTCAAAGGGAAGAAAATTGGTGACTTTAGTTGCCGGGCCCTTGTGGCGTTGGGAAGACCATGCCATAATGTTTTCGTGAACAACACCTTCACTTATGAACACACTGGGAACAGAACTGCCATTCAAGCCAGAGCTGACCGAGTATTTAATCATTGTATAATTGCAACTTCTGTCCCACCTCCTTCTTCGCTATCTTAAATTGAGAATTGAACTTCTCTAGGGCTAACAAATTTGTGGGAAGTTTCATGTGTCAGAATAAAATTTCGATGTATTTGCTTTGATGCCTTGTTATGACTTCACGTTGTTGCTTTGAGTTGTAAAGCATTATCTAAATGACTGATGAATGAACAATAGTAATAAAACAACTACCACACCAATTTCAAAAACTTCATGAAACATCATAAGTAATACATATCAGTTTTTCATTTGTTCGGCCTTTACCCGTGCATTATGTTCGATTATTGCAGCTACACTGCATATTGATGTGTAATGCTTATTTTTCAAGAAACTTATGTTGCTCGTCCCATTTCGAGCATTTATGGAACTATTGTCCACTATATGGCTACTTGTGTGATCGCGATATTCTTGGTAACAGTTATACGTGTCTTCTTCATTGTTTCCGAGTCCGAGTTGACAAAGATGAAAACTTCGCCATGGCGTATTGCCCAACATTCTTGCAAAACGACGTTGGAATAAGCTTATCAAAGACTCTTGATCGACTCTTATTGGCTTTTTGGTTTATGTTGTTATGGACATGCTACACTTTGTAAAAAGTGTGTTCATTGGGCACACCTCTGTATCTTCTTTTTTTCATCTTTTTTTCTTTGGTCTGAATAACCGAAACTAGAATATTTTTTGATTGATTTGAAACTTATCATTGATGCAACTGTAGCTTGTTAATGTTATATCCAAGCGTGTGGGGCATGACTATTGGACCATATGCAGTAGGGTGTGAAATAATATTTGTGCTAAAATGAGTTTACCAAGAAGGGAGAGGTCATCTACTTAATCTATTGTACTTCAACAAATTTTCGCTTCTAAACAAATGTAATCTCTTACGTCACATTTTCATTTTGATATAGTAGGAATAATAATGCCGAGAAATATATTTGATACAACAAGTGTCAACTAAAAATTCTTCTTGTTCTTCTTGCTTATTAAGCACTGAAATTTTGTTACAACAAGTGTCGTTACATCCAAACTTGATGTTTGGCGAAGAAACTTCACTAGAACTGCTATGATCAGAAGAGGATAATTCCAAATCCTTATCTGATTGACTAGAGTCGATGTTTTTAAATTCTAAGACCTGGATAAGCTGTACTTTCTCTTCATCAGAGATTTTCAGCTGATTAATCGCTTTCTTAACTTTACATTCGTTAGCAAAATGACCAAATTTGCCACACTAGTAGCATTTTCCTTTTTTATTTTGAAAATGTTTGCCAGATTTTTGAAAAGATTTCTTTTTGGGGTTTCGAAAAGGTTTTTCATAAAACTTGTTGGTTTGAAAATGTTTGGTGGAAGACCTTTTGTCTTTGTAAAACCTGGAATGGGGTTTAGAATACTTACTCGTGTGCTGAGCTTTCTTCTTCTTGTTTGAAGGAGCTATAGGAGGTAAACCATATTGTTCACAAAACGTTCGAAGTTCATATTTGGCAATAGATTTGTCTTTGTTGACTTGTTTTGAAATTTTCATATCAATACACATTTTCAATCCTTCCTTCTGGATAACATTAACTATGTTCCCATAAGTAAGGGTATGATAAGGTATGATACCTTCTTCGTTTACTAAAACATTTCGAATTTTGTGAGCAAAAAGATTTGGTAAACCATTTATAAACTTTTCTTTCCAAAACGGTTGATTACTATCTTCCCGAAGCATGACTCTGGAATAAAAACATCTTTATACCATCTGAAATCACTTGAGGTTGGACACCTTAAATTACTCAGTTAGTCGTGAACTCTAGTGGTGACATTATTAGGTGTTCCTATAAAGTGTTCTATAATGGTGTAAAGGTATTTACTCCATCAGGTATTCCTTGTCCTATGGTTTTATCAAAGATGGGGAGTCCTTCCTCATCCTTTTTAACCGCATGGCGTATCTCATCTCTGGACTGAGAAGTTAAGTGCTTCTCCCACTAGGAATGAAGCATTCCTGTGAAGCCAGTGACTAGGAGGTCAACAATTTGTGTTTGTGTAAAACCGTGATTAGAAATGTAGCTATTAGCAACCATAGACATGTGTTGGAGTTTGTTGAGGAGTTCATGTTCTGACAATCCATCTATATTCCATTCATAGAGTTTGTCAGCAGAGACCGAAAATTGATTTTGAATGTTTCTTTCTTCAAATTGAAGATCTGGAGGTGTTGGTCTGGGATACCAGTTTTTTTGTAAGAGTTGTAGGGTTGACTGGATTAGTACGAATACGTTTAAGATCAAAAGTTGGTTGAAGATCAACATTTTGAAAAGCATGTTCAATTTTTTGAATAGAGATATCAGTTTCTGTTTCCTGAGAAGAGTCTGAAGTAAATGTTTTTTCTTCTTCGACAGAAACATCAGGATTTTGTAAAACATTAACAATTTTCTCTTTTTCGAGCTCATTGAGCATCTGATCAATTTTTTGCATAGTAGTCATAGACTTTAAAGCAGTAGAACTTGAAGAAGCATCAGTGAAATTCACTAATGGTTTTTCTTTTTGAAAAGATTTTGGCTGAGACAATTTGTCGATTTTGGTTTCAATTTTATCTAACTGTTTTCCAATAGTATGAAGACTCTGGTTTGTAAAATTGTTCTGTTCAATGACATATTTAAAACCTGCATCTTCTTTTGGAATTTTGAAATGAGTGGCTGAAATATTGGTATTACCAGTGGAAATCAAAATAGTTTCTTTGGGAGGATAACTGGAAGAAATCAAAGTTTTGTCTTCGTTAACCCAATTTTCTTTGGTAACAACCGTAAGTTTGTTCTTGGTTTCATAATGTTTTTCAATGAAATCAAAGAAAGATATTTCAAATTGGTATTGTTCTACAAAAGCTTTCCATTCAGCATAAATGGCTAACTTTTCTTCATCTGAATATTTTTTTCTAAAAACATTTCTTCTGGGAATATTTTCAACAGATTCGATGTCAGCTTTGAGCTTCCTCCATCGGATTTTGTAAGGTTTGTTTAAAACAAGTAATTGGTGATTCACCGATATTGTTTCAAAATCAGAAGCTGTTGGTGAAGTTGGTTCTTCTTGATTTGGAGGGTGATAAACAAGATGTACTACTTGTGAAGATGTGTCTACAAACTTTAATTTAATCAAGTCATTGATTAATTCCTGTTGAGATTCTTGGGTAGCAGCAGAATTAGCTTCCTGCTGCTTTAATTTTTTTATTTACTAAAGACTTTATTAAATCTTAATCTCGACCCAATCTATCGTTTGATGTGGATCCAGAAAAAGAATTTCTGCTAGGAGCAAATGATTTATGCGAATGCACTGATTCACAAGATCTTCTTGTTGGTCGATCAAAATTAATTTTTACCGTACCATCAAAATATTGTTCAACATTGTCAAGGTTGACAAGGCTGTTTTGTATAGCGACCGGCTTACTTTCGTTGATTAAACACCAATCCGAAGAGAGACTGATGTCTGACCACCTAATGGTTCTTGGGACTTTTATGTTTGCATTTTCTTGTGCTGTTTGAATTAAAAGAGTGTGGTCTCGAGAACTTTTGGTTAAAGCTTGAAAATTCATGTTTGTGCCAGTGACTTTGTAATAAACTCTGTAAATAAGTGTCAAAGGCTGTGTTCCTTCTAGGACTTGGTATCCAGAAGTTTTGATATTAAGTGCTTTCAGCATATGTGGATCTGAAAGGCTTATGGTGAGGTCTGGGAAACAATCAAAATGGATAGGTCCGTTGTAAAGACTGGGTTCAATCATTCCAAGTATACTATCACTTAAGTCAGTGAATCTAACATCTCGGAGACACAAAAGAATAGAGGTCTTAAGACCTTTTCTTGTTAGTGGTTTAACAGCAATTTGAACCAAACCAATATGAATATAGTTATGACCATCTTTCCTATGAGATTTAATTTGTTCGGGAGAAAATAATTGACAAGTCTCATGTTCTTTACTAAGAGCATAAGTCTTCTCAACTGTTTTAACATGATGTTCGGATTTAAAAGAGGTCAAAGACCATTTTTTTTTTTTGTAAATATTTTTGCTTGAAATTTTTGGAATATTCCAATCACCAAAATCAATACTTTCATCAGTTTGAAAATCAAGTTTTTGTTCCTCATTTATAATGTCCGATATAGTTCCTAAGTTGGATCTAGAGCTAGTGCTGGCCATTGAATTAGATCTAAACAATCTACTCATGAAAAACACAAATCAATATGCTATATGCAAATCTTAAATGATTCACCTTCCTTGTGTGTCTAAACCCTTTCCCCGCTCATGCCTCTCCTCAGGCCTTACTGTTTGGACCACGCCTTACTGTTTGGTTGGGAGTTTGAAGAACTGAGGACTGACAAATAAGAAATTGCAGATAGGATAAAGAGATGTGAATACAAGAATAGATCAGATAAATGATAATGCAATTACCAACCACTTAGCTCTGATACCAAATGGGGCGGAACTACTGATAGGCGGTAAAACCGTCCATTGAATCAAGTGTGCGGAAGTAAAATGTATATAAACAGAGTAACATATCAATATAATGAATTAAGAAGAACTGAGGCTGGTTGAAACGGAATATCCATGAATGGCAGATAATAACATGAAAACATAAGATCAAATTAAACATAGGTGATGTATTCATGAAAATAATGAATTAAAATTAATGATGCAGCTAGGTTTTGAAAATAAGTTTTATTAAAACTTACTGCAAATTACAAACTGTTTTGCCTAATGGCAGATGATGAACATAAGCAAAGTGGAGCTCGCAGGCATCCTTCATAATAATATGTATTACAGGTGTTTGATATTTCTACTCATAAATTTTCTCTGTTCTTTCGAATACGCAGAGAATTCTTTTCGACTAAAGTCCCCTTGCTCTGAGAATGAGCCCTTCTTTTAAGCTGCTGAGAGGAATGATGGAGGCTGGGAACCTAGATCCGGGAAACCCGCTTGCATGTGCTAAAAGCTGGAAAAGGCTGGCGAATTATGAAAATTCACTGTGGATTCACGCTGTGTTTTCAGAAAAGCTGGATGAACAGTGATTTGTCTGCTTTTCACTGTTGGAGAATAGTGACTTGTCTGGAAACTGTAATGATGACAACTACTGCTGATAATGCTGTTTTGGAGAAATTATTACACTTCTGAAATTCAAAATTCAAATGGATCTTGGGCATCTATATATATATATATATACATCCGTGTGTGTGTGTGACCGAATTCATTAATTCATAAGTAAGTATATGCTGTAGAAAAGTTAGTAGTCTGGTTCTACTTGCTAAATACCTAATCAGCTTTCTAAAAACAGAAAATTAGCATCGATCAAAACTTGAAACATGAATTAAATTGACCTGTAGAATAAAAATAATTTGCAAGTGATATGATACGATATATCATGCTTGAATAATCTCTCTCTGAAACCTTGGAAACTTGATGGAGCCCATTGAAATGTCAATCTCAATCAGATTTTCTTCTTCATTCATCTCACTCATATCTCCCAACACCTCTCTCATACCTTGTCGCAAATTTGACTGCAGCGTAATCTCAATGAGGCTATCTTCTTCTTCATCATCAGAGACTGAACAATCATCAGAAACTTCAAACTTCTTATCCAAATTCTCACTTATTTCAGATGGAGAATCCAAAATTTCAACTTGGTCACTTTGTTGGGCAGTTTCTGTGAGAGTCTCTACCAGTTGATGAAGCCCTTTTACAACATCTTTTTCACTTTCTGCTTCTTGTGTTAGAGAATACAGCAATTCAATGTCGACGTTGGAAGAATTAGTAGTGAGTTGCTGGTCCGACTTTGAAATCTTGACATCTTTACGAACTAGCAGCTGCTCTCTAACTTGCTCCGCATCCGGCAGGTTTTCTTGGCCTCCGGTGAGATTCCCAGTTCCGACTGGTTTCTCATCCAAAATAACCAGCTTTTTATTTGTGTTGGTGAGGAGCAAAATAGTTGAGAGGATAGAAATTGTAACAAGGAAAGCGAAGAACAAGTCAAAGTTCACCAAGAAAATGAGACCTAGGCAAGAAATTAGGACAGCAAAACACAATGAGGAACTGACTAATTTAGTCCTAGCCATTTCACAGAGAGCACCAAAAGCTCACAGAAAGTAAGCAAACGACATGCGTAAGCGCACAGTTGGGTAAGAGCATTCACTCTTTTTGTATCCCGACACGATTCCGGCAAACAAAGAAAAAAGAAGTTAACGTTGAAGATAAATTACAAACTTTCACTTGCTGTAGCGCTGCTGATGTTCTGCAAATTTGAGGAGTTTCAGAAGAGAGTGTGCTCTTATCTGAAGTCGATTCTCTTGAGAACTGCCATTTATATTTTTCACATCGTCAACACTTTGGAATTGACGAGTCATGTCGTGTGCGACTCAGCTCTGCTCCCCACATGGCGCCTCTCTCAAGTAGAATACAAAACAATGCATGTAAACCCTAGCTAACATCAATATATGCCTAGGCTCGCCGAAGAGACTTTTCACTCCATTTTCTAGGCAACCAAACAAAGCCCATCAACAAAAAGTGAGCATACTAAGAAAAGCGTGACTTGAAAGTGTTTCCTAGAAGACCACCCCTTTTTGTTTTTGGTATCAATTTTCACAGTAAACAAATAAACAAATGATCAACTAGCTAGGAAATTTTTATAGGTTTCTCTTGTTCGTCTAGTTAATTTACATGAAAAACACTTACATGTAACTGTTTTTATTACTTAGCATTTCTGGGTGACTTAATATTTTATTTGTGTTTTGTAATTTTAAACTGCCTCTCAATACTTGTCACATTATAGAAACAATCTCGTATAATTTAGTTGTAACAGTATACTATACTTTTATTGAAATGCATAAATTTCTACTTACCTAACTTTCTTGTTCCAAAAAAAAATTTACACAATAGTTTTGAGGAGAATGAAGGGATTTTCTATGACGCTCCTAATATCAGGCACTCCGAGCTTTTTATTAGATATCTAGTTTAAAACAAGAAAAAAAAATTTAACGGTTAAAATTTCGAAATATTCACTATAGAATTTTCGAAGAGTGAAAATATATTTTTTAACGGTTAGATATTAAACCTTTTACTTTTGAACAAAAATAATAATTGTTAAAAAATTCAAAATATCTTATATACTGAATCACTAGAAGAATTTTCTATATACCACTGCTGCTAAAATTTGACAGGACTCCAAAATTAAAGGAAAGATACATGAGTGTTAGTATGTAATTATAATGCCCCATTTTATATTGTCTGCTATGAATGATGAATCTCACAGATAAATAATGTTATTAAAACCTTGGTCCATTTGGTTAGCTTCCATGTTCATGTTGTAATGGAAACCCATTTCCTGTCTCGGGACCATTTTCTGGCTGCACTGCACTTGTCAGGTATCCATTACCTTCACGTTCACACCAGGAATACATGCATGTATATAGATTTAATACAATACCTACATGCATTTGGTTTCATCCAAAGAAAAAAAAAAAACAAACAGTTCCATGCTTTTTGGTTGCCATTTTAATCGTATATTTTACTTGTTTCCTTGTTTTCTTTTTTCCTTTCAACAATTTTTTTTTTTTAATCTAATGATTGTTCGATAAATTTGAAGTAATATCTTTTAGAGAAAATGAAATTAGAGTCCATGATCACGAAATTATTTTAAACTTTATTTTAGAGATAGATTGGTTCAAAATTCAATCTTTTGACAGTCGTTAGAATATTTACAAACATAGGTTTAAGCGCCATTTAGTGTTATGGTTTAGTGGCATTCTTCTTCACTTGTATTATGAGAGGTCTTAAGTTCGATTTTTGCCAAAAACGAATTTGAACCACATTATTATGAGCTCAATGTAAGGTTAAGCACACCCCCTTAGTGTAAATAATATCATTTGTTCGAAAAAAAAAAAAAAAAAAAAAACATAGGTTTAAGGATGTGTAGATACATAGAGACTCAGGACCCTCCTAAAGCCAAGTAAATGCATGTGAATGTCATTCGGCGACCCTTTGAATGTTTGATAAGAGACTTTTTAGCGCCTATTAAGTGTTTGATAAAATGCCTTCTATGAATATTTCGACAACATTTGGCAAGATGTGTTGCAACACATGGCACAAAGTCTCGACATCACTCAGTAGATTGCTTTGGCATTTTTTTCGACACGAACATAGATGACAATAGACTCAACCTAGTGCTCGACAAATTTTCTCACTAAAAAAATTTGCACGCTGCGTACACAGTTTTCATTTAGATAAAACTTGGATGTTTTACAGTAGCCCTTTCCTCTCTTTTTTTTGGGTTTAGAGCAGCCCAAACAAGTGAAATTTTTCAAGATTAAAATTCTAACACTGTATTTAAATTGACCACATGCAAAATAACACACCAACAAGATCTCATCCACACTAATGGAGTTGGACACTATGGCTAAAATATGTAGTTATTATATTCAAGTGAGTTGAAGTGGAAAACTCATTCAACAAAAAAGAAACAGTTACTGGTAATCAATTGCTAGTTGATTTTGGACCAAAATAAATAAATAAATAAACCATTGCTAGTTGATAAATTCAGAATTTGATTGATTAGTTTAGATATTGCAGCAAGATAAGATCGTGATTCCGAATTTCAAATGGGATAACAAAATATTATCACAATTCACATCAAGTTTATTGAAATTATGAGAAGACAAATCAAACTTTCTTTTATATATAACCGTTGATTACATCTCTATGGTAATTAGGTAAATACACAAATGCTTTATAAAAAGTTAATTGCAATTAGCAATCATCCCTACTATTTCCCCCACTTTGAGTGCACTTTAATAATTTCCTCGTGCACGAATGTAATCATGTACAACGACATTCGACATGTCTTGAATTCAAAGTGTTGTGTCGTTTTCTTGTTACTTTTGATTCTGCGAATAATGAAAATAGTATAGGCGGTTGATTTTTATTAATTTAAGGTTTATTTTTTATAAAGTCCTTTGAACTTGATTTTAGTTTCAACTCTTTCTCTAGAATTCAATTCGTTTCTCCTTAACACTCTAAAACTCAACTAAATATCCCACATTACTTGAATTTTGTTAACATGCTTATGTGGAGTCCTTGGAGTCCATGTGGCAGAGAAAGTAAGGGAATTATGGAAAATTTTGTCTTATTTAAGATAATTTGAGTATAACATATGATTTATTAACAATTAAAAGCGGAAGCTTGCTTACATAAACTAGAAAATCGAATCTTTAACTACAAGCACTCCACACTTACTGTCTTCTGCAACCTTCTGAACACACTGCGTACAACTCGCATCCTAGCTTGCCCGAACACATATATATGTCTCGACGAAGTGTCGCAACTTGCCAATGAGTCCAACATATCTTGCCCTGCACCTTTCGACTGATGCTAGCATTGCTCTTTGAAGCCAACATCGCATTGCCTTTCCTTCCATGTTGGCATGGTGCAAGGTCAAGCCATGCCATGATCCATGTCCAATGTCAAGACTTATGGAGTCGGTCAATCTAATGGAGAGACTAAAGACAACATATTGACCACAATTTTGTATTTCACTTCAAGGAGTATTGCTAGAATCAGTCGTACACAATCTGACCACTCCTAATATTTTTCTCTTGGCTTCAATACCATTTAACAGACGTGTCATGTGTCCATATTCTAGCCAACATTATTTCTCAACAAACCTCCGCTGCTTAGGGTGTATTTTTTCTCACAACCCTCAAGAGGTGGTAATGCTTAATACCTTATTTATTACCGTTAGATAAGTTTAATTTTGAGATTTGTGTCTATCCACTATATAGATCTCGAAATTTAAACTCATCTAACGGTATTAAAGGCTTTTTAACCAAAATGATATTTGAGATTGAGATAACTCCTCATTTTGATCCATGAGATTTAAAATCGATAGAAAGGGTTGCGGAGTTTGTCCAGCATCAATCATTTTGGTCATTTTGTGAAAAATCTTCGTTAAATAAGGTAAACTAACAAAAATACCCTCGTTTTTTTGTAAAATCATTTTGGCCAATTGTTTATTAAATGGAGAGCATTTTTGTCATTTGGTTATTATTTAACAAAGAATTTTCACAAAATAATCAAAATGATTGATGGTGGACAAACTAAGAGACTAGTTTTATCGATTTCAAATCTCATAGACCAAAATTATGCTAATATTAGAGATAATTTTAACTAAAAAACTGATGATAAATAGAACAATAAGTATCACCATCATTTGAGAGATGAGCAAAAATATTCTCCGTTGTTGCTGAAGCCTAAGGAATAATAAAAGTCAACCAAGAATCAATTTCCCATCAAGGGACGAAAATATCATTTAGCCCAAAGCTGCCAACCAACCAAAGAAAACAATTTTACTTTTAAATTTTTTTTTTAAGAATTTTGGCAAAAGAGGGTTAGGGTTTTAAAACGTTTGGGCATTGCGGATGTTTTTCTGAAAACAATAAGCTGGTTTTGCGTTTCATCAGATTTGCGGAAGGCTCTCATTTGGGAGCTGTGTTGCCGTTGGTGGTTGGATTTGAGCCGTTGGATTGATCTTGATCTGGGCTTTTGCGCCCTGTGGCTTGTCAAATCCATGATCATCAGCGTCCCATGGACCCCTCTCCATTGCGAACCACTCCACCTCTCGAAGAAGAAGATGAGTGGGGTATGTTATGTATCACTTTTCCCATCTGTAGTTTCATCTTCTTTTCATATAATCTCCTTGTTTGGTTACTGAGAAAATTTGGTGGAAAGTTTAATAGAAAGGTTGTGATATTTTTGCATAATCTCTATGGGTTTCGTTTAGATTTGGAAAAATCAGTTTATCCTCAGCCACTTATTGTGTTATGCACATTGTGCTGCATCTGGGAATTGGTTGCTTCTATTGAAATTGGGTTATGCTTACACATTTTGGTTTCTAATTATTTGGTGTTAGATGTTGTTTCGGCATTGCAACGTCGTCTTTTAGCTACATTCATGGCTACAGGATCAGTAACTTGTGGTATTTAGTACGTGGATTTTGCGTTGTGCGCGAGTTTTAGTGTAAATGGGCAACAAAGTTCTGAATGTGGATTCGAAACTTAGGGTCCGGTCCGTCTGATAATCATTTTGTTTTTGGTTTTTGGTTTTCAGTTTTTGTTCTTGAGATATGAGGAAAACATATGAGGGTAAGGAGGGATGATGAAGAAGGGGGATCGGAGAGAGGGGAAGAAATAAAAGGTGAATGAATGAAAACAAAATCTTAGAAGTATAAACAATTTACAGTAGTTTTTGGTTTTTATTTTGTGTGCCTTTCTTTATGCATTTCTTCTACGTTACTCCGTCCATCCTTCATCCACTCTTCATCCCCTCATTTCCCTTGTATTTCCCGTCTAACACTAACACAAAGGTGAACCAAAAATGAAAAACAAAATGGTTATCGAATTGGCCCACACATGTACTTTTAGGATTTTAAGTCTTTTTGACTCAATTATTGTTGATTTGTATAATCAATGTATACTATTTGTACATCTGGAAAGTGTGAGCCATAAACTGATCATAGTTTCTATTATCCAGAGGCATATAGGTTAGGGAAAGTCTTTGTGGCGCAAGTTTCTCTCCCTTGTGTGTGGCACATTATGGTTGATTGGTACAGATTTATTGATGGAAAATGATTTCCACACACTCTTTTCTTCCCCTGCACACCTTTTTTTTATCTGCCCTTTATTTTGAATATATCAATGGAGTCAACGGCACATAGAAATAAACAGAGGATTGTAGAAGGAGAAACAGGGTGTGCGGAAATCCCCTTCCTTCATTTAGTGGTTTCAGCAATATAACATACCTTCTGAATTCGTTTGATGTGCATTTAACTGGTTTGAGATTAATGTTTGACTGCTTTTTGCATTAGACACTGATGGGTTCGTGATTCCGAGCTTGGTGGTTGAAGAGCAAGATAAGCAAAATCAAGATGCTCCAACAGTAGAAGCTTCAAAACCTCCATCTCCGAAGGTCAGTTGCAAGTGCTCTAGTTCTTTGTATGGAGTAAAGGGAAATATAGATTTGTATCTGATGGCCCTAAAGTCTTGAATTCGGTGACCATGGAAATGGTTATTTGCTGAAAATATATGCTTTTGTGCAGGTGGAAAAAGAAGAGAAGATCTACTTAGGACCGCACGGGGCTCCTCCTTTGCAATCAAAGCAGCAAGAGGTACACCCTGGTGGCCGTAAGCAAAAGTTCAAGCAGAAACTGAAGGAAGCGGATAGGAAAAGTACCGGGGCAGGCCGAGAGAATAAGTTGGAGAATCTGAGAGAGCTTGTGGGCGATGGGAAAGGAGGCAGCAGCATGGCAAAGGGTTCTAACAGGGATTGGTTAGACCCACACTGTCATGAGTCTGAGTTCGAGAAGTGGAACACCCGGTGATTCGAGTATCGCATGTTATAAATTGCTCGAGACATTTGAATTTTCCATCCCGTGTTAGGTTTTGATCTTTTGTATCTCCGAGACATTGGAGGCCATGTATCTTGACAATATCATTCCAGAATTTATCGCAATAGAATTTGGTCATTTAAACAAGTGATTTGTGTCGTATTAACTTACTTGGATGCCCGGAGAAACATTCAAAGAGAAGCATTCATTTCAATACAGAACTCGACGCCCTAAAATTGACAATGTAGATGAGAAATCAAAGAGATGCAAACATTTTGCCAGTACAAAATTATGTAATCTTCGGGACTTTAATCGAACAGAATTGTCATGTTAATCTCTTGAGTGTGACTGCTAAAGTGTTACTGCTCTTTGGATGGAACTGCAGAGAGAGAAATGGATCCTCTTGGCGGATGCAGAACCTCATCCAACACCTAGGAACTCTAATCCGCTAGCCGAGGGTGTCAAACCATACTGAGACAGATACTCAGCGCTGAAAAATTTGCTCAAATGTCTCATCCCACTATCGCATAAAATGGTCACAATTGTGTGACCGGGACCAAGTGCCTGTGCCGCTCGGACTGCTCCAACACAATTCATGGCTGAAGAACTCCCCAAAAAGAGCCCATCGTTCTTCATAAGAAACCTGAAAAAGTTTTAACCGATAAAAGCTCAAGGCCAAGAAAAAACAACTAAATATTCTTGGTTTAACGTTGCCAAGTGAATGGAAGAAATTGGGACTTTTTATCTTACGTGAATGGGAATATGATTGAACATACTAAGAATACCGTTTGACCAATTTCGAAATGGCAAATATACTAGACAGCACAGGAATCATAGAGGACGTTGAGAAAAATTCAATCCCAACTGCTTCCATTTTCTCAACTTCTTGGCATATTAGAAAGCACTATGAAAAAGTGGTGACTAAGAATAACTAAACAAGTCTATGGACTGACCTGGACATTTCAACAGCTTCCTTATCTGTGCCTCGGAAAGCCCCGTCAAGTTTTGCCATCATAAAGTTCTTTGTTATTCTATTGATTCCAATTCCTTCAGTTATCGTGTCAAATGGATTTTTTAGCCTTCGTCCTTCAGCCTCCTCTCTAGTGTACATCACTCCCCTTGTAACTTTATTGTATAAACCGGAACCAGGGGGATCTATCAGGAAGCACTTGACATTAGACTTCTTTTCCTGTTGAACAAAAGGAAATGCGATTAACACAACTACATTTCCGCATAAGTTGAGCAAAATAAAACAATTTAAGTGGTTTCAGTAGTGGACCTGGAGAAACCTGGACACACCAGCCAGGGTACCACCTGTTCCTGCTGCCGCCACAAATGCATCCACATTTCCTCCGGTCTGTTCCCAAATTTCAGGCCCGGTACCCTCATAGTGGGCCCGGAAGTTTGCTATATTTTCAAACTGATCAGCAAAGTAACCACCTTTGTAACTTGAGACCACACTTTGTTTCTCTCCATCACATTGGAAACCATTAGTCTGCCCAAAGGCTTGGCCATTCATTTGTTCATCTTTCCTATGCTTCATTGCAAATTCATTTGCTTCCGTTGCCCGTCGCCTAGCAATATTCACAAAGTGGTCTCTGTGCGTAATTGACACTGGTCTTACCCTTTCAACAGTCGCTCCCAGAGCTTCAAGTATTTGAGACTAGAAAAAAGGGTTGGCACCACAGAAGCAAATTTCAGCACATCGCAGAACCTAATTTTTTATTTTGAAGGAAAAATGAAACTGGGGAGAGGGAGATCATGGTTTTTGGTACCGCGGGGTTTCTGTTGTTTGCTCATATCAGATACACCCCAACAGTACCTGTAACGTATAAACAATTCATGAATCAATGTTGCTAATCCGAAATGCATTCTCTGAATACCTTCTCAACAGCAGCGTCATCAGGTATAACCACGTGGCATTTGCAACCATAAGCAGGAGCGACCGTAGCAAGGCTTATAGCTGTGCTTCCTGCACTCCCCTCAGTGACTACTCCACCTGGAGCAAGGTCTCCAGATTCCAAAGCCTGTATAGAACCAAAAATCAGAACGTTTGCGTGACTCAGTAAGCCGATCAATTACAGTCAGCCAACAACTCATTACAACTGCTTATAGTATAAATAAATTTACAAATTTCATTTAACCGAAAGAAAATTCAGAAGCTATACTCTTTAAGTCGACTTAAGCTAAACAACAATGTTCAAGTATCACTAACAACGATAAAAAGAGTAATACCGAACTTATGAGCCATTGAATATATTTAGGGACCGTTTGATAACCACTTCATTTTCAGTTTTCTTCGTTTTCACGTTGTTTGAAAACTGAAATTGTTATCAAACCGGCGCTTAATTTTTGAACAAGTCGACAACAAAAGTAGCAGGGCAAATCCAACATACATTTCTTCAATTTCGTTAAAGTAAAAATCTTCCACAATCATGGACTAGTTAAGATCATAACAGCAGATTAGAGTTTGTCAAAACTTACTTTCGAGTTTCGAAAAACTCTACTTTCCAGAAAAATTACTCTAATGATCACTGGTGCCAATTATGTCTTCCACGAGTTTTAACTTACATATACAAGAAATGCATAATTTTAATTTCTTTTCAATCAAATTTGTCAGCCAAATAAAAGAAGCTTTTTACCTCTTCAATAATTTTGACAGCAACTCTGTCTTTCACACTCCCTCCCGGGTTCAAAAACTCGCACTTTCCAAGAATCTGAAAAAACACAGAAACCAAAAATTCAAAACAAAAATTATTGAAGAAACAAATGAAAACCCAGAAAAAATAATTGGAGAAAACCCCAATTGCTCACCTCACAGCCGGTGGCGTCAGAGAGGCTGTTGATGCGGATCAGAGGGGTGTTGCCGATGGCACCAACGAGGCCATTCGTGTGATTTTTCTTCGAGGCCAGGGTTAGTTTGGTCTTTTTGGAGGAGAGTTTGGACTTGTAGAGGAAGAGAGAGAGCAACGCCATTGACACTGAGACTGCAGCCACAATAGCGCCTGTGCTTCTCACAGGCGCCATTTTTGGCGGTTCGAACCGTGACAGCTTTTGTTATCGAAAAAGAAGGCAAAAAGAAGGAAGGTTATGGAAGGTCCCTACCACCCACGTGGGCCGGGTTGTGGTATTTCACGTTCCCGGGCTGGCCTGCCTCACCCAATACTTAAATAGAGAACAATTTATACGACACGAGTACATCGTCACATAACATCTTATTTTAATTAAAGAAGAACATGTGGACAAAAACTTTACGTATATCTTTATTTCTTTGGTAGGAAACGTCACCATGGCGATGTATTGTTTTACGTAAGTCCTTAAGGGCCCAAAGTACGTATTTGAGTAACTTATGGGAAGATATTGGTTTAAAATATGGCTTAATTTGGGCACGAAGAATGGGACTGCAACTGCATGTATATTTTTTCGAATACAGGTTGCAGATTAATCTCTCTCTCCATGCAGTATCAGAAAAGGCGACGACGTGTTTGTGTCCTTTGAGTGAAACAGTATATGCTAAAACAAAGTCGGTAACCTCAAAGAATGTATCTGTGCAATTTCAAACTTGAGTTGAGGATTCCAAACCTTTACTTGTTTTTCACTAGACCAACCCAAGGGTTCCTAGCTAGATATTTAGGAAGAAATCAATATGTATGAGAAGGAAAGATGTGTGGTAGTAAATTAACTAATGAATTGGATCATTGGTATCATATTGTGAAATAATACTTTGGTGCAATTCCTATAGGAAACAACAATGACTTGTATGTATAATTGCACAATGCTCATCAAGTTTTAATATTGTGGTGAGAAAGAAAAAATTATGTTGTATATTTTGTGTGAACAAAAACTAAATACGTACGTTATAACTACAACAAAGTACGTACAAATCATACAAAGTAGATGAATATGTACAGAAAATGTAACTGAAAACTAGAAGAACAATGCAAAAATAATGCTTTACTATTCTGGTGAAGGCTCCGTTTTGGTTGGTGATGTTTCTTCTTTGGTATCCGGTGATGGTTCCTTTTTTGGATCCGGCGATGGTTCCTTTTTGGTACTATAAGTAGTGCTTCTCTTTATAAGATCTCCGAATCTTCGTAGCAATGCTTTCTTTTTCCTTGAATTTTCACCTGGAGTTCCATCTAGATGATCATAATCATCAGATTGGAACCCTTCTCCATCGTCTGTGAACGTAGAAGAAGAATTTCTTCGGTGATCAGCTGACCCTGGAGAGTCTACCTCAAATATCGAGTCTTTCAGAGCCTCGTCTAGTTCAATCTCGTCATCGTCATGATCAACAACTTCTTCATGCGTGTTTGAAACTTTGAGCTCCTTAAGATTGAAACTGAAAACTTTGCCAAATATGCTTCCATTTTGAGATGTTGTGGTGTCCTTCTCATCCTTTGACGATGTTTTCTCCTTATCTTCCTTCTTTGCATCCCCTGATAATGGCGGTTTCTCTTTACCTGTATCCTCCTTTTTCACATCCTTAGGCGGTTTTTTCTCCTTAACCTCCTTCTTTAATTCCTTTGATTGTGTTTTCTCTTTAGCCTCCTTCTTCGAATCCTTTTCTTTTGATGGCGTTTTCTCTTTCTCCTCTCTCTTGCAGTCTTTCTCCTTTGACGGCGTTTTCTCTTTCTCCTCTTTCTTGCAATCATTTTCCTTTGTTGGTATTTTCTCTTTTTCCTCATTCTTTGACGATTCAATAAGCAACCGTTTTAACTCCTTAATATTTTCATGAGCTGCTATTTCATTTACCCTATAATTTTCGTTTTCTCGAGTAAGGAAATTCAAGGCCTCTTCTTTTCCAGCCACGGTATCTTTGAGTTGAGAATTTTCGGCTTGAGCAATGGCGGTAGCTTCTTTTGCAACATTTGCTTCATTTAAGGCCTGCTTAAGTATATCGCGCAACTTGCTATTTTCTTCCTTTGATAACATGGCTCTATTATCCGTCTCTAGAAGCAACTCGTGCAATCTAAAGTTCTCTTGTTGTGCAGCATGTCTATCCTCCTCGGCTCCTCTAATACAATTAACAAAGCCGGTTTCTTTCCCACTCCATGCCAAAACAGACTCTTCATGTTCTATTTTCAACCTGGCAGCAATGTTTTTGTGTCTTTCGGCTTCTCTTCTTGCTTCATCCAGTAGCGTTTTGTAACTTTCCTCGTTGCTCTTTAAGATTGCATTCAGACGCTCTTCTTGTGCTCTTGAGTGCTCTAACTCTGCTTGGCTCACACAAAGTTTATCTTTCAACTGGTTGGCTTCTGTCGCAACTTCTTTCAATGCAAAAGCCAGATCATCCATCGCCCTTTCTCCATTTTCTTCAGCTTCGGTTGCCAACTTCAGTTCATGTTTAAGTACTTTAATCTCCTCAAGTAATTTCTCAACCACCGACGTAGCAAGTTGCTCCATTTTTTGGACATCAACCAGATTCTCCTTTGTCAATTGAAGCTCAGACTTGAGACTCTCTAATTCCTCCTTCATGGAAATATGACTTTCGGGTTGATCATGATAATGAGATGCACTACTATCTTGACTACTTTCAGCGGATTCATCTTCGTTCTCCAATTTCTTGTGAAAAGAGGCACTCTCAAACTTTGCCTCTTCAAGTAAAACCTTGGTCTGTTCAAGTTGGTTGGTTTGGGTGATCAATGAATCAAGAATTCTTGCTTCTGATTGCTTCCTTTTCTCTATTTCCATTTCCAATTCTCGAATTCTTTTGTCACTTTCAGACAATAAAGCCTTCTTTTCAGCCTCAGAGGATTCCACCTTCTCTGCCAGTTTGAGCTTCAATTCCTGAATCCTTCCTTCACTTTCAGACAATAAAGACTTTGCGCGAGCCTCGGAGGTGTTAACATTCTCTGCTAGTTTAAGCTCCAAGTCTCGAATTTTTCCTTCACGTTCTGACAATAAAGCTTTTGTATGAGCCTCAGAGGTTTCCACATTCTCTGCCAGTTTGAGCTCCAATTCCTGAATTTTTTCGTCACTTTTGAGCAATAAAGTCTTCGTTTGAGCCTCGGCGGTTTCTGTGTTCTCTGCCATTTTGACATCAAGTTCCCCAACCTTTTTTTCACTTTCGGACAGTAAAGCCTTTGTGTCTGCCTCTACGTTAGTGGACTTCATATACTCTGCCAGTTTGAACTCCAATTCCCGAATTCTTTCCTCACTTTTGAGTAATAAAGCCTTCATGTGAGGCTCGGAGATTTCCGCTTTTTCTGCCAGTTTGAGCTCCAAATCCCGAATTGTTTTTTCCTTTGTGAATAATAAAGCCTTTGTGTGAGCCTCTGCCTCAGTTGTCTTAATATTCTCTGCCAGTTTCATCTCCAGTTCTCGAATTCTTCTTTTACTTTCCGACAATAAAGCCTTTGTATGAGCATCCGAGGTTTTTGCATTGTCTGCTTTGATCTCCAATTCCCGAATTCTTTCTTCGTTTTGAGACAATAAAGTCTTTGCTTGAGCTTCAAAGGTTTTTACATTCTCAGTCAACTTGAGCTCCAAACCTTTGGCCTTTCCCAACTCAAGTTTCAAAGACTCAATATTCTCCGCTTTACTCTTCAGTTCTTGCCTTGCATTCGACAACAACTCCTTCGTGAAACTTAATTCTGAGTGCATCCCGACATCATTCTGCGTTGCCAATTCTTCACTAAGCCTCATGTTGGCCTCTTCTGCCACTTTTTTCGTCTCTTGATGCTCATCGACAGCTCGATCTCTTTCTACCTCCACTGCTTGCAATTGCTCCTCCACCTTCTTCAACTCCTCTTCAGGCTGCTCCATTTTTTGTTGTTGCGTCTCTGAAAGCTCCAACGGTCTGTTTCACAAACACATCCTTCATCAATTAAAATTAATTTCAACGAAACCAAGCAAATAAAAGTACAGAAAAATTTGCATAGGTCGACCCCTTAGAATCCTTCAAAACAGTTATCTATATGAATGTGATGTTAAAAATTTCTACTCTAAAATGGTACTTTTGATAAAAATTCAACAAAACTTTGTTCCCCCTTTTTAACTACTGCACTAACGTTTTCGTTACGGTTTATTGCTGTGATGTTAAACATATTAATCCTAAAACTACTAATTAAAAGTAAAATGGATAAACAGCAGCCAATTGGCTTTGTTTTTGCAGTATAAATTATGACACACTAGTATTGCCGTAATTGTTTTTGCAGTATTTCGACACTCCATTAACGTTGTATTTAATACCAAATAAGGCACGCCTTGAAGAGCATTGAAGAGCATTTACAGCGTATTTTGCTTAAATTATTCACGACTACTAGAATACGTTGCATTTGACAAAACATCTCTTACGACATGGGCTTTTGCCGTTTGGGGGTTCACGCCGTGAATAACCATTTACGGCGCTCTTTGTGTGCCATAAAAGACCAGTTCTATTGTAGTGCAAAAGATAACAATTCTATTTTGTTAGTCAAGCTTATGTTGCTGTACTGTAAACCGGTTATCTAATGCTCTTGGACTCCTCTTTTCTGGTAAGTAGCTAGTAATCATTTTTAATCTTTGTTTCTCAATTCTTCCTTACCATTGCCCACTTTTCTTGTACAATTGAATGTATATTTGTTTGATAAATTGATCCAATATTATGGAAATATAGAATGATACATATCGTGTAAATTATGTTCCGTGTACTTTTGCATATCATACTTATCGTATTAAGTTGCATATATAATTTTTCAAGTCATCTTTGTAATAGGGAAAACCAAAGTTCATAATCCATCGAAAATTTCATGTACGTGAGAGCCTCAATCTTTAAAATATCAGGGCCGGCTTTGGAGACGGTCTTAGATATGAACAAAGACGACCAAGTTATATCTCATAGATTCAACGTCGAGGGCCATGAATTAACACACCTTTTTTTTTTTATAAAAAAACTAGCAATGAAATAGTGGAGAAAAAACATAACCCAAAAACGGTAAAAGCCTAATGAATCATGAGATGAACAGAAAAGAAAACATTGAAAATGTGGAGGAGAATTCAAGAAAATTAATTAAACAAAGTACCTCAGCCTCGAATTGCCATGATTGATGCTGGTGATGGAAGTTGTTGGAGCTATGGATTTCGATATATTCTGGAAGCTACTAAAATGCAAGTATAAAATGCTGAGAGAGAGAGAGAGATTTTTGGTGAAGAAGAAGTTGGGAGGTTGGCGGGTTTTCCAGAGAAGCTATTTGGCGGGTTTTGGAAGTGTTTTCTTAAATATAACTAATCTCATTGTAATCCTCATCATAAGGCCGTTTTATCTCCAACATCAAACACTTGTGCGTGGCATGGCAACCATCACTAACCCTCTCACTATTTATTCACACCGAAAAATAAGAAATACCTCTCACTGCTTCACAACTTTTGCCCCTTCCTATACCATTCGATATATCAATATCAATATGTCTCTAGCTCTAAGACTTTCGGTATATAATTATGAAAAGTTTACAATGTTCCAATGTATCTCTTATGATATGACAGAAGTTTTAGTCGTTAAATCTTGGTGTTTATACCTTAGAACATGAATCTAACGGCTAAACTAAAATCTCAGTGTATAATATACATCTTGACTACTGATGGTAATTGATTGGACGTACAAACAATTGATTGCTAGACAAAGTGTTTTTGGTGATATAACTTGGGCTTTTATCACAAATAATTTTTGAAGTTTAGCTAACTCATCATTTTAGTTCATTACATTTCAAATCAAAAGACGGTGTTTATGCTTATCTCCATATATACGGTTCAATTCTATCAAGTTTTCCATTATTATACATGTGTTTATACGACAAATGGTCCGTAAATTTAAGTAGCTAACTCATCATTTTTGTTTTTTGTTTTCTTGGTCAAGTTGCGTAAACAATGCAGTACGATTGTGCATGCACATTAATTCTTGCCGCCCCTTCTTTTGGTGGCTATATGGCCTAGGTACGTAGTTCATGTTAAAGTTTATTGTGATAAACGACAATTGTCGTCTGTGATCCACTGTGTGTCATTAACATCGCTAATATCCTTGTGAAGTATACTCATTGGCGACCAAAAAAAAAAAAAAAAGAGTGGATAAATTAGTGAGAATCTTGTGGTGTAAGATTGTTATTAGCATTTAGCTGATGAAATAAGACCTTAAAAATCTTCACAGAAGTCTCAAACTCTGTTACATAAGAAGCTTAATTTGCTATCTAGGTTGTCTCCTCTCATATTTTGTCATGAACGATTGGCCACAGATAGGTTTGTCTACAAGACTCGATGCATAATGCATTTGGATCTAGAATGGTATATCCACAAATCCCCTCGCACGTCTCCTTTAGAATCAAATCACCTTCTTCAGGGTCTACACATCTAATTTGTACTCGATGCATAATGCATTTTGCATCCTTCACATTTATTGAATGGCTTATCCATTTTCTGCACTCTCCTTCTCCTAGATCTACATCATGGTTCAAGAAAATTACAGTCCCTATTGTTCGATCTTAATTCAAAACATTTATTTTTATCAACTATTGGATTCATATCATTAAATGGTCAGTGATCACAAATTTCTTAGATCATGGGATCTAGAAAAACAAGAATGACATTTTCTTCTCACAACATACACTGATCCTTTTTTGTAACAAAAAATTATAATAAGAGAGAGAAGTTATGTGTAAGCTTTGAAAATGTTACCCTACACACTTGTGGAGACATAAATTAACCATATCTAAGAAGAGACGAACACATGAACTTTAAGCTCTCTATGATAATTTTACCCTTATCTTCTTGAGCAAACCACAACATACCTCAAGGGATGTGGCATTTGCCTGCCCTGGTACAAGGCCTTCGAGTCGCCATGGTGCTCATTCGAAACATGACCTCTGGGACTACTCGTGAGCTGCATGCGAAGACTAGTCTGCGCCATCACTAGCAGAACATAACTGTCCATCTAGTGTAGCCCGCAACCTCCCACCTCAGCTGCCTATGAGGGCTTGGGTCTATAAATAACCAAGTCACACAAGAAAATCGGTAATCGTCACTTACTACTCAAAATTCTCTTTGTTTAGTATCTCTCAAACTACTTTTTTTTTTTTTTTTACTTAGGCATTGGAGGTCCTTTTCTTTTCCTTTTTTTTTTTTTTTTTTTTTGTTTTGATGTTCATCAACTAGGCTAATGGTATATTTTTATAGGTAGAATTTTGTCCATTCAACCTTAGACAAAATTTGTATCCACAACAACACACATACATATTTCATGGAATGAAAAAAAAAAAGTTTTCTTTTTTGTAAAGCATGACAAAAATAAAAAAACCTACTTTCCTTTAGCCTTTTTTGTTTGAAGCAATAAGCATGATAAGAAAGAAAAGAATGTTGTGTTGCCTTGAATTTCCTAATATTTAATCCATGCTATTAGTTAACACTATACCGGAACTACTTATATTAAGAAACGAAAATATTATTCTTACCGTATTTTTTAATATCAGATGTGTTTAACCCTGTACAACTACTATTTATATTAAGAAACAAAATATTATTTGTACCGTATTTTTTATACCAAATGTGTACTATCTTGCTAATAAAAATATAACTCATATCTTTACTGTCCTGCTTCTTATAAAAATGGTCCAATAACGTGTCAAAAATATGGTAAAGATATCATTAGTCATTACCTATTTCAAAAAGTAACGAATAATTATCGTCTCTATGAAAAACTTTTCTGCCTCGAAGGACCGACTCATGTGTGAGATCTTAACTTCCACAAAAACAAACAAAAATTTGGTCCAAAAGACGCAGCACAACAATTTGTCTATTTCAGTAAAAAACACACCAACACCCACACGCGTCCATTTAAGTTTTCGATGCAATGACCATAACACCCTTTGTTTTTTGTTTATTTTTTTCGTAAGATCTCAAACAGCAATTATAAACGAAGAATCCCAAACTAAGATAATCCTAACCCATTTTCTTTAGAATTGTTTTCAGTTATTTTAAAAGAATAAAGTTATTCATAGCATGTTTCTGTATCATATTTTTATATCACCTTAGGTGGCATTTAATGTAGACAATTACATCATTTAAATTAATCAGATTTTTAAATTTAGTTCATTATTTAATAAAATAATGATTGTGATATACGATGAGTTTTTCTCTTTCCTTTTCTTGGGGTTTGCAAATTTTTCAAATAATGTGGCTATCCACATCATATGTCACCTAAGGTGGTATAGAAATGTGTTATAAAAACACGGTATGAATAACATTACACATTTTTAAAACACTTTTCAAACGAGCCTTGATTGAGCTTTAGAGGAAGAGTATCCAAACTAACCGATTACAAGGTGAATGACCCTAACACCCTTTTATTTATTGCAAACAAAACAATCTCATTGTTTTAGGACTTACAAAGCTAGGTGAAGCAACATATTCTCGCTCTGTAACTTTGCATTCACGTCCAAAAGTCCTCCTTTTTTATTCTAACTTCTTGCTGACGTGACCGTGACGAGGTTTATTTTTGCAAGTGAGGATACTCGTTGGATTTTTTTTGTGAGGATTTCAAAGATTTTCAAATCATATATGTTCATCGTACATCGTGCGGTTACTTTTCGTCATAGACTGTTTATATTTAATTTTAAATAAAAAAAATTTACAATAATTTCTGATCGCATAATGTATGATAAACAGATGTAATTTGAGGATTTTCGGATCCTCACAAAAAAAGATTCCGCTTTGGATTGATGTCACATGTGGCGTTTTTCATCACTTGATATATTTATATACAGGAATTTCTTGTTTGGTGTCTCGAGGGCATTCATGAGTCCACATGACACCAATCCATGTTCATACGAAATGAGTTCACCCTTTGCCACATCTGAAAATAATAGTTAACTTGATAATCAGGGTGGATATTTTGCTAATTTTTTAAAAGACAGAAGCCAAACTCTTAATGATCCCAAACCATTTAGTGCAAAATGCAATTAAGGGTTTTAACCCAAAGAAAAAATGTGGGCACTTTTTGGTCAAATTTAAAGATTTTTTTTTTTTTCCAAAAGAAAGAAATGTTATTATATTCGAATAGAAATGTTTATATCCGAAGTCAAAGTATTAAATAGCCACTCTGAATCAAGACCATCCCAATTATGATAGCTTCCTTCTCTAGTAACAGAAGAAGCTACTAGATGCGTTGTCTTGTTGCAAACACGAGAAGCAAAGATAAATTCTACTGACCTCAACTGCTGTTTCAACCACTAAACATCAAAGAGGATGTCTTCAATCACAACATCAAGTTGAGTTTTCCCGTTAAGCATATCCACTAGACACTTGGAGTCCGACTCCATCTGAACCACCTCAAAGCCCTTATCATTACAAAAACTTGGTAAAAATTTTATGGTGCTCTACAGTACACAATATTTTAAAATTTTAAACTGTTAAATCTTAATTTTGTATTTCTAACTTAAAATCTAGCGGTTGAAAAACACCAAGTATCAAATACTTTGAGTGGCGTAGCAAATCCCTTGACACTTGATGGGCATTTTGGTAAACAAGGTGCAAGGTAAGTATCATAAAAAGATGGATTGTGCTATCCGCACCCTTCTTTTTTTTTTTTTTTTTTTCACACAACTCTATAAATTTTCTATGATCAAATAAATTGAAGACAATTAACGCATAAAAATTAATAAAAGTGTGTAAGAAGTAAAATGAATATGGGAATACCATTACTATAAAAAGATGAAAGGATTATTACCCCTAGTGGAAAAATAAACCTTTTTACTCACTCCAAAACAAAGCTCAGGAGACAAAGCCTTTCTCCTTCAGAGAATCTCTGCAATCAGTGAGCGCGATAACCTCCCCACAATCTCTCTCTCTCTCTGTACAAAATCGAACTCAAAACTTCAATCCCCTCTTCAAAACTCAACTCATGGAGATCCCAGAAAAGCTTGTCAAGTTCAAGTTCCACTTCCTCTTTGCCCTCCTTTTCTGCCTTGCCCTCTACTCCCTAACCCTAATAGCTCCCAGATTTCTGACCCTTTTGGCCTACTTCTGGCCCCTCTTTCTCTCCACCGCGCTCTTCCTCTTCGCCGTCGTCGTCTTCGGGAAGACCACGTTGCCGGGTTCCGACGCTTCCGGTGACAAACCCGGCGAAGGCCTCCTGGA
Organism: Pyrus communis; assembly: GCF_041283825.1. Classification (NCBI taxonomy): domain Eukaryota; kingdom Viridiplantae; phylum Streptophyta; class Magnoliopsida; order Rosales; family Rosaceae; genus Pyrus; species Pyrus communis. The sequence continues at coordinate 8,938,632 of NC_142567.1, forward strand.
CTATGTAGCCGGGCAACCGGACCATGTCGTAGAAAGTTACAAATCCGAGTTGCAGCAGAGCAGTAAAGTAGTTGAGGAAAAAGAACCAGAAATGTAATGTTTTTTTTTTTTTTTGGTATTTTGTCATCTCTGTAATTTCTAACTCTTCCCCTTGGTTTGTGGATGACAAAAATATCGACTGTCAAATTCTGGCGAGAATAATGCCGTCAATGACGTATGTGTCCCTTTTAATTTTGTTTTCTTTTAATATTGTTAGCTTGATATATTTTTCAGATCCAACTATAAATCTTATGAGTTCATGATTTTTCACTAGGAATTGGGTTTAATGTAGATAATATCAAGCAATTTCAAAAGGTTTAATCATTTAATATTGGGTATAGTTGACAAGACGATATTCTAAAATAGTTCAATTTGTCGTAAGAATGATTGGAATTTAAGTGCAACAATGTCCAAGCCAATTGGTTTAAGAACACACAGAAAATAATTTGTGTACACTCATTTTCTTCTTAAGCACAGTTTTTATTATTTTATAGCCTTTTAATTAAATAAATTAAAGAATAATCACTAAATATAAATAAATTGAAAAGTGCATAATGAGGAAAAAGCAGCTACCAATTGTTGGGGACAAATTTTAATTTCGTATTTTACATAGCATGTCTTTCGAATCATAACGCTGGTAAATTGCACGGTAATACCTAGAGGAGGCAAACATGCTTCTGTGATTTTTTCTGATCCTCAAATGTGTGGACTACTAGAGCAAAGTCATCAACTGATATTTTTTTAAAAATAAAAAATAAAAAATTTACCCATCATCTGCCGCTGTTATTCAAAAGAGAGAAGGCTTGGAATGTTTGGTCTGGTGGCAGTGTGGCATTGGTGGAGATTGAATTGGATCTGAGGAGTGCGGAGCTACTCCAAAGTCACGCACGACAGTGGTTTACGTGTAAAGGCTTTATTGGAAAATCAATTTATATGTCACAGACACTTCATCTTCTATTGGAAAAACTTTTAAATTTAGACTAAAATCGACATATATTGTTGATATTTTAAACATATTTGTTAAATATTAGAGAAATTTATATATTTCGTTCAAACCAATGCTTAACAATCCCTAAAATTTCATTATAAATTTTCATTGTTTCTATCGAAAGCAACTGATACCGATATCAATATTTAGTATATCCGCAAATATTTCCACAAATTTACATATCAATATTTTCTCCGATATTAATATTTTAATGGTCACGAGTACACAACTATATTGACGTTTTTTGCCAATAAATAAGAATCATGAAATGAAAAAAAAAAAAAAAAAAAACATTAATATGCCATTGACGTAGTACGTCACTTTAGTCTTCCACTCGTGTCATACAAGATTTTTTCTTCTAGTGAACTTAATGCCATTTCATTATTTTTAGTTTTGTTTTTTTATCTGGTGTGGGCATAATTTGAACTTTTATTTTGCAGTTACAGATAAGCCCTAAAGTGTACTATGCATAGATTCCTGAATAGTTCCAAACACATAAACACCGACAACAAGGTTTTATTGTATTAATCTATTAGTGAGTAGTGATAATGTAGTACCATAGAGTTTCAATTCCAAGTTACAATATATTCATGTATTAAGATTTCGAGTTTTTGAAACTCGGAAGTTGTATTAAACACAACGACTTCACTCTTTTCTATGGTGCTGCTTCACTCTAGTCTAAACTCTTGAGTACGAGTATCCTTTGTTAGAATTAGTTGTTCACGTGTTATGACAAATTTTTTTTTAAAAAAAATTAGGAGTAAATGCAAAATTATTTAAGGTCACTTACCATTTTTTCTTAGTTCGTTCCTTGTCGTGCATCGGCCTTTTTGAAGTATTTTGTCGGACATCTTGCTTCCATGATAGCCATGCTTGAGAAGAATACCAATGAAGATTAAACATTTCATGTGTAATAATAATGGGGTTTGGGCAATCAGATACACTCACTCAAGTTTGGAACCACCACTGTAAACGTGTTTGGCGTGTAATAACCGTTGATGTAAAATAAAACTTACATGTTCTGGAATGTCAAAGAATTATTCTTACAACAGCCATCGCGTGAACGTTTGTCAAATTACTTAATTGTAAATAAGTTTCTCTAGTTAACGCGGATCTCTTTGGTAACTTTCACATCCATCAATAGTTCGTGAAAATTCCACACCAAGCAATGGCTTATAGCATAGGATGACCGAAAGGAGAAAAAGGAATGGTTGACAGAACAAGTTTCATACTAATCAATGACATACTTTAATTTCATACCAGAAAACAAAAATATGTGCTCACGTTTTTCTCTTTCTATAGAGACTTTTTTTTTTTTTTTCAACTTTTTTGCTTTACTTTATTCAGAGTCAAAAAACAAACAAGCGTGTGCAATAAGGAAAAAAAAAAATAAGTGCCTAAAAATCATTTTCCTTATGAAACTCTATATTCTATCAAGTGTAATGTTGGGACATGTCAAACATTTTTAAGTGGGCATTAGGTGCCTATGATGTGATGGTATCAAATTGTGGATCCATCCTTTGAATTATCTCCCCAGCTGGCTGAACTGCAAGATTTCAAGAAAGAGTAGTGATATTCATACATTTTTTTTTTTTTTACACATTTTTATTAATTTTTTTTAATTCATTTGATTCGACAGTTAAAAATTAATAAAGTATGAAAAATAAAAATAAATGTGCAGATAATATTTTTTTTCAAAAAATTGAATGATCATTCAAAAGGGTGTAGGGATTACATGGTGGTGGCCCCACAATCATTTCAGTGTTTGACATTAGAAGCATTGCTTTTGCTGGGCTCAGGTCTAATCCACAGACTCACAATCCAAATCTGGATTGCTTTCTTTCTGGGCCATGATCAATAAATGACTTGAAAGGTCAGATCACAGAAAGGCTACTGCCTGGCACAACTCAAAGAACCCTAAAAATGGAGGACGGACTTACATTCCCGATACACCACCACCGTGATATTCTAAACGAATAACGAGATATCATATGTTTATTTGTTTGAGATTCCACATTGGCATACGATTAAGTCTCTCTCTAATAGTGTACACAAAAGAAGCGTTCTACTAAAGTAAAACAGAAGATAAATATGTCTACATGCTAACTAGGAATGAGCAAATACTTATTGGTTATGGGTAATGACGGTTATCCGCCTATTTAAATTTCACGGTTACGGTTATGGGTAACCGTTTAAAAAATTAAATGATTATGGGTATAATCTTTACCTGTAAAATTTAAATGGACGGTTATGGATATTAACTGTGATTATAACGGTTACCCGTTTATTTTAATAGATATATAAAATTAAAAAACAAAAAAAACCTAATCTGTAACCTTTTCGTTCTCTCCGCCAGAGGCCAGGACTAGTGACACACCCTGACCCGGAATACCCACTAGGATTCCGAATCGAGTTGTGCTGGCCGACACCCGGAAGGTGACGAAGCCAAAAAGTGTGATGATGATAAAAAAAAAATGAATTAATTTGAAACTAAGAGTGTCTAAATACCAGAATGCGCTGTGAGCGGGAATGAACCCATTACACACACGATACAGAGCATAAGTAAAGTACAATAAGGTAAGGTAATGATTATACCATCATAAGAAGACACTTGAACTGAAAAGTGCCAAGAATCCTCGTCAATACGGATACTCTGCTGTTAGAACCTGAAGGGGTGCAAAAATAGAAAATGTGAGTGAGTGAAACAAAACTTTTCAAACCAATTTCACTTCCAAAGGCAATAACCCCTCGTCGTAATACCTGTATAATTTCCTAGAAAATAACAGGCGTGACTATAACTTTAAAGTTTAACCAAAGTAACAGTCTCACGGTTATGCCGTGTCAAATATCTCAACAAGAATAAGTAACCCAGGTGAAATAAATCAATATGAAATGGTATGTCAGTTGGATCCACCTATTGTGGCCTGTACGGCTGAACCAATAGCTCATCAACATGCTAGCCAAAGTCACCTCACGTGACATGTACAACTTATCCATATCTCATCAATCAATGCTAGCACATAAGTCGGGAGTCACCTATGGTGACCTATACGACTTATCCATATCTCATCAATCAATGCTAGCATATAAGTCGGCAATTAATGCTAGCATATAAGTCGGGAGTCACCTATAGTGACTTGTACGACTTATCCATATCTCATCAATCAATACTAGCATATAAGTCAGGAGTCACCTATAGTGACCTGTACAACTTATTCACATCTCATCACATATCCAAGTAATATGTCAGTCGAATCCACCTCTTGTGGCCTATACGGCTAAACCCATATCTCATCACATATCATTGCACACGAGTCGGAACTACCTATAGTGGTATGTACGACAGGACTGGGTGTAAATAAGTACGCTTAAGTGCTAAGATCATGTGGAGACTATGCGAATAATCGCGGGTCACCTCCGAGTCGGAACCACCTATAGTGGTCTGTACAACAGGACTGTGCACCTATCTTGGATCCAAGGTAAGAGTAAGGTGCGGGAGGTGAACATCACGTGAAGGATTGTGCCCTGGCCATGGGCGGGAGCACTAACACCGGGGTGCAGGGTTATAAGCTATAACTACGTCTATTATAACATATACAACTCATGGGCAACCTGTACGATTATGTCGGAGTTGCCTATTATTGCAACATGTATGACAAGGTCGGAGTTGCCTAAAACTTACATGTAGTCATGCCATAACTCCATCATTTCAACTAATACCATAAACTCACCTGAACTTACCTGTGCGTCCTGCGTTCACCTTTACACTTCAGAGCGTTCACTTTTAATTATGTGCAAGTAATATACATATGGATATACCAGAATATAAATATGAAATTCAACCATATCATAATATTTCCAAATATATAAACATATATACATATGGCATAATATGCGTAAGCTGTAACACCCCACTCCCAAACTATTTACCTTCCAAAATAATTATCGGTGATAAGCCCAACTAAACACTAGTTAAATTAACCATCATTCCTAACTATTTTCCACTTCAATATTACGATTCTTCACACATTAATTTATAACCAACATTTAACCACCAATAAATAAGGTTAAATCTCACATTTTCCATCAATCTCCGTCACATTGCTCAATTCCCCAAACAAGGCTATTGTCTCAATTATTTAGTCTTATTTATTATATGGCTGCATTTAACGTCTTGTTAGACTGCCTACGTATCATAAACAGGGATCAAGCCATTCGTAGTTCACAATATCAACAATAACATAAGCAATCACTAGATGCATATTTTAAAACATAAAGCATATATACTTGTATAGAAAACCAAAAACCCACTCACCTGGAATCCTCGCTAAAATTCATAAATCCTTAGCACGAAGGTTGAGGCGTCACGAACAATCGGCGCCTGTGGCCAAGTCCAATTTGGCCTAGAAATGCTCTAATTTTGCTAAAACCGTACGAACCCTAGAATTGGGTGTGATTCGATTCGACCTCCAAACTTGCTTCGACGCCTCCACCACTGCTTGGGATTTGTTCCTGGGTTCTAGGGGAGTGTTTTGGTAGTGGTAATTGAAGGAAAACGTTTCACAAATGGGTGGATTTCAAGTAAGTTTCCCGCGGCACCCATGGGTGTTCTTCATGAAATTTCTACCATTTCATGCAAATTTTGGTTAGAATTGAATGTTGGGATATGGTGATAAGGTTTGATGGTGGTGAATGGGTGAAAGTCACCTGAAAAACGGGTGAGAATCGCCCGGAACCACCCTGAGTCAAAACCGGGTTTTTGGGTGTTCGAAGGCCACAGGAAGAAAAATGGGAGGAAGGCTGAGAGCTTCCCTTTCTCCTCCTAATTGGTTGCTTCTAATCTCCAAATTTTCTGATTGGTTCCCCTTCCCACAAAGTGGGAGTTAACACTTATAATCTAAAATATAATTAACTAGTTTCAAACGTCCGTAATTATACCGTTAGAATTCGAACTCGCAAACCGCTTTCGCCTACGCGTTCGTAAAGACGAGTACTACAAGGACATACTAAAAGAATAAGTCCCACGTGTCTCTAATCGATGGTCAACTAAGGTCAACACCCTCGCCTCTAAGGGCATTTTTGTAAAATCACACTTTTAAAATTTATAAAATTGTAAAATTAAGGACGGGTTGTCACAACTGGGGAAGACTGAAGACTGAATATTCTGGTTGAAAATATTGTGTAGACTAAAGTCTAATTTTTAGAGATTTTTTTTTTTTATTCAGTGATTTTTTTTGTTGCATAAACTGAATAATCATTAATTTTGATTTTCAATTAAAATTAGGGAAGTCGTGGAAGAAGAGGTCTGAATTCATATTTTTAGATGTTCTAACTATTTCTAACTAATGGGTTTCTTCTCTTTCTCCTGAATTCATACTATCAAGAGTCCTCATAGTATTGTCCTGTGTTTTTACATGTTTTGTATACACTTATGTAGTCGTGGAAGTTAGTCCCTTATATCTTAGAAAAGTTTGAATTCATGTTCTGCTTGTAAAACAAGGTTGATATTTGTAAAACTAGTTTGAATTCACAATGGATACAAATGTTCTGATTGATATTTTAGAATTAAGCATCACATATATCTATATTTTTACATTTTTACAACTCTGAAATCTGAATTCATGTTCTGGGTGCTGCAGATTGCTATAGAAGTATATCTTAGCCAAGCCAAAAAAAAGGTACTAAAATGAAACTTCAATCTTCGTTCACAACTTATATATGATGATAAGTAACTAATTATATGTGATTGAAGAAGTACCTAGGTATTTCTGGACTAGGAAATTGGTCCACAATATATCAAGTTGGCATGCATTCAGACTTAGTAACATTCCTTGGAATCTTTCAGGAAAGCTGAAGATTTTAAATCTCTGTTTCTCCTAACGTTGCACTGAGGATTACTGAAAATTTTGGATGTAGACTATACTTCTGAGTCCTTGTCTTGCCAAATTTGCATACTTTATGACGTGATTGGATGTAGATTATAGTTCTGAGTCATTCCTACTCCGAATGATATATCAAAGGTTCATGTAATCCTTTCTCAAAGTTTTGATGGAGATTAGTAATTTCATTGTAAATTCTCATGTTTTTTGTGATTTTTGTTTCATTTCAGCTAGTTCCAATATGGAGACTCAAAGCGAGAGCCAAGATAATGAACCAATTAATCTTGATCAAGATTTGGACCAAGCTGAAGCAAGCTTTGATGATAACACTGGTAAGAAGAGGAACAAAACCTCGGTTGTCTTGTCTGGCAGCATTTTAAGGAAAAGATGTTGAAGGCTGTCTGTAACCATTGTCAAACTAGTCTAGCATCGGGGCTCCACTATTGGTACTTCATCTTTACGTTCACATGTTAATACATGTCCTGTTTTGACGACAAAGAAAAAGAGTCCAGGTATAACTGGTGATGGGTCTGTTAAACATGGTGCATATAGTTTTGGTGAAGATAATGCTAGGAAAGAGGTAGCTTATATGATTATCTTACATGAGTATCCTTTATCTATAGTGGACCATTTGGGTTTTAAGAGGTTTTGCAATTCATTGCAACCCTTATTCAAGGTTCTTTCTAGAAGTACTATTAAGAGGGATATTATAAACGGTTATGCGTAAAGAACCGCGGTTACCCGTCTGTCCTAACCATTGCCCATCCCTAATGCTAACACACAAATGATGTACACAATCCTAATATGATCATTATACACTGCCTCAGTACATCAAACCTTCTGTGCTCTCACTAGCCCTCACCACACTGCACCCTCGTCGCATATATTATGCACAACCTTCAAATCTGTCGTAATACAAAACAGATTGAACCACATCTGGCGAAATTCTTGAAGGAACTAAGCAGTCGCATTTGTCAATCTAACGAAGGACCAAAATTTGTTTGTACGCTGTATCTCCATTTGAGTAAAGATTTTAGGAGTCATGAACCGTGATTTTCTTCCAAAATTCTTTTTGTCAGTGACCGTCATCGTACAATTTGATTACACAAACTGTATTAGCCCAGTAAATGAGACTGACATTGGGGTAGGACGATACTGAACAATGATCTCTAAAATACATAGAAGCAGTCCAAGCGTTTTAACCAAGTCTTTATAGGAAGAGATATATGGGAGTGTTTGTGATATGGCCTAGTTAAGAAATTTATACCACAGCAAGAACAAGTAATCATACATATCACGAACTTACAAAGCGACCAGCATAGTGCCAGAGTTACTTCTCGATTTGAGGTTGTTGCGCGAGCATTATATCTGATGTTGACAACGTTCCTGACTGATCAACATCAAGATCTTCAAACTCCTCCATTACAAGTCTAACATCTTCCTGGCTAATCTTCCCCATCTCCTTGAGCTTGTATATGACAAATTCAGCAGCCCTATGTAAAAGCAAGGAGGAAGAGTGCCGAAATTTGTTAGTTAACCATCAGCAGATAAGAATTCAGAAATAATAAGCTCATACTACAGAAGCAATTGTGAAGAAAGTTTAACATACCCAACAACGCCATCGTCATCCAGATCAGCTGCCTCTAAATCTACATTGGTTATCCTACGAGTGAGAATCAACTTTACTAAAGCCCGTTGTCTGCTCTGGGCATTTAGCTCGGCAACGTAGAGGAAAAACTGAGCTAAACAAATGGTACCTGTCAATATCCAGAATACTGCAAAAGCACGCCCTGCTTGAGTTGAAAAGCTCTTATCTCCATAACCCATGGTTGTGATGGTACAACAAACGCAATAGAATGAATCCACAAGGCTCAATTTCTCAACAGTAGCTAGGAAGATTGTGCCACCAATTATGAGTAGCAAAAGAAGGATAAAGACCACAATACATTTGTACCTCAGACTGTTTGTCTCGATATCTTTAAGAATTTCAATATGCCCGACTTTTTTACTCGTATGTAGGGCTTTAACGAGCAATAATTCCTGCTTCTCTACCAAATAGTCAGCTGCTTTGCTCAAGATCATCCCGATGAGAGCCATTCCTGAGAAGACGAAAGCACAAGCCAGTAGTTTTGAAAGAACGCTGTTTGGCACAAGGTCTCCATATCCGACAGTGGTCATTGTCACAATACAGAAATAAACAGCATCAACAACTCCATTTGTCTTCTCTCCCTTGAGCTGGTTCCTGACTAGGTAGAAACATACAGTTCCTAAGCCTAAGTAGACAGTCAAGAATGCAGCTACAATGCGAAAACTCGGGTGTATATTTCCGAAAAAGGACTGATCGGTACGTGGACCTGAGCGTAAGCCCGTCTCTAAGGCTACATAATCCGAAACAGGAGCACTTCTACAACGACGAATTCTCCTGCCCTTTGGAGCATTGTTTTTATTTGTTCGAGACAAAGGATCCATTAGCCCTGAAAGCAAGGATCCACTCTCATTCGATCCCATGAGGATGCTTCAGGAAACTAGATGACCTGCATAGGCATAAGCAGCTAGACACTTCAGCCAATTGTTACAGATGTACCTCGATTCAACAACATTTTTTCGAGCTTCTAAGTTTCAATCTTCAAGCAATTAGCTTACACAATTAAGATTGGAATTATCAAGTGCCAGTAAACTTCATTTCTCATCTTCATAAAAGTTCTATAAATACCCAAATATAGATTCATCAAGATATCGAGATAATCTTTTCCAAACTCCATGGAAAGATCAAATCAAGAAATTTTGACAGAGTAACTTGATTGATTTCAATAACTAAATTTTAAATAACTACCAAGAAAAAGAAAAACGAAACCGATAAACCCAAATTCACCTTTAATTTTCTTTGATTATATTATTCAAATTAGATTTGAATGCACAATGAAGGATCAAGCTTTCAAACGGAGTGTACTACTCCACTGATATAAAGTTATAAACAAACATACAAACAAACAAATTCAGACATTAAAGTGCAGTGAAATGAAAATAACCTTAATCAAAGCTAAGGATTGCTTCCAATTAACTGAAATAACTAACTTTACAGAAAGATCTCTCTCCAGATTCAGAACATGGAAATAAAACAACCAACTTAATGGAAAACTCACCGGTCACCAACATAATATGTCAGCTGCGTGAGTTCGGAGTTCTTGGAAAAGTCTGGAATATCTCAGTCGGTGGACTCCCATTAATAATTTTGTCATTGGCCGCGTAATCTTTCAAACACCGTAATTCTGGTTTGGTCGAAGTAGATGGACCGTTGGATCATGCAAGATCCAAAAGTCCAAAGTAAAAAAACCTTCCTATGTTTGATGACGTTATTTTTTATTATTATTTTTGTTTTGTTCAGTTTGAGTAATGAATGACCTCCTCACAAGGACTTCCATGGAACAATATACGGCGCACGCAATGTTCGGCTCTAAAAATATCATGTTAAGTAGAGAATATTTTCAAATAACATGATATTATTAAATAATATTATTGAAGTAAGACGTCATGTGACTGTAAATTTATTTCATTCAAGTTGTCTTGCCACACAAAAAACAAGGGACTCTTCTTTCATTGAGAGGAAACAAACTTCTTTCCAACTTTCTCATTATACTTTTTCTAACTTTCTAAGACTTTTTTCATGGAGAAAATGTATATTTGGGTTAGATTCCCCTAGGATTTAAGTCTGGCTTGAATTGTTCTAGACCAACCAAATTGTTATATTTCAAACATTTTTTTAGTTTTTTACTTATAATGTAACGGTTGTGATCAAATGAGATCAAATCTAATGGTTAAAAGAAAAAGAAAAGATTTGACTGTCTAAAATTAAATTTAACATCTAAAATAATTTAAGAAAATTATTTAAATCAAATTTTACTTAAAAATTTATAAATACCTATGTATTTGTATGATTTTTAATTACTTATCGGGATTTAAATATTTTTAGATTAAAATGTTCATAAAAATAAATTAGGATAATCTACATAAATTTTATTTTAAAAAAAATTAAGCTAAAATCATTATTTAATAATCTCGGGTTAAAATTTTAAGCTATAAGAGTTGGAGGAGAAAAACAATTTTTGAGTCATGGAAAACAAAAACAAGATGCGAGCAGAGAAACCAGTGAGCGAAAAACTGAACCAAATCGAGTGCCATAAAACCGGAAAAAAAAAAAAAAAAAAAACTAAGTTGACCAATACTTGTCAAACCCAAACCAAAAATGGGACTGTACAAATCGCAAATGATTTGGTTCTTGGTTTTATATTTTAGTAAGGTTTTTTAGCCAAAATGATGCAGGTTTACATAACTTCTCATTTTGATCTTTGATATTTGAAATCAATAAAAGTAGTCACTTTGATTATCTACTATCAATCATTTTAGTCTTTCAATGAAAAATTATGTTAAATAAGAATCAAAATGATAAAAATACCCTCACTTTAATAAGCAATAAACCAAAATGATTTGACAAAAATTGAGGGTATCTTTGTCATTTTATCTTGATTTAATGGAGATTTTTCACGGAATGACTAAAAAGATTGATGGTGGACAAACTAAGGGATCAATTATATCGATTTTAAATCTTATAGACCAAATTAAGGAGTTATACAAATCTCATAAAGTATTTTAGTTAAAAAAACCTTTTAGTAACTAGGCTTACATTTCGTAAGCCTAGCCTAACTCTTTAACCCAACCATTCACTGGCCCATCTAAAATCCAACAGATTGTTTTAATTTCCTAAAGGCTAACAACCCAATACTAAATTTAGTAAGCAAGTATTCACAATATTAAAAGTGGCACTACATACAACGAGTCCGTTAGAAATTAAGTTTTGTGAATTTTACGTTAAAATAGCCAAATAGCCTTGTTTAGCGAGGTTGTTAGAGATGTTTTTCCTAATAAGGGCGGATCTCTTCCATCAAAGTAATCAAGTTCACTTATTCGAACCCTTGAAATTTTATTCAACAACTACGAACAGTGGGCTCCTTAATAAGTTATAATAATTTTAGCCGTTGAACAAATTTTAAAAGTCCAAATAAATAAACTTCGTGAATTTTGTGGAAGAAATCCGGAGAGGATCTCTTCCCCCCTAATAACTCATCTCTCTGACACTATGCCATCTATCTTCATTATTTCTACAACTCTCTCTCTCTCTCCCCCCTTAGTCCTCCATTTCTTTTCGAAGATTGTACGGTTTGTACCACATCTCTTTTCCTCGTCCATCTCTTCACGAGATCCGACTCAACAAATCTCGCTTCCTGTTCCATCCCTTCCCGCATATTCGACTCGCCTAGCTTGACGAGCGGTCCACGCTGGGATAATGCCAACTCCAAGATCAGATTCTCTTCCCAAAGTTGCAACGCCAACATCCGCCAATACCAACCTCACCATCATATCTAGGGCTTGGTGGTTAATTGCATATTGTTATATGTAAATTTAAGTAAAAGATTTTTGGTACAAAACCGAACCAAAACCGAGTTTCTTTAGTTTATTTGATTTTCTCTTGTATGTATCCGATTTGGCGCATAGTTTAAGGGCGAACAGGCCCAAATCGAACCATGTCCACACCTAACAAAAACTTACTAATTTGAGGTCATGTTCCGATAACTCTGTATATGATTATCAAGTTCCAAGGAGCAACAAAAACTAAGTTCACCATAGCTTCCAATAGAATAGTAGTGAAGCAATCTGACGATGTTATCTCTATATAGCTATAATAATTGGGATTAGATCAATTTTATATATTTAGGTGGTTAATACTTAATAGAGGTATAGCTAAAAGTTTTTTTTTTTTTTGATTTCGACATCCTTAATGAAAATTACAGGATACAAAGATCATCCTTAATGAAAATTACAGGATACAAAGAACAACTATTGGAGCTAGCACGTCAATTTCTAAAATGTAACAGTGGAAAAATAAAGACACCCAATCTTAAAATTTAGTGTATTTATTTGTGGTGTTCTCTTTAACGCTTCTAAACATGATTGAGAAGTTATAGACATAATGGCTTCACCAAGAGTTTGTTCATGTTTACGAAATATTACATACCCACAAGCTCAAACGGGTTGTATCAACTCTAAAAATAAAAAATGGTCCCAATTATAGATAAATATTTTACTTTATCTACTACTTTTATTTGTAACATTGCACATCAGCCCGACCTTTGGTCTCACATTTCGGGATTGATTCAGGGGTGAGAGCCTCTCTTCACAGGAAAATCCATGTGAATAAGGAATGAGATCACAATTATTATGTGGAAGCGAGTTTCTTTAATACGGGACCTAAAAAAATTATAACATACTATAATGCGGAGTTTTATTTTATACATAACTAGTTCAAGCTGGGACCGAAAAATTTTAGAACTATAAGGAGGTTATTCCTATGTAGAGTATTACCATAGAGAGCTTTTATTTGTATTAAAAATATTTTTATTCAATCTCTGATATATTGAATAATATTTAACATTGTGTGATTCTGTAAATCATTGATATATTTGGTTTAGATTCTTATGTAATATAGTGATCATTTCCTATTAGGTTTTGTATTACTTGGATAGTAAGTTTCTCTCTTCTCATTGTTTACTATAAATAAAGCAGTGGCATGGGCGAAATACATCTACAATTTCCCTAAGCTCTATTCTTTCAATCCCTCTTGCCACACCTCCCTTTCTCCCTTTAAATTGGCCACAAAACAATATCAAGCACGTTTCTGATCATAACATGTTTATTTTACACACGTTATCTGTAGAGTAGTACACTCACTTAAAAAGTAAATTATTTACACTTAGGTATTACAACTGAATATGATAGTTAAGTAGTAAACAAAAAAAAAAAAAAGGGTAAATACTCATTATTTATTATTATTGAATCAGGATACTAATCTAAAAAACACCATACAATTTCAACAAGATTTACACACGATCACATTTCTAACCTAATTAAAAACTGCAACTAGTAGAAGTAACTTTCCAAATTATAATCCCTTGAATTTATGTATCGTATTCATACCGTATGAACAAAATCATTAAATTCTTTACTGTCATTGATACGTCCCCCTTGATTGATTTTGATCCTATATCTTTATCCCAGTTATCTCAACCAAGCCATTCATCAATTCCTAAAGCTCTAATCGACCCCGTTAGCCCGTTAGGGTTTGGTATGCTTTATTTTTGTCAAAAATTTCAACCTACAACGTTTTACTTAAATTATTTTTGTCAAAATAAAAGATAAAGTGAATAGTACCCTGATTGATTTTTTAGTGTAAAAATATGATTTTTCGTTAAAGTGAACAATACCGAAAGTTTTTTGTTAAAATTCCCTAACTTATGGGTAAGATAATTTCATGCAGTTGGATCAGTGCAAATGGCCGGTTGGTTTGTTAGACATATGGAATGTGGGAGTCAAGAAGGAGGTAATAGTTTCACCGAATCAGTTATGGGTTTACTTCCTAATGGGGGGCCTTCGGAATAGGGCCATGTACGGTGATACCTTTTGCATACCTTCAGGGCCGACTCTACTTCCTATGCATTCGGTTCAGTGGATACACTCTGTTCTAATTTGGGTCTTAATTCATGTTAAGTAAAAATCAATGCAGAAGCAGATCTATTTGTATAAGTACCCAATAATTTAACCAGTAGATTTCATAATCTATACTTAGTAAACTATTTAACAAGTAGATTTCTTAGGCAGTGTATAATATGATCATTATACAGTAACTCAGTACATCAAACCTTCAGTGCTCTCACTAGCTCTCACCACACTGCATCCTCGTCGCGTATGCACAACCTCCAAATCTATCGTAACACAAACATCAACAACATCAGGCGAAATTCTTGAATTCAGGAACTAAGCAGTCCCGTTTGTCAATCTAACGAAGGACCAAAATTTGTTTGTACGCTATATCTCCATTTAAGTAAAGATTTTAGGAGTCATGAACCGTGATTTTCTTCCAAAATTCTTTTTGTCAGTGACTGTCGTCGTACAATTTAATTACACAAACTGTATTAGCCCAGTAAACCATGGTTGATGGGTTAAAAAGAACATAAATTTTGACGGATGAGACTGACATCGAGGTAGGACGATACTGACCAATGATCTCTAAAATACATAGAAGCAATCCAAGCGTTTTAACCAAGTCTTTATAGAAAGTGATATATGGGAGTGTTTGTGATATGGCCTAGTTAAGAAATTCATACCACAGCAAGAGTAAGTAATCATACATATCACGAACTTACAAAGCCACCAGCATAGTGGCACAGTTACTTCTCGATTTGAGGTTGTTGTGCAAGCATTATATCTGATGTTGACAATGTTCCTGACTGATCAACATCAAGATCTTCAAACTCCTCCATTACAAGTCTAACATCTTCCTGGCTAATCTTCCCCATCTCTTTGAGCTTGTATATGACAAATTCAGCAGCCCTATGTAAAGGAAGGAGGAAGAGTGTCGAAATTTGTTAGTTAACCATCAGCAGATAAGAATTCAGAAATAATAAGCTCATACTACAGAAGCAATTGTGAAGAAAAGTTTAACATACCCAACAACGCCATCGCCATCCAGATCAGCTGCCTCTAAATCTACATTGGTCATCCTACGAGTGAGAATCAACTTTACTAACGCCCGTTGTCTGCTCTGGGCGTTTAGCTCGGCAACGTAGAGGAAAAACTGAGCTAAACAAATGGTACCTGTCAATATCCAGAATACTGCAAAAACACGCCCTGCTTGAGTCGAAAAGCTCTTATCTCCATAACCCAGGGTTGTGATTGTACAACAAACGCAGTAGAATGCATCCACAAGGCTCAATTTCTCAACAGTGGCTAGGAAGGCTGTGCCACCAAGTATGAGTAGCAAAAGAAGGATAAAGACCACAATACATTTGTACCTCAGATTGTTAGTCTCGATATCTTTAAGAATTTCAATAGGCCCAGCTTTTTGATTCATATGCAAGGCTTTAACGAGCAATAACTCCTGCTTCTCTATCAAATAGTCAGCTGCTTTGCTCAAGGTCATCCCGACGAGAGCCATTCCTGAGAAGACGAAAGCACAAGCCAGTAGTTTTGAAATAACACTGTTCGGCACAAGGTCTCCATATCCGACAGTGGTCATTGTAACAACACAGAAATAAACAGCATCAAGAACTCCATTTGTCTTCTTTCCCTTGAGCTGGTGGCCAACGAGGTAGAAACATACAGTTCCTAAGCCTAAGTAGACAGTCAAGAATGCAGCTACCATACGAAAACTCGGGTGTATATTTCTGAAAAAGGATTTGGTACTTGGACCTGAGGCAAAGCCTGTCTCGAAGCCTACATAATCTGAAAGTGGAGCACTTTTACAAAGGCGAATTCTTCTACCCTTTGGAGCATTGTTTATATTTTTCTGAGACAAAGGATCTTTTGGTTCTGAAACCAAGGATCCACTCTCATTCGACCCCATTACGATGCTTCAGCAAACAAGACGACCTGCATAAGCATAAGCAGCTAGACACTTGAGCCAATTTGTTACACATGTACCTCGATATAAGTTTCGATCTTCAATCAATTAGCTTACACAACTGTTTACCAACACAGTTAAGGTTGGAATCATCAGTTGCCAGTAAACTTAATTCCTCATCTTCATAAAAGTTGTATAAATACCGAAATGCGGATTCATCAAGATAACGAAAACTCCATGGAAGATCAAACCAAGAAACAAACAAACAACCAAGCAAACAAGAAAAAGAAAAGAAAAATGGAACCCATAAACCAAAATTCACCATTAGTTTCCCTTGATTATATATTGTTCATATCAGATTTGAATGCACAATCAAGGACCAAGCTTTTTAAGTGAGTGTACTACTCTACTGATATAAACAAACATACATACAAATTCAGACAATGCAGTGCAGTAATGAAAATAGCCTTAATCAAAGCTAAGGATTGCTTCCAGATGAACTGAAATAACTAACTTAACAGAAAGATCTCTCTCTCTCTCTCTCTCTCTCTCTCTCTCGTATGGAATCAGAACTTGGAAATAAAACAACCAACCAACTTAACAGAAAACTCACCAGTCACCAGAATTGCATGTCGGGATTTTGCTTTCCTGACTAACTCAGTTGAACGAGTTCAGAGTTCTTGGAAAAATTTGGAATATCTCAGTCGCTGCCTCCCATTAATAAGTTTATCATTGGCCGCGCAATCTGTTATTCTTTTCTTTAATTTCTTTTTATTATTCTTTTTCTTTTGTTTGTTCTCTGCGCGTTCTCTTTGTGGCAAGGAGGAGGTTCATCATATATGCGTTCTCACATACCATAAATTTTTCTTTGTAACCGAAATACCAGTTATATGTTTTTATATAAATAATGAAATATTTTATTTTTTAAATTATTAATTTTTTAATACACATATTTACTATATAAATAATGACATGTAATGTACTATAACGTGTTTCGGTCACGTTCAAAAGTCTTTCTTCACAGACAGCATAATTTAATTCTGATTTGGTCGGAGTTTGGTCGAAGTAGATGGATCGTTGGATCATGCAAGATCCAAAAGTCCAAAGTCAAAATTCCTTGCTGTGTTTGATCCGTGTGCCACGTGTACGATGCTGCGACACAAATGTGTGGTGTGGCACATAATTTTTGTCTGGTTTTCCTTCTCCTTTATATTCGATTTTACCACCATTGCGTAATCGGAAAATAAAAGCACAAAGTTTGAGCAATTATTGCCACTGTCGGCAAGGCAGTTTAGCACCATGTAGGTGATTTGATTCTTTTTTGTTAACCTGTAATTAATTTTTTTCCATGTTTATTCGGATAATAATTAGGTACTCATTACACAATTTCAGATTTTGTTCAATAATAAAGTAACATATGTTTTATTGTTTTTAATATTGTAACATTTTATGTTGATACGGGCTTGTTAGGTTGCAATAATGTAACATTTTATGTCAATAAGTCCTTGGACACTAAGATTGAAACACAGTTGTAATCTTTTGAACACTAAATTATAATAAAAAATGTTTTTCTTACCATCTATTTATGCTACCATTTGTATATTTCTTCAATAGAGATGAGATCTACACGGATCATACCTCAATTAAAAAAATGGTACAAGTGAGAGTATAAATAGATGGTAAGTGTAGCATTACTGCCAGACTTTTTTTTTTTGAACGCCAACGAAACCAATATATAAAGAAGCTTACAGAGAGGCAAACACCAATACAACAACCAAGTAGTGACAAGGGATAGCCCACAAAGACCCCTCCACCAAGTAGAGGCGTCACCCCCAACACCACCACTGCCAGACTTTAGAGTTCTAATAGAGAGCAGATTTGGCATTGGAAGGTAGGAGAGTTTTGAACAAAACTTTATTCAGAAAATTATTTCGATTTGTTATGATATGAAACTTGTTTTAATCAAGGCATCAATGTTGGTACTCGGTAAAGAAGATGCTGTCCTTCAAAGAGGGGAGGAGACGATGAGGAAAGGAACCTTGTATTCGATCCGGCCAAGACCAATTGTCGACACGATACAGGTGAGAGACAACTCGTAACTTGTGACCCGTGTATAATGATCGGTTATGTATGTCCCCCCCTCTATATTCTACTTGGATCCAAAGTCCATGTCCAGTCCATAATGGAATTAAATCGCATCAAACAGCGGATTAAACTCGTATCCATTTTAATTGGTTATAACCTATAGGCTGTGAGGTAATGGTCCTAACTCCTGATCAAATGATGACTTTACATGCCCTGATAGAACCATCTCTGAACCGTGATCAAACAATCCAAATCGATTTAAACTTATAAGAACTGGTAACATTTACCAGTCCCAGATAATTGAGGGTCTTTTAGAAGACTTCTTTCACATGATGCACAAAACATGGGAGTTACTGACACTCAAACTGTCTAGATTTGATACGTAGGTCATGAAGGCCGGCCTAAATTCGCAACTCAACAGAACTCCGAAGAGCGTTGTAACTACAATAGCCATTTTTCAGATTCTATTGTATCTCAAACACCTGAATTCATACCACTCCAGGTTCCAGCATCCCAATTTGGTGGTGAATTGTTGAATCTTTGAATATGATCACTGCTAGAATTGCAAGACAATTAATTATGTAAAAGAGACGACATTGGAATTGAAAAGATAAAAATCAGCGAATGCCAATACGCGGTAGGAAGAAAAAAACCGAAAGAGACTTCATAAGTGTTCATATCTTTCAGCCCACATATTTAGCTCAAATTTTGATCAGTAGTTAGTACGCTGTTTCCCAAAGTAATAGAATTTGAGTGTTTCTTTGAACTCATAACTGTCAACTATCTTCGACGTTATTGGGATTAGGTTCATGAACAAACTCCTCAAGTGCAGCATCATCTGAGAACAAGTAGGAAATAGTGTAAGTAAAAATGATGGTGAGGTTGTTCAAACTAGTCTGCTTGTGATGATTGTTCTACAAAGACCCAAACGCATGCTAAACCTTGATCTCTTATCATCTTGAAGACCAATGTATTATCTTATGTAATTTGAAACGGAGTACAAGTCTCTTATATATTATTGTACAGACTACACACACCACAGTTGATGAATCGATGGAAAATCAGCGGAAGGGAACATCCCAGATCCTACACCAGTAAGAATTTCAGTGGGTCAGAATCAGATATGTTTACTAACTAGTTCCTAGGCATTTAGTGTACTGTCTGTTCTAATTTGAGCCATTTGTGCAGATGATTGTGGAGAATTCTAATGCAAGGAGTGGCATTTCTGTCTTTCAAGAGAACATGTTAGCTTTCAATTACCTTGTAGTTTAGGTTTTCTTGACTGGTATTGCTATAACGGAAAATGATTCTTCTGTTTTCATCTATGCCTTGAAACAAGTTAAGAATTCTCTCAAACAAGAGAGGGAAAAGACCTAGGTTGGATCAGTGCAAATGACCAGTTGGTTTGTTGGACATGTGGAATGTCGGAGTCAAGGAGGAGGTAACAATTTCACCGAGTAAATTATGTTTACTTGCTATGAATTCGATGGATACACTCTGTTCGAGTTTGAGTCTTAATTCATGTTATTGTGAAGGAGGTTTCAAGGAGTCAAATCCCTTCCATGACCAAGATGAAGTTAGTAGCCATTTATCTTGTGCTTTGATTTTCTTGGCTTGTATTGCTACTATGGAATACAATTGTTTCTCTTTCGCTTATGCTTTTGATACATGTTCAGGTGGCTTTGGAGGTGAGAACAATGTCGACATCGTCTTCGTTTAGATGCTTGTCATTTGAGGAACACAAAGCCAGATTGGATACCAGTGAGAATTTCACTGCACCAAATAGGTTTACTTCCTAGACACTCGGCGTATATACTCTCTTCTAATTTCAGCCCTATGCAGGTGACTGTGGAGAAGGCTGCAGGGAGTGACATGCCTGACATTGACATGAAGAAGTTAGTTGCGAAATCCCTTTTGCTTTAATTATCTCAGTTTTTATTGCTACCATGGAATAATGTTGTTCTCTTTTCGGTTTTCAGCTTTTTGTTTTGATATTGTGGGAAGTCCTTTAGGGAGAAAAAAGAAGACAGATGTTCTTATGTAAAAGAAAAAAATACATTTATGGAAACTCCAATGCTGTTACGCTTTTATGTTATAGTGTGCATTTTAAATTATAGATGCAATTTAGCGCATACGAAGAGGATGTAGCATAGTTTAACGTTGGAACTTCTATCAAAACCGTTGAGGGGAAAACGTATGAGTACATTCTAGGAGTGGTTATGAATGGTTGTGATTTTCAGGGTTTGCTTGAATTAGTTACCCGCGCAACAAAGGCTTCCTATAAATTAATATTCATGGACCATGTCAGTATATGAGATTTGCATACATAAAGGAAAACAGACTTACTACTTCAAAGGCAAACTCCATTTTGATTTTGGTTCATAACTTATCTCAGACGAAGGAGTTCTCGCATAGTTACATTGGCTACCCTGTTTCTCAGATTGCAGATACTTGGTTCTTGCTAGTATGCCTCTTGGAGAATTCGTTCTTTTTGTTTGACAATGGATTATGCTCAGCCTAAAAAAGCATGTATTTCTCATTGTCAAGAACGCTAAACCTCCCACAGATGAGCTGCGACTCATTTTGGTTTTAGGCATAATAATCTCTTCCTCTCAAAACAGCGGCTGTAATAGTTCTTCAAATTTTAACAGGTGCCTTGATGCCTGCAATCAACAACAGCAACAACAACAAAGCCTTTTCCCACTAAGTGGGAAAATAAGGACGCAGATGGATTTCTTCACATCAGTACAGTGAGAAAGAGAATGTATGTGGATTATTTGAAGAGCAAGAATGCTTGTAATTATGTCGTGGGAGCTTTGAGCCCGATTTTCTGACCTGTTTAGTCATTACAGTTTGTCCGGATTTAGACAAATAGGAAAATAGTTAGACTTAAATTGTAATTGTGCTCCTAACTTGTAGGAGGAATCCTTGCTACTCAAGGAATGTATTTGTATATATATACACTTTCACGTATCAATGAGAAAACAATTCAACCATATATTATTTTTCTACATGGTATACAGAGCAAGTTTAAAACCTAATCCTAGCTCTATTTTTTTTCGGTAGACATCTCTGCCGTTCCTTATGGCCGGCTCTTCTTCCTCCGATGGCCCTTTTTACATTCATCATTCAGACCACCCAAACCTTGTTCTTGTCTCCAAAAAATTAAATGGTGATAATTACACCTTCTGGGCTCATGGCATGCAGATTTCCTTGAGTGCCAAGAACAAGCTTGGTTTCATCACTGGCGATGTTCAGGAACCTTCTTCCTCCGACGATCCTGATGCTCATGCAGCTTGGCATCGTTGCAATGACTTGATTCTTTCTTGGCTTCTTCATTCCTTGGAACCTGATCTTCAAGAATCCGTTCTCTTTACCACCACTGCTCAGGATGTGCGGGACGACCTTCACGAACGATTCTCGCAGAGCAACGCGCCTCGCATCTTCCAACTCAACCGTGAGCTTGCTGCAATTTCTCAAGGATCCTCTTCTGTCTCTGCTTATTTTACTCTCCTCAAAGTTATTTGGATAAGCTTGCCTCTTATAGTGACGGCTGCACGTGCTCTTGTGGCACCAAGTCTGAACGGCAACATCTTATGTAGTTCCTCATGGGTCTTCATGACTCTTTCTCTGCTGTTCGTGAACAAATCCTTTTGATGAATCCTTTACCTACTGTTCGTCAAGCTTGTTCTTCTGTTTCTCAGGCCGAGAAACAACGATCATTGGGCTCTGTCCGTCCCATCGACTTTCCCGCTGCCATGGTTGTCCGCAGTTCTTCCCGCACATCCTCAGACAGACCTTCGCTCCATTGTACCTACTGCGACTACGATTTCTATACTCGTGAGACCTGCCATAAGCTACATGGCTATCCTGTTAGCCATCCTCTTCATGGGTAACCCTGTCGCCCACTATAGCCCCCGGCTCTCCTTAGGTAGCAACTCCAGCACCTTCACACCGTACTCTTCACCATCTGCCCATCAGGTGCACAGCTCTCCCAACCTTCATGACCTGCAGTTAGCCATGCCTAATCTATCCGTTGATCAATACACTCGTCTCTTTGCTGCCCTTGACAATTCCGCAGCCCCGTCGTCTTCTCCTCAAGTTCATGCCGTCTCTAGTGCTGACTTCGCCAAAGGTTTATTGCCTGTTGGCCCATGTCATGGTCCCTAGATCATTGACAGTGGCGCTACAAACCATATTACTTCCTCACCTTCCAATTTGGTTCATACTTCTGCTTCACTTTTGCCGCCCGTCTCCTTGCCTAGTGGTGCAACAACTCCCATCACTTTAACTGGCACTCTTCACTTAAATTCCTCGATTGAATTGAAGGCTACTTTTAAAGTGGACTTTTTATCTGTTAGTAAGCTTACAGATAATTTATCTTGTTTCGTAACCTTTTTCCCATCTTGGTGTATTTTGCAGGACTTGGTTTCGAAAGCGACGATTGGTGTGGGTAAGCGATGTGGCGACCTTTACTACCTTGTGGCCCTTGCCTCTTTCCCCACCCGCCAACCTCTATGCAACGTCATCACCATACCCTCATCCCTATGGCATAGGCGCCTTGGCCATCCCTCTTCTGCTCGTTTACAAGTTTTAGCCTCTAGTTTTCTCCCATGTTCTTTGGATTCTAGTCATTTTTGTGATGTTTGTCCTTTGGCTAAACAAACTCGTCAATCTTTTGGTTTAAGTTCAATTTCATCGACTTTTCCTTTTTCCTTAATTCATTGTGATATTTGGGGTCCAAATCGTCAGCCTTCTCTTACTAACGCTCATTATTTTTTGACTATTGTGGATGATTTTTCTCGTTTTACATGGGTCTTCATGATGAAGCATAAATCTGATACTCAACAAATTCTCAAACATTTTTTTGCCTATGTTCGCACCCAATTTAACACCACCATTAAAAACATACGTACCGACAATG
Source organism: Pyrus communis (assembly GCF_041283825.1). NCBI lineage: Eukaryota > Viridiplantae > Streptophyta > Magnoliopsida > Rosales > Rosaceae > Pyrus > Pyrus communis. Next base: position 8,961,998 of record NC_142567.1, read on the forward strand.
GTGGGGAATTTTATTCTTTTCGCCATTTTTTCTTTGACCATGGGGTTGTTTTTCAAACTTCTTGCGTTTACACGCCCCAACAAAATGGCGTTGTTGAACGCAAACACAGGCACCTCCTTGAAACTGCTTGAGCCATTCGGTTTCAATCACACCTTCCCCTCAAGTTTTGGGTCGAGTGTATCCTCACTGCCGCCTATACCATCAATCGTTTTCCTACCCGCCTTCTCAATAACAAAACACCTTTTGCAGTCCTCCACAATAAAACTTCGCTCTATGATCACTTCCGTGTTTTCAGTTGTTTAGCCTATGCCACATCCGTTCTTCTGCCCACCAAGTTCTCTCCTAGAGCTCATCGTTGTATCTTCATTGGCTACCCTACTGGTCAAAAGGCTTATAAACTCTATGACCTTGCCACACATCGCACATTCACTAGTCGGGATGTCATCTTCCATGAGGATTTTTTTCCTTTTGCTTCCCCTCCCACTACACCTGTCACGGACCCGCCATCCCAACACATCTCCTTACCCATTCCTCCCTTAATGGATGTCCCTTTTCCCACCTCCCTGGGCTCTACACCACCGCCTCCTCCCTCATTACGTTTCATTTCCCAGTCTCTTGACCCAATTCCTAGCACTGCACCGCATGATCCCCTTCCCCTACCCACGACCCCACCAGCTTCTCCATCCACGCCTTACTTACCACCTGTGCCCTCTCCTACACCCTCTCCATCTCTTTATGTGTCTTCCCGTTCCCATGCACCCCCACCTTATTTAAAGGACTACATTTGCTCGTAGGTGATTCTGCCCCCACACTCGTCCTCGTTTTTGCCACCAAGTTCTGTCAAAGGTACGCGGCATCCCTTCTGTAATTATGTTTCTTACCATCGTTTATCTTTACATCATCTTTCATATATCTACTCTGTGAGTTGGGGTGTCGAACCTTCTTCTTTTGTAGAGGCTGCCAGTGATCCTAACTGGCGTCGTGCTATGAGCTAGGAACTGGATGCCCTACATGCCAACCGCACTTGGACCATGACTACCCTGCCTTCCGACAAAGTTCCCATTGATTGTAAATGGGTGTACAAACTTAAGCATAATTCTGATGGTTCTATTGAGCATTACAAAGCCCGTTTGGTTGCCAAAGGTTTCACACAGGCCAAAGGTATTGATTATCATGACACCTTTTCTCCTACTGCTAAAATGATCACTGTACGTTGTCTTCTTGCCCTTCCTGCTAGTCAATCTTGGTCTCTTCATCAACTCAATGTCAATAATGCTTTCTTGCATGGTGATTTAGATGAGGAAATCTATATGTCTCCTCCTCTTGGTCTTTAGCGACATGGGGAGAATCTTGTGTGTCGCATCCACAAATCTCTTTATGGTCTCAAGCAAGCTTCCCGTCAATGGTTTGCCAAGTTCACTTGTGCCATCCTTTCTGCTGGGTTTCAACAATCCAAAACTGACTATTCATTGTTTACGAAAAAGTCAGGTACTTCTTTTACAGCCTTGCTCATTTATGTGGATGATATTGTGATAACATGTAATGATGTAGGTGCAATTGATTCTCTGAAACTTTTTCTCCACAATCACTTTCGGATTAAGGATCTTGGTGATTTAAAGTACTTTCTGGGTATCGAGGTTTCTCGGTCCAAACGTGGCATTTATATTTCTCAGAGATTCTCAAAGATTTAAAGTACTTTCTGGGTGCATTAGAGATTCTCAAAGATTATGGCTTCTTGGGAGCACGACCCATTGCCTTTCCTATAGACGATACAAAACTATCTGACAAAGGGGAACTTCTCAAGGATCCTGAAAAGTATCGATGTCTAGTAGGACGGTTAATTTATCTCACAATAACTCGGCCATATATCACTTACCATGTACATGTTTTGAGTCGGTTTATGCATGAGCCACGTACTTCTCATATGGATGCTGCACTTCGAGTTGTTCGTTATTTGAAGTCTACTCCGGGTCAAGGCTTATTATTCCGTTCTGAAAATCAAATCAAGTTGACTGCTTTTTGTGATTCTGACTAGGCGGGTTGTCTTATTACTCGTTGGTCGACTACTGGCTACTATGTTTTCTTGGGAAATTCTTTGATTTCATGGCGGACAAAGCAATAGAAAACTGTGTCACTTTCTTCTGCTGAAGCGGAATATAGAGCTATGTCGGGTGCTTGTTGTGAGATAATTTGGCTGCGCTTTCTATTTAAGGATTTGAACATTCCCTTAATCGGTCCATCCGATCTATTTTGTGACAATCAAGCAGCCTTGCATATTGCTTCCAACCTTGTTTTTCATGAGTGTACTCGCCACATTGGGATGGATTGTCATTTTATACGTGATAAGATTGTTGATAGCACTATAACTACCAAGTATGTTGGTACGACACATCAGTTGGTAGACCTATTTACGAAGCCTCTTGGGAAAGAGAAATTTTCAACCATGTTACGTAAGTTGGGCGTTCTTGACATTTACTCTCCAACTTGAGGGGGAGTGTTAGACAAATAGGAAAGTAGTTAGACTTAAATTGTAATTGTACTCCTAACTTGTAGGAGGAATCCTTGCTACTCAAGGAATGTATTTGTATATATATACACACTTTCACGTATCAATGAGAAAACAATTCAGCCATATATTATTTTTCTACAGGTTAGTCATTACAGTTTGTCCTGATCCTTGACATCAACAGCCTTATATTATGGTGCTGTAAGTATTTAGTTTACGACATGGTAGGGGACTTTGAAGCGAGCAATGCATGGAGTCGGAAACATTGTGTTGATTTGCTTGGTCGAGGCGAATTTGGTTATGTCTCAGTTTTATGTTATTACTTGATCGAAGGAAGATGAGATCGTATGACTGAATATTTTGGTTGCAAATCGATGACTAGCATGAAAAATACTTGCATGAAAAATTGTAATGGCAGAAATAACTATGGACGGACATAACTATTTCTGCCATTACGTTAATGGACCCGTCCTTTGACATCGCTTGCAACGATCAAATATTAATCAAAGAATTTTAGAAAATAAAAAAATTAACGAGAAACCCAAACAAGAGATTCATTTTGAGCAAAACATTCAAAAAATTATTTCGATTTATTTTGATACAAAACTTGTTTTGATTGAGGCATCGACGTTGATACTCGGGAGAGAAGACTCTCTCATGTATCATTATGGAGTAGCTTAGTGGTTGGGGATAAATCCAAGCTTGTATTTCACTTAGGTTCGATTTTTGTCATTAGTGAATCACATGATTGTAGTTAAGAAATGTTGAAATCTATTTGTGAGTCTTCTCGATTATCGTGACAAAATATCTAGCTAATTTTTTTTTTTTTTTAAATTAAAAATTGACAAAAAAACTGAGGGGGTGGAAGTTAGTGTTGACGTCATACCAAACTACTTTTATCAATAAAATACTGTTCCTTTTATTCAAAGATAAAAAATAAAAAAAGAACGAAATGTCAACCAGTGGCCGTCGATTCGCTAGGTGCCATGCTAAACCAGATCTGGACCGTGGGAGCTCGATCTGCAACTCAAAACTGACGTGGCATTTAACTGCATTTTGAATCCGGCTTTGAAGTCCGGACTATATATATAGGAAATAAATCCTATTAATCGTTAGATTTGAAATTAATAAAATTATGTGATTAAGATTTTGTGATATGTGATTTAATTTCAATTATAGAATTTCATTAAAGTTAAATTTAATGATCAAGATGATGTCTTCAATTATTTTTTAAAATAAAGATCCGTCCCCTTAAAGACCAGATATATATATATATATATATATCCACATCATAAATAAAATTAAGAAAACAAAAATAAAAATAGAAATTCGAAGCATAATAATAACGGCAATGTGTAAGAGAGAGAAGCACTGAGAGTCGGACTCGAAGACTTTTCTGAGCTCCAAATCAACCAACACGAACTCAAATCTCTGTAAGTTTCATACCCTAATCAATTTTTATTCAATTTTAACTACCAAATATTGTTTTTTTCTTCTGCTTTCTTTTTTTTTCTGTAAATTGTTGTTCTCTTTGGCGGTGTAGTTGGGGATAATTGAGGTGCAGAGCTTAGGGTTTCCAACTGGTTGTTGCAGCCCTCAAACGTTGTGAATTTTTCTTTATTTTTACTGGTTACCGTGCATAATTGGATTTTTTTTTTCTTGGTTCTGTTTGGTTGCCGAGAAAGCTGAAAAAAGAAGAAGATAATTTCTTTGATTATTTTTTGTTCTATTAACGCCGTTTCGTGAAAAGCTGAGGTTTTTGAGTTAGTTAAAGCAGTGTAGAAGCTAAAGATTTAAAATTTGCCTGTTGGGCTACTTGGTCCAGATTTAGTTAGGGATTACAGTTTTCTGGGGATTGTAATTTTTGTAATTGCCATTGCATCTTTCTCCTAGATTCTATTGTTGTTCTTTGGATTATTATTTGTTAGAGCGAAAGCTGTGGTTGCCGCATTTTCAAACTTGATGAATTTTGTTTGAAAATTTCCAAACTGTTGACATTATATTTGTTTGAAACTGTTGTGGTAACCGTTAAATTTCGATCAGCGTTCTTTTGCATGATACGTTATGCATCCCTAAATGGATATACATTTGTTTCAGGAGTTTCCTTAGTCAACTTTGCGACGAAGGTAATCTGTTTTTGGTTAATTGATCATGGGTGAGGAAGACATGGTGGCCAATGACACTGAAATAGTGGCAAATGGGACTAGCCAGTTAGAGAAAACCAGCAGAGATGGGACTGAGAAAAAAGGGGATGGAAAGGTTGAGGTAAAAGAAATGGATGTAGATAAGAAAGGTGATGAGATCGATGAAGTGGAGAAAATGGATGGAGACCAAGAGACCAATGGAAGCAAAGATGAAAAAGTGAAAGACAAAGCTGAGGGACCCAAACTTGAGGAATTGAAAGAGGAAACTGGTCCAGATGAAGTTGAAAAAGATGACGAGAATGCACAAGTTGAGAAAATGGACGAAGACGGTGAAAAGGTGAAAGAAGGAACAGAGGAACTCAAAGTTGAGGAAAAGGAAGAAGAAACTGCTCCAAATGAAAAAGAGGAGACTGAAGAAAAGAAGGAAATTGAAGTGGAAGAAGAGAAGGTTGATGGACTTTCGGTGGAGGAAGAGAAGGAAAACGTGAAGGTTGAAGAGAAGGAAGAAGAGAAAGAAGAGATAGTTGAAGATAAGGAAGAAGAGATGGAAGAAGAGAAGGAAGAAGAAGCTAAGGTGGTGAAAGGGCCGAGGAAGCGTGCAAAAGGAAAGAGTGCAGAGAAAACCATAGAGAAGAAAAAGAAAGTTGCAGAAAAGAAGGAGCCTGAGCCAAGAACTCCTGCTATTGATCGGCCTGTTCGTGAGCGGAAATCAGTTGAAAGGCTGGTGGAAGCTATTGAAAAAGATAATGCCAAGGAATTCCATATAGAGAAGGTCTTCTTTTTATTTGCTTTCTGTTCTATAGATATCAATTTCAGGTTATGTATTACCGAGTATTATTTTGTTCATAGTTTTACCTTAAATATTGTAGGGACGCGGTACACCATTGAAAGACATACCTAATGGTACTGTTCCTGCCCTATTATTCGCTTATTTTTTATATGAACCTCACTTTGGTTCTCTCTGTTATAGTTTTGTACATTGTAATTTCTTTTAAATGAAAGTCGTATCAATCCAGTAATCCACTTGCATATTCTTTTCCAATTTTAAACTCCTATCAGTAGTAACTACATCGACATATTTTTAGCTTCATAGGGCTGTGTAGGGGTCAAAGCTTTCAGTGGTCAATTTTGTTTTGGAAGATATTTTCACATTCTGTATGTTGTCCGAGGGATCTGGTAGTAATGTAGCTGGAAGGATATAAGTGGTTGCCCTTTAAAAGTTTACCTAAAGCATGACAAGGGGGGCTCAAATGCACAAACCCTTATTTTGGAACATCATGATGTTATTCCTACCTGGGGTCTTGTGTGGTTGGTTTGGTCAAGTCGGTGAATATGAGCTACTGTTTTAGGGTTTTTATTGCAACAGGGAAGAGTCTTTTACATCTGTACCTCACATATTGGGTAATATGAAGTCCTATAGTAACTAATGTTGGTTCAGAGTTAGTGTGGTGTCTTGGATTCATACATATAGTAATTGATATTGGTTTACATATCATGGGTTCAACATGAATTATGAGTAGTATCCAACTTAGTAGAACTCTATAAAAGGCTTGGGAGAGCTTTTTCTTTCAATGAAACTAATGAATTTAGAGACCTTTCCAGTGAGTGAGCAGCATATGTTTCTCTTTAGATTGTGTGATGTAACCTACCTCTAGGTGTGATTCCTAAGGTGGCTCCTAGAACCCTATCACTGTGATGGGAGTTTCTGTCTTGACTTTCATTTTCATGAGTCCAGCTTTTTCTTATCCACCAACAATTTACATCAACCAAAAAGCACAAAACAGTACTTCCACTTTTTGCTTCTTGTTGTGTATCTGGTTGTCCATATCATGTATATGAAAAGTTAGGCTAAGTGTAGAGTACGAAGACTTGACTAGCATTCAACTGCACTTAATACTTTCATTTATAAATTATGGAGATTGTTCAATTTTGGCAATTAATACTTTTTGTCATGTTTTCTGTTTACCAATTGCGTACAAGAAATCTATATCGAACTCTCTATGTGATGTATTGTATATTTTCAAATAGATTATTTACTGAGAATTTAGGTATTCTCTTCCCCATCCTTTCAATTTTTTACATCAAAGTACGAGACTAAATTATTGTCCAAATTATTGTCCCTTTGATTCATAACAACCTGATCTTGCAACTAGGGAGTTGATTAAGGCTATATTCATAATGGCAATGCAAATAGTTGATGTTTGTCTTGTTCAAATTGTTCAGTGGCTTTCAAGTTGTCAAGAAGGAAAATCGATGATAACATAAAATTACTTCATACTATTCTTTTTGGAAGGAGAGGAAAGGTAATTCATTTACTGCTTACTCCTTATTTTTTTAGGGATCTGTTATTAGCACTCCAAAAATCTCGTTCTGCAATCGTCACAAGTGTATTTTTCTTTCTAATTATTTTTTGGAGTGCAAAATAAGATTTTGGTAGTGCCAATAACAATTCCCATTTTTAATTTTCGATCATTTTTTCCTCACCCAACTTGGTGACAAGAATGTACGTGCTGCAAAATTAAACTACATGCATAAAATCTCTTGGGAGATTCTAAGGCTAGTATTCTTCATATGTAGTCTGAAATGTTGTGTCTACGTGGCTTTCCTTTAATTTTGCAGGCACTTGAGGTCAAGAGTAATATATCCAGATTTTCTGGTTTTGTGTGGCGTGGAAATGAGGTAAAAGATGCATAATGAATAAATAAATTATCTTTGCTGCATGTGTTTGACATGTTCTAGTGCTTTGAGGGTGGTTATCACTAAAATTTGACATTGTTGCAGGACAAGCAAAACGCTAAAGTAAAAGAAAAATTTGACAAGTGTAATAAAGAGAAGTTACTGGACTTCTGTGATCTGCTCAACGTATCAGTTTCCAAAGCTACTACTAGGAAGGTTTGCTAACTTTCTATTGCTGCTGCTACCTTTTTGGTTTGGAAATTTGTTCCTAAATCTTTATATTTGTTGTGTTGAATCTATTAGTTGTTCACTAACTGACTAAAGTAACTTTCTCCCCAGTGGGGATGTTTCTTGATGGTTGATTACCTTACATTACACACATTGTTCAATTCAGACATAATTGTCTGCTCTCGTAATCCACAAAAATTGATAATTTAACAGTGAGTGGACTTTAGATGCAACAGTTTATCCGATTTTGCTTTCTCTAGTAAACAGAAAGGGTTGATGCATCATGGCATTATCTGAAACACTGGTTTTGTTGGCATCTCAGAAATGAACTTTCGGCCTAATTTGAAAAACTAATGTTGTTATTGACAAAGTTGGGAGGACAGTTGCTTAAATGAGCTGGAAAATGCAAATGCAGGAGGATATAGTTGCAAAGCTCATTGAATTTTTGGTGGCTCCTCATGCTACAACTGATGTGCTCCTCGCAGAAAAAGAGACGGTTTGTTTCCTTGCAATTTTTCTCCCTTGGAGAGAATTGTTTTCTAGAGCAGTATGTTAATACTTTTCATTTCCTGTTTCAATGTCAGCCAACTAAGGGCAACAAGCGCAAGAGGGCAACTAAAGGAAGTCCTTCAACATCTGGGGGCACAAGCTCAAAGCGCTCAGCAAAGGTGTTATTTTCGCATCCTGTGTATATAAAGTTCTGACTTGTGCATTAGTATAATAGCCCAATTGGCGAATAAATTTTTTTTTTCATCTTGCTGTAACTGTAAAAGGTTCTACTTCAGCAGAAGTTGGTATTCTTTTTATATGTATATATTTCTTTAAATTTGGTCATGTTCTTATATTCATTAAGTGTGTATAAATTTTGCACTTTGGTCAACACTTTGTCTTGCCATTTTAGTTAAACTTGTGTCTTCTAATGAATGTTATATGTTCCCTTGTCAAACTTACTAGAGTGTCTGACGGGTGCACTATTCCATGGCCCTGTGTGTATGGAATGTGGCTTCTTAATTCTTTTCAGTGTGTATAGAATGGGGCACTATTCCACGGACCATCTCTTTACGTAGCATTGGTGGATCTTAAGATAAGAGCACTTATATGCACTGTTGCCGAAGTTTGTGCTGATTGTGAATTTTACTGCAATTCCATGAAAAATAAAATGTTCTATAAGAATTTATCTAGAGAAGAAATATGCATGCAACCTGCATTGGATTTTTGCTGTTCATTCTGTTTAGAGGGCTTTGTGCCACTTAATGTTTTTTTATCTTATTTATTTTTTAAAAAAATTAATTTTTGTCCTGTAATTTTCCAGAATCATAGAAAGAATGATGATGATTCAAAAATGGAGGACAAGAGTACACCAGATACAGAAGATGAGTCAGAGGAAGATGTGAAAGCCGAAGAAGAAGAAGAAAATGCTGAGGACGAAAATGAAAATGGTGTACCAGAGAAGTCAGAGGATGTGATGCCTGAGCGTTCAGAAAGTGAGGAGAAACATAACTCTTCTGATGATTCTGAGGCAGAAGTGATAAAAAAGAAGCCACGATCAAAATCATCATCCAGAAAGAAGGAATCTTCTGAAAAAGTTAAAACCAAAAAATCCAGAGTTTCTGTTAAATCTACTCCGCCACCTAGTAAAGGACAAAAGAAATCAGCAACAAAACTCACTCCGGTTGATGATGACAGTGATACAAGTCCAAAGGCATCGTCAAGGAAGAAGAAAAATGAGAAGGTGTCCAAAGAATCTACTCCAAAAAAATCTGCCTCAACGGAAAAAACTGGTATAAACTGAAATCTCTTCTTCCATTACCATCATCACCATCTTGATTATATGACATTTTTCTTTAATAACTATTTTGGAAGTTCTTGTGCATCTTTTTTGTCTTCTCGTTTTGTTTAAGTATTGAGGGACTGATTTATCTGGTCAAATTTTTTGCACGATTTGATAATGTTGTCTAATACATATTGTTCATAAACAACTGACTCTTTCGGATTTTTTTGGCAAGAATTGAAGCTTGTCGATCGTTTAATCCTAGTCAATAGTACTAAATACTATTGCTTATTTGAAGGGAAAAAAATTGCTAAAGGGAAGGACAAGACCAAGGAGGGAAAATTGAGGCCAACTGATGACAATTTGAGAGATGCAATATGTCAAATTCTCAAAGAAGTTGACTTCAATACGGTAAGCTTATAGTACCAGTTGTAGAATGAACTGGTAAATATGATTGTAAAGGGTGTTTGCATATGATATGCTGAGAACAGTGAGAAGTGAGAACATTATACAGATCAGCAATCAAAACAAGAAGTATCTGAGACCATTATATTCCTTTGTTTATGCTTACCCCTCTATGTGGTAAGTGACGGTTCTCACACGCTTACAAGTTGTGTTTTCTTTATTCTTCAGGCTACTTTCACCGACATTCTGAAGCTACTTGGTATGCACTCTTGTTTCTATTGTTTTATTTAAATTTTAAATGCCTTCATTTCCTTTTCAATATTCGTGATATCCGAATGTACTAATTTGGTCTCAGCTTTTAAAGGGTCTCCTTTCAGAGAAATTTCTCTATATTTATTCATGCTTGATGCATCTAGTAAATTGGTTAGAAAAATTGTGAACGTTCATCTGCTGTATGATTGAAGAAATCAGTAGTTTTCATTTTGAAACCTAATGCTTGATCAAATCAACACTCATCTTCTTGAATTCTTAGTTGGTTGCCTTCTTACCTGCCGATTTTCTTTTCAGCCGGGCAATTCAATGCAGATCTCAGCTTAAGAAAGTCAGCCATAAAGCTCATGATCCAGGAAGAGCTTACTAAATTAGCTGATGAGGCAGATGAAGAAGACGAAGAAGAAGGGGATCTAGAGAAAGACGAAACCCGGACTGCTAAGGGAGAGGAGGTCGAAGTCTGACCAATGAGAGGGAATGTGACTGCATGGACATAGTAATAGCTATTTATGCCCCTTTGTTTTTTGCTTTTTTGACTTAATGTTAATGCTGCATGTACTATTTAGTCTGTCATCGTTAGTGCTCTGCTTGCTGGCAAGTAAACTAGGAAATTTAAATGTTAAACCAGCGGATGTTAAATTAAGTTGTGCTGCAGGATTGCAGCTTGTTATGTACACGTTCACATAATCTATAGGAGTTTTACTGTCTAATATAACCGAACTTTTTGCTTGATAATTTGAGTTTCTCCGATTTTCTGAATTTATTACTGTGGCCCCAATTTTTGGATGTTATTGCTGGATATTTGGTCTATGTTGGACTGATTACATCTATGCAGGAGTGAGAGCCAAACTGATTAAAGTCCTTCAGTGCCGAATCTGCAGGTATGTCCGGTCATTTTTTGGTTGAGCTCATGACTGTTTCTCAATGTCTTGGATCAACTGGCTGACCAGTGACCACTAATCATATATGATATCCACCTGACAGGTGACTTCTGTGACTTCTTTTTCCTTTTCCTGGGGTTTAATTTAGACTTCTATTCTGGCTCTATTTACTGTCGTGGCGCCTTTCCTTAATTATTTATCACTTTGGTCATTCCGCCAAGCACGTTTGTCTTTCTGCCAAACTCATGTTCTTATGCTTCCCTAGTCTCGTACCTCTAGTTTTCTTCTCGTGTCATCCCAAATTGAAGTTGAAACAAGATTACCAGTTTGAGAGCGATCTAGCGCCAATTTACTGTTGTTTGCAATTGGTAAGTTGAGTATTTATTTACTCGAACAACGATTAATAGCGTGAGATAAAAGGTGTCACGGAAGTAGGATAACGTGGGCTAGAATTGCCCGTGGATTCACAACTCATTATGTTCAGGCTCGCCAACTCGTTATTGCTCTATTGGAAGAGGTCTCTCGTTCGAACTCCCTAAATGCGTTCGACATTGATGGCCCCTTATGCATCCTCCTCCCCATCTATTTGGGACAGAAAGCTGACCCTTGGTACTGCATCACTTTAAGTGGACATCCTCACATGCATATGAATAATTGCCAAGTAGAGCTGCAACTAAATATAAAACCATTTAACTATTTGATTATCATCCACGTGGAATTTGTTTCGATGAAATGTATTTACTGCGAAAAACATTTTGTTCCGACGGCTGTTATTGAAAATATTTTGCGACTTCAAACAAATTACCGCCAATAATACGATGTTTCCTAGTGACTTCGGAGTTCCATTTGCAAATGCATTTGTTTGTAGAGACCCTCTAGACAAAGATAGATTGCTCCACTTGTGAAGTGGACCACATGATTTACTAATCGGGTTTAGAGACGGTTAATGATATTTTAAGCGCATTTAAGCTTTAATTATTGTGTTAGGGGGTTTAATATCACCGTCCCATGATATTAAAATACAAAGTGTTATTTTCTCCACTACGTTGGAATTGTATTTTGTCGTAAATTGGGCTTTTTTTTTTATTTGTATAGAAAACGACTTTTGCTAAGGAATCAACTCGAGCTTACATCCTCAAAAAGTATTTTAAATAATTACAGCCTGCGTAATTAAGCATTTGTTGATTAGTTAATAGGGATATGCTATTTTTAAATTTGTGCCTCCGTTCATGTTTTCTTCTAATTATTCGACATGTGTTTATTAATTTAACTCATAATTTAACGGGTTAAAAACATTACATTTTTAAGGGGTTTCAATTCAAGTCTCAAGTGGTTAAAAATATTTCCTTCGAGATTTAAGATTCGAATATGTAAACTATAAACAGATAGATACACACACTCATTTACAAAAAGAAGGATTGAGTGCAAAAAATTTTTTAGACTAATTACATGTTAAGGATGAAGATAAATTTTATAGTGTGAATAACCTTGTTAAGGCGACCTTGGTTTTTCGTGGGCCAACAATATAGGACATCAATAATTTGGCATGAACTTGTCATTTATGGCAATAGAACTTAAACCTATCACCTAAAAAATTGAGAGAAATATTGAAATCGTTTCGGATTTCCTAATGAATAAAACTCATCGCAACTTGTTTCTTAGACTGTAATACATTTTATTTTGCGACATTTGGAAATCGTGGATTCAAATTCCAAACCCCTTTATATGGAAGTACAACAACATGTCGAATATAAGGCATTCCTCCGGCCACCATAGAAAGGGCCAAATGCCTCTTTGTTGAAAATATGCGAGCAAACTTAACAAAAACCAAAATTAAGTATATTCCAAGTCATATGAGGGTCGTGAAGTCGGCAAAAGTCGGCAGGTTGTATATAAGAGTTTTTAATGTGGAGATTTTGGAACTACGTTCAGTTGCCTTAATAGTAGGTCACTGTGTGTGACCAACACCCCCTCTAGAAAGTAGAAAGTAGAAGCTCATTTCAACAGTAGCATTCAAGGAGAACTTGTATGAAATGAGTTTATCACTATGTGACATTCTAGTTTAATAGTGCATGCTATGTGAAGAAACAATTACCCCGTTACATTATCTTATCAAAGTAGAATGTCATGACAGCGATGAACACGTTTTAAATGAAGTTCAGTCTATGACCTAAGGACTTGATCCTTAGCTTTGTCTTAGCTTGTTATCAAGGGGCGCTTGGTGATCATGTTGATGGCTTCCATTTGCCAAGTAGCCTGAGGATCAATTGGAGAGGCGAAACATAAGTTGATATTGAACTTAGAGCAAAAGGCCTTGGACTTCTTATCGTCGAATTGGCGCTCGTTGTCCGCGACAATGGCAATAGGAATGCCAAATCTGCAGAGAATGTTCATTCACGAAGTCCTCTATCCTTGCCTCAGTGATGGTTGCCAAGGATTCTACTTCAGCCCACTTTATGAAGTAGTACATTGCCACGGTCATATACCAGACCTTGCCTTTGCCTGAAGGCATTGGGGCGGTCAAATCAAGACCCTACTAGGCCAAGGGTTGACCATGGGAGTGAGAGGCTTAGGAGGGCGTGACGAATAGTCGCATAGCGCTAACACTTGTCACAAGAGTGAGAGATTTTAATGGCATTTTGGTGAAGTGTTGGCCAATAGTATCTGTGGCGAAATGCTTTGTGTGCGAAGGGCCTAGATCCAGCACGGTCTCCACAAACTCCCTCATGTATCTCCCTAAAGACGGCTTCTCCTTCAGTAGGCATAAATCACTTTAAGTATTGAAGGGTCGTACAACTTCTCATATTGTTCTTGGAGGACCTCATTCTTGGTTGCTATTTTGTTATTTTGCTCATCAAGCTCTTTGACTCTAGCTTGAAGGTCAACTTGGGTTTTTTATTTCCTCTACTTTGCACTGCACATGAGAGGTGTATTTTGCTATGTACTTTGGCCTTCTTCGCTCCCCATGTTGGAGAGAGGTACTTGGTTGAAGGAAAGGGTGTGAAATTTGAGACTCAGCTTGGTTAAGTTGGTGAGAGTAGGAATCAGTCGTTTCTCACAAACAATGCCAAATGTTGATGCACAAAATTGGGTGGACTCCAAGTCAATGTAAAGTGCGGTGTAAGGACTTCCACGAGAGTGCTCCGGTCAAAGGTAGACAGACGAAGTAGCTTGCGAGGAAGATGAGCACGTATCGAAAGGCACTGGTGTTATACCGGCCTAAGAGTCTCTAATGTTTAAGTTAAGAAAGTATATTTAGGGTGCCACGTGGGCACGGTGTTTATGGTAATATAGTGTTGAATAGTAAATGTAATTAATCTTTTGAATAGAGTAGAAGTTACCCTTTTATAGAGGCAAAGTTGGTGGAGAGTTCTTGATTTTGGCCAATGGGGATTGAATGCATTAATATGGTGGTGCCACTTGTCGTGATGTGATTGCCTCTAAATTGGAAGGAAGTCTCTCATTAGTCATGGGGGTAGTCACATGTCATGGTGGCCACGAGTTATGGCTCTCACTTCTTGTGAGGTTGATTTGTTCGTTTCGGCGAGTGTATCAAAGCAGGAATCCCTCTAAAAATTATCGATGCTTCCTAGTTGATCGATAATCAATAACTTCGAAGTCGATATAATATAGTACAAACATAAGTTATTGTTGCATTTCAGAGGAGATTTGATGTTTTTCTCAGTAAAATATGAATAATTAAGCATTAGTCTATTCATAATGTGCATTAGAGTTATATAAATTCAGTTTTGTTTTGAGTTTGGGACCATAAACTAAGTTTAATTTCGAAATTATCATAAGTGGCATGATCGAAAATGACAAATTCTCAAAGGAAAAGGATCATCGCTAGATTCTTTTCCTAGGTATTCCGTAATCTCATTCGTTCATCGTACATTGTACATCGTACGGTCATAAATCATTTCAAAATTTAAATTTTAAAATTAAATATGAATAGTACTTAACAAAAATTGACCGCACTATATACGATAAAGGATAAGATCACGGGATCCCTAGAATCCCTAGGAAAAAGATCCAGCGAGGGTCCTTTTCCATTCTCAAAGCTTCTTAGACTTGGACGTGTCAATGGGGATTTGCTGTGCCAAGTTGGAAGCAATTCAAGTCATAAATATAAATAATTAACGATATTAAGACAAAAATAAACGCAACAAATCATGCTTTATAAATAAATTAGTTGAAAATCACACGCTTTAGTAAGGGGTTTGTAGTTTATTTGATTAAAAAAAATTTATTCTTGCATAAAAAATTTTGAGTTTGGATCCTTTCTCATTTAATATCGCTAGCCAGGCTATCTTCTTGTTGCGTTGCCCCATTAACTAAAGCAAAACAATAAACATTCCGCCCAAAGACAAAAATTGGATCGGTTCACTTCCACGCGTAGCAGCACCCAGGACGGCCCTGAGAATTTGGGAGCCCTAGGCGAGCCTTCAAAGTGGGGTCCTAAAGTTCTTTGATCTTTGGTTCTTTGTACATTGATGTATAAAAAGAATTCGCTAAATACATAAAAAATTGTATTTCCACATCAAATATCATTGAAAATCAATATCAAAAGAAACTAAATATACAAACATTACTTAAATATTACACGTCTCACGTTTTTAGCGCAAATGTACTAAATGTTTGCAGTCAAGAGTCTAAGATTGAGAGTGAAGAACAATGAAACTTGATGATCAAGAGAGTAAATAACAATAAAACTTGATTGACGAGTATAATAAATTCAAAAACACCAATTTTGTTTCTTGTGTGTTTTTTTTTTTTTTTTTTTAAATCAACATCACACTAACGAATCAAATATTAATATAATCCATTGAATAAAAAATTATTGAAAAACAAAATATAAATTTGAAGTTTTGATTACCTTAAAGTACAATCTTCAAGATCATGTGATAGTTAATTTAAACATTCGATGTGAATAGAAAGATTGGGAAGTTGAAAGAAAAAAAAATTGCAAAGGACTTGAGTTTTATAACTTTATATGCATTTGGACAAATGGATTGAGAGTTGGACATATGGATTGGGAGTAAATTTGAAAAACAAGAAAAATTAGTCACTAAAAAGGCAACTCCATGTTTTGAATAGAACACCCCAAAGAAAAAGGAAGCTGAACATTTCTACTGTACCAACAAATAAATTATGATATTTCTTACTTTTTCTGTATTTATATGTTCATTACAGGATATAAAATTTTTGGGGGCTCCTCTGAAGTGGGGTCCCTAACTGAGCGCCTACTTGTGCTACCTTAGGGGGGCCCTTGGTAGCACCCTAGCTCAAAGCTCCCCAGAAGGAATTTTAATGGCTTGACACCAAATCCTTGCCTCGAGACCATAGGCTAGGACAAACGGTGCTGCTCCATATAAGGTAGGGCTGAGTTTGTTTTGCTCAAAACGGCCGTGCCCTAATTTCAAATATGGTTAAATAAATTGGCGACAATATCTTGACAATGTAACAACATATCAACAAAATTTCGGTAAGTATAATGTTCTAAATTTTTTATTTGTACAAAAAGAGTTTAGCGTTTGGTATTTCTATACAAAATATCATCAAATTACGCTATGTTATGTGACTTATTGCCAAATTCTTGGAATTGTGCTTAATGGGAAAATTTGTTAAGTGGCTGCCGTAATGTGCTATGAAAGAGTGTAGACACAAAGGAAATATCCACAAACAATGTGGAGAACATCCACATCGTTTTTTCATCCACGTCATTTAATACTACGGTCTAGTGGTATTCCTCTTCACTTGTAAGTGAGAAGTTTTAAGTTATCGTCAAAGATGAGGTTGAACCATATTATTGCTAGTCCATCGTGAGACTTAGTTCACTTTCGTACCCTTTAATGTAGATAATTTCGTTCTTAAAAAAAAAAGAAATGTATGCATGTCCACAACACATGACTTTCTATATTTATGGAAATATAAAAAACTTCTAAAGACAGTGAATTTAAATAAAAAAGAAAATAAGGATTTTAATATTAAAACATTTAATAAATAGCTATCTATTACAAGATGCTGACCAAAGCTTGCTGTAAGAAAATAAATAAATAATTATTGGTTGAAATAAAAATTACAAGATGCTGACCAAAGCTTGTTGTAAGAAAATAAATAAATAATTATTGGTTGAAATAAAAATGAAAATAGAAGTTTCCACAAAAGGTTGAATATCTTTTGAAAAAGGAAAATCCAGGTCAGACCAACCACGTGCCGGATACCAAATCAACGGTCCCGATGAACCACCTCAACTCATCCGACGCCCCTAACGCCGTCGGTGTACACTCAACACTTATCGGCAGACAACGGTCCACATTCGTGCAGGTGACCACCGGATAGGCGTTATTAACTCCATGATCCAACGGACCCAACGCATTCGCTCGCAAACGCATCCCCTCTCTCTCCCTCTCTCTCTCTCTCTCTCTCATCCCAATTTCTCATAATCCAAAGCTCCGATTTTACTGGAATCTCCGTCTTTTTTCTCACTGAATTCAATTTCTCGAAGGCAAGATAAATCCAATTTTTTAAAAAAATTCGAAGCGTCAATTGCAATTCCTGGAGATTTTAGCTCGATTCACAGCTCGAAATTTCCAATTTTAGCATTTTTGATCGGCGACTACAGTATGTGAAGTCAACTTGTAGTATTTTTGTACCAAAATTACTGCAAAAAGCTTGAGAAGTTTCATCAATGGCGGACTCGGACAACGACTCGGGAGGAGCGCACACGAAGAGCGAGCTCTCGCCGCGGGAACAGGACCGATTGCTGCCTATAGCGAACGTGAGCCGGATCATGAAGAAGGCGCTGCCGGCGAACGCGAAGATCTCGAAAGACGCGAAGGAGACGGTGCAGGAGTGCGTGTCGGAGTTCATAAGCTTCATCACGGGCGAGGCCTCTGACAAGTGTCAGAGGGAGAAGAGGAAGACGATCAACGGCGACGATTTGCTGTGGGCGATGACGACGTTAGGGTTCGAGGAGTACGTGGAGCCTCTGAAGGTTTATTTGCAGAGGTTTAGGGAGATGGAAGGGGAGAAGAGCAGCGTGTCGGCGCGTGACAAGGACGGGAGCGGTGGCGGGAATGGTGGGGTTGGGTACGAGGTCGGAGGTGGGAGCAGTGGCGGAGCTGGGGTATACTGGCAGCAGCAACAGCAGCAGCAGCAGCATCAGGGACACGTGTACGGCGGGAGTGGGTTTCATCAGATGGGTGTGAGTGGAGTTGGGATGGGGAAGAGTGGGCCCGGATCTAACATGGGTAGGCCCAGATGATTATATTAGGCTAGACTCTCTGGTCTTGGTGGCTGGCCATTTGCTTTAGGGTTGTTTTTGTAATTTGATTGCTAATTATTTTGCTTAAAAGTGTTTTTCTTAATTGAGGACAGTCACAGTGTCTGTGTATGTAAACTCCTACTTGTTATTTATATTACTTTTACTTGTCACTAAAATTATTTTGTAATTACGGATATATTAGATTATTAATATATATAGATACGGAGAGAAGCAAACTTTGTTGCCGATGCTCCAACTAGTTATGGACATTCTATTGATATAGGGGTGTGATATCTATACACATTTTTTTTATTTCTCACATTCTTAATTTTAGAACGTCGGATTGAATGAGTTGATGACGATCAGAGGGCGTAAATTAACAAAGGGTGTGTGGATAGCACACCCCTTAATTTAGATTATGTTTGGTTTCCTTCTTGTTGTGCCCTTCTTAAATCAGTGCTGATCACCTAAGATTCTTATTTTGAGGATTTGTGAGGTTTTTTTTTTGTATGAGTCCTCAAATTAATCTTATAGTAGATTAAGGCATCACTTAATTTTTGTTACACCAAAACAAAATACTACTTAACAAAACAAAAAAAAAAAAAAAAAAAAAAAAACAAGAGAGAAGGTCTCACGTCATGTCAAATCTCTTTCATGTGCAAAACTTATTCTCCTCATCAAATATCTAAACCGAGCTAATCTAATTGCATCTTTCATGTGCAAAACTTATTCTCCTCATCAAATATCTAAACCGAGCTAATCTAATTGCATAAAACCAGCCTAATAACTTCACACATCCAATTTCACCCAATCTTTTATCAATATTATTCAAACCTAGTTAGTTATAAAGCACCCCAAAAAAATTAAGATTTTGTGGTTTTGAAAATTATGATCCCCTTATTCTTGAACACGTGAGGACCTTAGGAGAGCATCTCTACTTTTTATTTTTTTTATTTTTATTTTAACAAATGATATTATCTACACTAAGGGAGAAGAGGTGGGGCTTAGCCTCACAATGAGCTAGCAATAATGTAATTCAAACTCGCATTTGGCTAGTATCGAATCTAAGACATCTTATTTACAAGTAAAGAAAAATATCACTAGATTGTAGTACACTAAGTAGCAGCAGCTCTGCTTGTTAGATAGGCTTTATTGTTTGACTCCTTTTGTATTGGCTGTCCTCAAGGCCTTGTTGTTTAATTTATTTGTTTATTTATAAAATAAATATCAATACAATTGAATAGTAACGTGTATAGCAGAGTTCAAAATTCATTTTATAAATACTTGTACTCAGTCAAGTTTAACTAGAAGTTTTTGCTTCGCTATATGCACCTAAGTTTGGATTATTCTAATTTAGAAAAATTTAGTATGTGATTTTTACCCCTGGATGATTTGGTAATCCGCTTTGTCTAATTTATTTTCTTTTTAAGAAAAAAAAATGATGATTTGGTTGACCATATAAGTCTTGCGAGCTTTGATTGCCCACTTTGTCTAATTGGGTTGGATTTGACAATTGGGTTGAAGCTCATCTCCTCGCTTCCCTTGGATGAGAGAGAGAGAGAGAGAGAGAGAGAGAGAGGGAGGACTTGGATGGCTAAAGGTCAACTCTCACTTCAACTTCTTCACTAGAGTGGGGGGAGCCTGTTCTTCCAACCCCACCAAAAATATAGATCTGAATAGTCTCTGCTTCTTTTTGGTCGATCTCAGCTGTGTATAGAAAAGGCTTATTTTTAATCATGTCACTTCTATTCTCCACATAATCTCACTTTATCCTCTACAATTTATTCTCTCACATTTTACCTTTTACACTCAATCTTATCTCTATCTTGTGAACTTGGTTACATAAATTGTTAACTTGCTCACGTGACATGAACTTGTTGGTCGAAAAACGAAATGGATTTGTAACACTTTCGATTGTGTCGTGGCCCTTGTGGGGTTCATACCCATACCTATGGTTTCTATCACCTAGCCTTTTCACAATATAAAGTCCAATAGTTCCTCTATGGGTTCGACATAAACTACCCATAATTTCACGACATATGCATCTGGTGCGGGTTCAATTCAGGAGAAGAGAAAGGTGAGGTACCGATAAACTTCAGAATTCAGAATTGAATCCATGCAAACAGAAAATAAGATAAGCTTTGAAGATACGAAAATGAATTCACTATGTACAAGATAACAAACACCTGCTTTTCTCTATGTACAAGATGCCGACGTGCGGCAACCATACAATTCTAACTCTAAAGGGTCTAAAAACACTTACTACAAAAGAATGGTTAGTTTTCTACATCTTCACAAAAATTGGGCACAATCAGCATTGGAGGTATACAAACCCAAAACAAAAAATGAGGGCAAAATGATACAACCAAAACAAGGCATATTACCAACATCCTCTGCCATATCCTATTACAACAGTCAAATATCAGGTTCCGAAACAATCTACCACATAGACTCCAGCAATTTCATGCCGTTATAACAATATCCACAAATCTTTTCGATCAAGTGCTCTAATTTACTCAAAACATAAACATAAACAAAAGCTAAAACCAAAAGCAAAGTGTTCAGGCTCTATATCCAGGTAGTGAAAGGGAAACACCGTGCATTGTCTCTTCAGTTGTAGATTATCGAGGTCGTCAAACTCCAAGTTCTACTTAACAGCTTCAATTCTCACGGTAGAGTGTCCTTCAAACTATTAGACAGTGAAACAGGTGAGAGTAAATTTCTACAATTATCAAGCCAGTAATAGGCACATCAGGAAACAGTAACATACTCTACTGGTAACAGTGGTAAACTTAAATGACGCTTGTACGGAGAGTGCAGTAAACGGTAAAAATCAAAACACATATAAGTTTAGGAAAAAGCAACCATATCATCAAAAATCCAAGGACCCCCCCCCCCCCCCCCCAAAAAAAGAAAAGGCAGCTCGATCACAACAGCAAGAGAACTATTAGGTTGTGTAGATTGGTTCCCAAAGCTAATCTAGCAAATTACAAACTGCACTGACTACTAAATGATGGATTTTCAAATCACCGGGACTGGGTAACATGACTGCTGTAGCTGTCTGTCTAGAACTACCTTAGTATGTTTCCAGGTCACTGTTATCTGCACGATTGTTTTACTTTTACTTTAAATCACTAGTGTATCCGAATAAGCTAAGTAACCTTCAAATTTGGAAAGTCATTGAGAGGTCAGAGTCATCAGTTAATACCATCCCGACTGATACTATAATTATTTTAGACACAGTAAGATCATTAACACGTATACTAAATATACTGAAAACTGTAGAGACTTATAATTAAAAAGACGGAAGTTTGAAAATGTTTGAGTTACAAATATTTTATAGAACCTAAACTAAATAAAAACCATGGATACCTATACATCTAGAGTACTGTTCTCTAGCCAGATAACGTCATTAATCAAGTGGAATCATTCTAAATGCAAACCTAATGGAAGTACCAAACTGTATATATATACCCATATATGCAGAATTTCGAATGCGGTAATCGTGGAAAACCACATGCCACTGTTCACTTCGACTACATAGCGAATTCAACAGATAAACGGCATTTAGGGGCTTCTGTGTCATACAAATAGATGCAATGTGTATACAGGAACATGGTTTGAAAAAGCACAAATATTTATGGAACAATAGATCACAAATGCTTGAGAACTTGGTGTAGATCTGTACCATTTAGACTCTAATTGTAAAAGTATTTTAAGGCATCATGTTAAGCCCAAATGATAAACATAGCAATAAACGTAACATTGAAAACACTAAAAAAATGCTCGTAAGAGACTATAATTTGTAAATACCACAGATCTACAAATTAGGCAAAGTCAAAAAACCGATTTAACATCAGTAAGAACTAAAAAGTATGACGATATTAGAGGACATAAAAACCTCTCAAAACAAATAAACTACGCTCCAAATTATGACTCTACAGACAACACACAAGAATTAAACCGGAATAAGAGTGGTCATGCATGATAAAGGCACAACACAAATATTTGTATGACACGTCCAAAACAGACAATAGAACAATTTTCAAACATACATGCACAGATGAAAATTAAATTGAATTTTAAATGCTTACCTTATCCACATGAGAATTAAACTCTGCTCCCGCTAGACAGAAGCAATAAAAAAACATCTACGCAATGACGTGAGAGCAGCCATTGGATGAATTAAGGACCAAAAGCACCACTTGAAAGAGAATCCAAATAAGCACGGCGAACCAAAAGCCAGCAGTTCTTTTTACTCTATTGCCTTTCTTTCTCAATAGAAAGTAAAGAATAGTAAGAAGTAGAGCAGTTACTCAGAAGTAAGCCGCCTTCTCTTCCCATAATCAGCATCCCTTGATCTTGACCGACGGTCATCCTCCTGAGTTACACGTGCCTTACTATGCCTGGATGACCGTCCCCGTTCCCATTCATCATCATGTTCCTGCTCACGGTCTCTGTACTTATGATGATCAGCATATCTGTCTCTGTCTTCCCTGTGTCTGTCACGGTCTCGTTCACGATTTTTATCACGTTCACGATCATGATCTCGAGAACGTTCTCGACCCCTATCACGCTCTCTGTCCCGTTCTCGACTAACATCAACATCATCACGATACCTTCTTTCAGAGAAGTCATGGTCATGAGCCACCTCTTTCTCTCTAGGCGCGTCTCTCTCATATCCCTGATCCCTATCATCCCGATATCTTCTATCAGAAGATCCAGACCAGTCCCTCTCTGAACCTCTATCTTTCTCCTTCATGGCATTTGGCCATGCACCTCCTCTATCATGACTAACCTCACCATATTGATGGTCAGAAGCAGCTTCCTCGCCATAACTAGACTCCCCAGCTCTGCCACCACCATGCTCTTCACCAGCCCATCCACCCATACTAGGGTCGGACCACATCCCCATATTAGGCCCATCAACACCTGATGTAGGCATCATTCCCATTCCATTCATGGGCATTCCTCTTCCGAAAAATGCAGGATTCACATGAGGGGCCACTCCAGGTAGCCCAACATTCCCCACAGGTGGAAATGAAGACAAGATTCCTGAGAAAGGAGGTGTAGGAGCACCAGGAAAGCCTCCATAACTTCCCATTCTCCCCATTGGTCCACCAAAAGCTGGATCAAAACCCTGACCCATCATTGACTGAGGGTGCATCATAGGAGGGGTTGCACCAATACCTTGCCCAAACCCATTTCCACCATTACCCATTATACCCCTTCCATTCATCGCACCCCTATTCCTTGGTCCAACTGGTCCTCTATTTCCCATACCCTGAGGATTACCTCTCCCCCAGTTACCTCTCCCATAACCTCTATTGTTATCCCCACCTTGATAATTCCCGCCAGTTGAAATGTTACTCCCACCAGTTTTATTCCCAGCTTCATTGGATCCCCTCCTCCCACCAATTTGAGGCACTGCAGTTTGGGTTACCTGCTGGTTCCTATTTACTTGAGCCTCCCCCATTCTCTTAACACTAAATGGTGATGCAAATGCAACAACGCATGGGCGCCCATTAAACACATGACCATGCATCCCTTCCTTGCAGGCCGTGGCAGAATTAGGATCATAAAACTCAACCTGACAGTACCCTTTTGACTTTCCACTTGCTTTCTCATCGAAAAACTTCACTTCCTTAACAGGTCCATACTTACATAACTCTGCCTCCAGCTCTGCATCAGTAGTCCACCAATGCAAATCACCCACAAACAATATTGTCCCCGCTCCACCACCAGCGGCAGCACCACCAAATCCTCCTCCCGGACCACTATTCCCACCAATCCCATTCATGTTACCACCTCCAACACTACCAGCTTGCCTCAACATGCCCTCATTCCCCACATTCCCACCAGCAGCAGGACCATGTAACTGTTGCTGTTGCGGATGAGAATGTGGTTGATGTTGTTGTTGCAATTGTTGTGGCGGCTGCTGAGCAACAATCCCTTGCACCCCAACACTACTATTATTCCCACTTTGTTGCTCAAACACATTCTTCTTACTCGATGCCTGCCCTAATTCAACCCTAATCACACCTCCTCCCCCGCCCCCAACGGGCCCCAACCCACCACTCCCTTTCATACCCATATCGTTCCCTCTAAACTCTAGATTCTGATTATTATACCCAGAACCTCTAACCCCTCCATCACCCCCACCCCCACCCCCACCGGTCTCCTCACCACTACCGGGTATCAGACCACCTTGAGATTCCGACGGAGCAACATCTGGTGACTCAACCTCAACTTTCTTCTCCTCCACCACCTCATTCCTAAACCCTACATCCTCGTTCTTTCTCATAGACTGATAAAACCCCTCGCCGACATTGACGTCGTTGTAAAGGTCCTCATAATCGTCGTCCTCCTCGGCCAGAAAACCATCGTCGGCCACCGCCGAGATCGCCTCGTTGCGGTGGAACTGATCCATTTGATCAGCCCCGTCGCCTTCATCCATTCTTTCGAAGGTATAGGGTTTTCTATATCTATTGTTTTCGAGTGGGCAGTGAAAGAGTTCGCAGAAATCAAAAAGTAGTCATTTTCCGAAATGGAAGACGGAGAAATAAAAAGGGGAAATTAGGGTTTTGAGATCTTACCAGGGAAGAGAGAGAGAATGAGAGCGAGTCTTGAAAGTTGGAGAAAGAAACCCTAATCTCTGCGATATTCTGGAAACTTGTAAGAGAGGAGTGAAATTTCTGGCTACCTCTACGTGTTCCAGCTAACTTACGCCTCTGATTGGGAAATTTTCCAGTATTTTCAATTGCTTTTATTTCTCTTTTTTTATTGCCAATGTTTGTATTTATCTGTTAGGTATAAATGCAAATACATAGGAAAAAATTGGGAGGGAGGGAATAATATATGTATAATTGTGAGATGTGTGTTATGTCATTCAATTATGTTTTTATTTATAGTAGTAGCAAATGTAAATTCCTTACCCAATAGGATTACAACTCTAATAGTATAATATCTAATATAAGACATATGGTATAATCACACAAGGATATCTCAGATATGATAGAATTTACACGATTACATTCCTATTCTAATAAGACTGCAACACACCCCCTTGAGTGTGTAAATACTCAAATAAACATCACATCGGGTCTTTAACGAATGAAGTAGATCAGTTGATGAAGTCGTTGGTACAATGAACGAATGTGGGTCTCAAATTAACGAAAGTATGCATCGGTAGTAAAACTCACAAAATCTCTCTACGGTAAAAACTAAAGTATATGAAAAACTCATAGATTAAGGAGAAACGTGAGAAGTATGCATAATGTTAAAAACAAATGTCATACGGGACAAAAGTAGTAAACCTCATAAGTGTATGGTCATCTCATGATGGGTGGCTCATTAAAACCTCGTTAGGTAGCAAAGACTCAATGAGTAAAATGCTCATAATCATAGTGAAAAATAGTACATTAAGATCAAGTGAGTGTACTTCTAGACATTCCCCTGAGTTTGACATAATCCAATAAGAGAACTGCAAGCTATTCAGGTCATAAAGTTTACGCATACTGATTTCTTTGACAAGCTTCTGAAAGGTAGACTTGGGCAATGACTTCATGAAGAGATCGACCAATTTGTCTTGTGAACAGATTTGCTTGACTTCAATGTTTTGATGTTGTTGTGGCTGATGAGAATAAAAGAACTCTAGCGCAATGTGTTTGGTGTTGTCTCCTTTGATGTATCCATTTTTCAGTTGATCCTTACTTCAAATATGTTCCATGACTGCTCTCAGCCAAAAGCATTCACATGAGGCTTTATGCAAGCGAGAATTTCAGCATGGTTCGAAGAAGTCGAAACTAACGATTGCTTGATAAACCTCCAAGAAATTGCGATGTCTCTAACAGTAAAGACATAACCCATTTGAGAACGTGCCATGTATGGGTCAGATGAATAACCTACATCAACATAACCAACAAGGCGAGAATCAACCTAAGGACCAAGGGGGCGGATGCTCCTCTTGAGGATTCATAGGGGTATAACAAACCCAAATTCGTCGTACCCTTAAGGTAGGGGAAAATGTCTTTAATACCATTACAGTGTCTACGTGTGGGAGCATTGATGTATCTTGCGAAAAGATTCACAGAAAATGAGATGTCGGGTCTAGTGCATTGAGTCAAATACAATAAAACACCAATTGCACTTAAGTATGGAACTTCAGGCCCCAAAATCTTTTCCTCATCCTCTTTGGGACGGAAATGATCTCGTTTTGCATCTAGAGTATGAACGACCATAGGAGTACTTGAAGGCTTCGCTGTCGCAAAAATTTATAGATGTAGTTCAATTAATGTATTAAGGTTCCATCTGAACCTTGCTCAATCTCCAGCTGAGGTAAAATCGAGTTTTTTCCAAGATTTTTCATCTCGAATTTCAATTTCAAATGAGTGGCAATTTTCTTAAGCTTTTCAGGAATCTCAATGAGATTCATGTTGTTGACATAAACAGAAATTATCGCAAATTAGGAATTTGACTTCTTAAGAAACACGGATCTGCATAATTCATTGTTCAAATAACTCTAACTTATCAAATATTCACTCAGACGATTATACCACATTCGTTCGGATTGTTTCAATCCATAGAGTGATCTCCTTAATCAAATCGAAAGGGTGTTCCCTAGTCTAGACCTATTTGATCCAGCCAATGTAAGTCATTCTAGAACTTTCATGTAGATTTCCATATCAAGATCCCCGTATAGATATGCAGTTACCACGTTCATAAGTTGCATATTTAGTTTTTGGGAAACTACCAAACTGATAAAGTAGCGGAATGTAATGAGGTCTATTACGGGAGCATACGTCTCTTCATAATCAACCCTAGGGCGTTGAGAGAAGCCTTCAACTACGAGCGTGCTTGGTATCACACTATTTCATTCTTCTCATTGCGTTTCCTCATGAAAACCTACTTGTAGCCAACGGGCTTCATGTGGCGGTGTGGAAGTTATAGGTCCAAACACCTGGCGTTTTGTAAGCGAATCGAGTTCGATCTGGATTGCTTGTTTCCAGTTTAACCAGTCAATTCTACATCGACGTCCATCAACAAAACATGGTTCAATATTATTGCTAAGCATGATGTCAGTAACTACTGTGTATGCAAAGGCATCACCGACTATCATCTCATTCTAATTCTAATCCTCATCCAAAACTGCATAATGGACTGAAATTTCATGATTCTTGGGAGGCCGGTTCGTCTCGTCTAGGACGTCACTGTAATCTAGAATAACCTCATACGTTGGAATGGCTGAGTAAGCGATGGTCGGATTCATACTAATTTCACTAGTTTGTACCCAAGGGTGGAACCAAGTACAAGGCTACCCTAGGCTATAACCTAGGTAGTTCTTGTGGGTACAAACCAATTATTCCCTATGGTTCATTTATTTTCATATTCATCTCACTATTAGCCCATGTATCTTTTTTATTTATTTACTACATTAAGTAATACTATTTATTTCCTAAATTACAAATCTATTTTATACTTCATATACTATCCATGTATGGTTAATCGTGACAATGTTTACTTACTTTAATAGTGCTTTTAATTATTTTAAAAAGCAACTCGTTGCATGTTTCAGTTTTTTGAATTATTTTATGCATGATTTTTATCTATCTAAAAAAGTTTTATAGTATGTTAACCTTTTTTCTGCTTATTTATGTATATATTTGTCATATTAAAGGTTGATAACATAGAATAATTGGACGAGCTTTGCTTATAAGATTAACGTATAGTCATTTTTCAAAAACCAACTTTTTTTATACTTCTTAGCTAGCCTAGCTGTAAATTTTCTGGCCGTTTTCCTCTCCCAGGATTGCAAATCCTATGAACCAAGGGATTTGCCACGCATCAGGTAGGAGCAGATGATTGGCTAGCTGCTAGTGAATAGGGCCTCGTGAGAGGTGCGATCGACCCTCATTTTGGGGACGGCTCGTCCTTCTAGGCAATATTACAGCATACAATAGGTATGTCGATCATTGCATATGCATTTACAACTGGTATATATGATCCCATCACCTTTGCTGGATCAGTAAAAGCATCCAGCATGCTCTAAGCAATGCTTTGTATATCTAGAATACGACGCACTTCAGTTTCAGACTGGGTAGTTCAATGATCTAAATGAGACATAGTGGGAGCAATCCACGACAATTTGCAGCATTCTTCAAGAATGTTAGCTTTCTTATCTCTCTCTAATGACAGGAAAACTGTTTCAACGAAGTGACAATCCGCAAAACATGTGGTAAAGAAATCTTCTATCAAGGGCTCTAAGTAGCAAATAATTGATCACGAATCATAATCGACATAGATTGTCATTCTTCTCTGAGGACCCATTTTAGCATGTAGTGGCGATGTTATTGGCATATAGATTGTGCACCTAAACAACGTAAGTGCGAGATGTTAGGCACGTACCAAGTAACCGACTATAACGGTGAATGAGGTTGGGTAGTGGTGGGCTTCATGCAAACCAACATTAGGGGTAGGCACTTGGAACTGAAAATCCAAACCGAAACATGAATCAAATTGGACCACATCGAAAGGTTAGGTTTTGCAATTTTGAAACGGTTGCGGTTTTGAAATCGAGCCATGGTTAGGGAAATGGTTTGTATTTAGTTGAGTCCATACTAAATGTTTAGACTCTAATAAAGAACCAATTACAACATTACATTTAATTTATGGTGCAGTTTTGGTATTGGGTTTTTAAAACTGCACCGAAACTGAAACCGCACCATAAATTAAATGTCATGTTTTAATCAAGGCTCTAAAAAATGTTAGGCGCTAGTCGGGCGGCAGACTGGGGCCTAGCGCCTAGGCAGCTAGGCAGACGATTAGGTTTCACAATTTTGAAATAGTTGCGATTTTGAAATCGAACCACGGTTAAGGAAACAGTTTGGATTCAGCTGAGTCCATACTAAATGTATAGACTCTAATAAAGAACCAATTAAAACATTACATTTAATTTATGGTGCGGTTTTGGCATTAGGTTTTTAAAACCACACCAAAACCAAAATCGTACCATAAATTAAATATCATGTTCTAATCAAGATTCTAAAAAAATGCTAGGCGCTAGTCGGGTGACCGGCTGGGGCCTAGCACCTAGGCAGCTAGGCTGACGGTTAGGTTTTGCAGTTTTGAAACTGTTGCGGTTTTGAAATCAAACCACGGTTAGGGAAACGGTTTGGATTCAGTTGAGTCCATACTAAATGTATCGACTCTAATAAAGAACCAATTAAAACATTACATTTAATTTATGGTGCGGTTTTGGCATTGGGTTTTTAAAACTGCACCAAAACCGCACCATAAATTAAATGTCATGTTTTAATCAAGGTTCTAAAAAACGCTAAGCGCTAGTCGGGCGGCGGGCTGAGGCTTAGCGCCTAGGCAGATTTACATAAACTTATAATATTTATTATAAAATATAAGTATATGTGTATAATTTTGTAATTTTGTAACATTTACTCACCCTACATATATATATATATATATATATATATATATATATATATATATATATATATATTATTCATTGTTAGACTTTGCTTTTCATTTGAAAAACATTATGAAAAATTACACATGTGGCAAAGTCAAACAAAAATCCTCTCCTACTTCAAATTTTTACTCTTTCCGTGAGCCCATGACACAAAAAACCTAAAACCCTCTCCCTCCTTTCTCTTTCTCTCCCCCTCTCTATCCCTCTCTCTTCTTCTAGAAACCTCTAGCAAGTAGTCATACTTTGCGATGCAGATGCCAGATGCGAGGATTGGAAACTTGGAGTTGCAAATGCAAAGAGAGCTCAAGGTGGTGAGAGTTGCAGAGCATTCAGTGGTGACGAAAGTTGTAGAGCACTTGTGACGGCAAGAATTTCAAATCGCCTAGAGTGTCGCCTACCACTGTCTAGACCGCCCAGAGTGCTTAGCGAGCGCTTAGGTGGCCACCTAGGCCTCTGCCAATTTTTCAAACGTTTTGCCCCATATGACAGCAGGCTTCCACCGCGGAATGCCTAGGCGGTTGCCTAGAGCGCTTTTTAGAACACTAATTTTAATTGATTCTTTATTGGAGTCTGTATATTTAGTATGGACTCAACTAGACTAGAATGTCATCCCTTTTCGTTTTCAAAAAGGGAATTGGGTTAGGGTTTTAGGGATAGGTTTTGTGAATAAAAAAGGGAACTAGATTAGGAACCGCCCAAGTAGCTTCTTGATTCTAAATTGTTAATTTCTTTAGGAACCACCTAAGTGCTGCATACAACTTTAAGTGATTAATGACCTTTTATTCTTGCTTAATTATACGTATGATATTTAGGTGCATCTTCATGTTATGTTGTTAGCAAGATGCTTTGTGAATGCAGTTTTGATGTAGGTTCTTTAATTAATATTTGAGGAAAATGAGACCATCTTATGCGTAGATAGGTGTAAATTTTAAGTTGTACATTTTTTTTCTTCTAAAAACCATAATTGTTTGAAACTGCACCAAACTAAACTACACAGTTTGGTTTTGGCTTCAAAACAACACTGCAAAAAGTTTCGATTTCAGTTGCAGTTTCACTAGAAGCTACACCGAGCCGAACCGTGCCTATCCCTAACCAACATTGATGCATGCAATATTGCATAGCCCTAGGTAGATACAGCAATTTGGTTCACATAACTGAAGTCCGAGCTATCTATTGAAGGCACTTTATGAGAACTTTTGATAGGCCTTGTAGCTCTACATCCTTGGACTCAAATGTATTGGTAACCTTTTGGAGACGAATCATATCATTATAGGTGGAAATAAGTTCCTCGTCATTCGCATAGTAGGCTAACCAAGGGTGAACGTCATCAAGCCCTCCAACTCAAGGTAAAGTAGCGCAGCAGGGAGGCTCAGCCCATGTTGGCATTTTCTCTCTAGGCCCAAAGACCTCTCGGGCCAGTTCATCATAGAGGGGGCATACGCCTCAGCATCTATCTCTCTCCTCACACAAGCCTAAGCCTAGAGCCTTAGTGCCCATGCCTGAGCTAACCATACACTGAGCCCAGCTCGGGCCGCCAGCCCTCTGCCTAAGCTGAGCCAATCCCATCATGCTAAGCCGATAGCAGCAACACAACAGCTCTGTGGTTGCTTTACCCCATCCTCGGCCCCCTGTGGAGCCAAATTTTCAAACCCCAGAGTCTTAGAAAATTAAGAAGACGAAGAAAATTGAATTTTTTTCTTACCTTGGTGTGGCATGGAGAAAAAGAAAAGCAACGAGAAATAATTATGTGCACGGGCAAGTGAAAAAGAAGGTTATGGGAGAGGAAATAATTTTCCTCTAGCTTTCTCCCTTTCTTGCAGGGATAAAATTTGCTCTTCAAATTTATTCAACCCCTTGTTTACTGCAGACTTAAATAAGTTTTGGGAG
This sequence comes from Pyrus communis, assembly GCF_041283825.1. Taxonomy (NCBI): domain Eukaryota; kingdom Viridiplantae; phylum Streptophyta; class Magnoliopsida; order Rosales; family Rosaceae; genus Pyrus; species Pyrus communis. Next base: position 8,993,515 of record NC_142567.1, read on the forward strand.
ACAATTAGTTTCCCTTCCTAGATAATTTATCTCAAAGTCGAAGTAGAAGATATACATCAAATTGGGAAACAACTCTCTACTCACCTAAGCAACTTGAGATTTTTACACCTATTGCTCTTTTTTGCCAGTAGCCCCAGCATGTGTGGGGAACTTTTTGCAGCCATAAATAATCACAAAAATTCACAAGGCTACATGTGAGTTTTTGCCCAAGAAAGACAAGATTGCCCTCATTAAATGAGCAGGCTTCTTAGATACTCCCATGCATGGCTCAACATCCTTGGAAGTTCAACTAGCTGACGACGACTGCTCAAAGCTCTCTTGCTCGTGGCAAGAAAAAGTCAACGGCATTAAAGATATGATTAATTACTAAATCTTATCTTTAATACATTCCTAATTAAAGATCAACTATGTTCAATTAAGTAATCTCTATTTCAATCAATAAGGGATACTCTCACCATCATCCCTAGATATTATCTCCTAATTAATATCTTCGGAATTTTCTTACCTCATTCATCCAACCAATGACACACATTGGCCAATAGGATGCCGTCATGCGTAGAACAAAACCCTACACCCATGGCCGGTCACACCTCCGTATAAAATACTTTTATCTCCACCAAATTTTGGCAAGTTTTTCTATAATACAAAAAACCGTAAACACTCACTCTATACAGAGAACTAACTTAGGCATCGGAGATCTATTGACCTAACTCCTCATGGACGCGTGAGGCTTGGGTCTTTGATCAAATGTGTTGATTATTTTGTAGGTATTTTTTCGTCAAGACTGAAGACGACGAAAATTGTCTACTACACCTTAGAATGTGCTCCCATTGCAGTGCGTTGTTATTTTGTTCGTTGTTTTCAATAATATCATCAAACTAATTTTCAAATCACATTTTTAGTTTATTGTCTATTAGTTAGTTTTGTGTCTTGCTTGTGATTGGTAAATTAAGGAATGTTATTAACAAGAAAACGTTAACAATCTTCGTGAGTACAATCTCGTATTCTGATAGACGGCTGGTTTGGTATTACTATGTTTTGAAAAAAGAACTGCTTCTGCTGTGATATGAGAATAAGCAGCTGTGAAATAAAGCAACATAGTGTTTGGTAAACTTTTTAAAAGTGTTTTTGGAAAAAGAAAAAAAAAAGCAGTATGATAGTGTTTGGTAAACTTTTATGTAAAACAGTTGTGACTGTGTGAAATGACCAAAAAGGATATAAAATGAGTATAATGTTAAATGTAAAATAATAACTAGCCCTATCTTTCTTTTATTCATCTTCATTCATTAATAATCCATGTCTTTTATTTATTAATAGTCTTTCTAGAAGTCTCCTATTTTTCTTTAGGGAATTTTTATTGACACTCCAAAATTCTCATTCTACACTCCAAACTTTCTGTATTTAGAAAGAAAAATACATTTGCCCTATCTTTCTTTTATTCATCTTCATTTATTAATAATCCATGTCTTTTATTTATTAATAGTCTCTCTAGAAGTCTCATATTATTCTTTTGGGAATTGTTATTAGCACTTCAAAATTTTCATTCTACACTCCAAACTTTTTATATTTAGAAAGAAAAATACACTTGTGAGGAGTGTAGAATGAGATTTTTGGAGTGTTAATAACACTTCCCTTTCTTTTATCCATCTTCATTTGTTAAGTGGCATCAAAACCCATTTTAACTCTAAACCCTTCTTCAGCCCGCTCACCTTCCTTCCTAATTCCTGTCTGTAATCCTCGACAACAGAAAACACTCCTCTCTGTTTAGTTTACCAAACACCTTCAACATAAAAACTTTGAAAATAAACAGTTTTTTTTTTTTTTTTTTTCTTAAGCACCTCAATGCCAAACCATACCTATATCTTTGGAATGCCCACTTGCGAGTCATAAATTATTGGCGCCATTTCGAAGGATTGAACATACGTTCTTTTCCCAGCTACGTGTCTTTCTTTGTTGTATTTTAATTAGTTTGTCTTCTTTTTATCTTTCAGGTAGTATATGACCAATAAACCGTTGTTAGATCAGTTAATTAAAGCCATCTTTTAATCATTGTTCCAAATATGTGGGAGCCGAAATACGTATTGTACCTGTTGGAGGCATCATTGAATTCAAGGAGGAGTTGAAACGCTCCAATAGCTTGCTCTAGGCTCAATCACAAAAGAAAATTCGTCCCCTCCTTCCAGCCCTCATTTAAGTTCACAACAATGCTACTCAAACGAATAAGGAGGAGATGGAACTTGCCAACAACGAGATCATGAGCAAGCGACTCTTTACTACGCTAACAAAATCTATCGTATGAAAAAAAAAAAAAAAAAAAAAAAGAGATCATGGGAGACCCTGATATCCCCAACAATCCCCACCTCATTTATGCTCCCCACATTTTTTTTCTTTCTCTTTTGTACATATATATTTAACAAAATTTTTATTTTTACATTCTATTTGTATCATTTCTCTAATAACGCTACTCGGATGAATAAGGACGAGATGGAACTTGCCAACAACGAGATCATGAGCAAGCGACTCTTTACTACACTAATCTAACAAAATCTATCATATGAAAAAAAAAAAAAAACATAAACTAGATCATGGGAGACCCTGATATCCCCAACAATCCCCACCTCATTTATGCTCCCCACTTTTTTTTTTTTCTTTTGTACAAATATATTAACAAAATTTTTATTTTTACATTCTATTTGTATCATTTATCTAATAAAGATGAGATCCACATATGTTGGTGAGTCGTACATCTATTATAAAGATGGTACAAATAATGCTACAAATAAAAAATAAGGGTAGCACTTAATCTCTAACAATAAAAGCGTTATCAATTTTGTACTTTCAGCTAACTTGGACAAATGTGTGAATGATGTATGATAATGAGACAAAATATTTACTTAGTCACTCGATCATAAGCATATGATGCAATAACGTAAGTTGACTGTATCTAAATGTTTAAAATGATACTTGTAGCACAAATGCACAAAACAATAGGCTCCAAAACACAAATGTTATGTATGAAAGCAAAAAAGTCTATTCATAAATCTTTATCCCCTGCAGAATACATGTGATAAAATACAATTTTGTACGTCATGCGTTGCGCCATACGATTAAAGAAATGTCATTCTCACGCGTGCAAAGTATGTAAATATCAGATGATTTATTTCTCTTACAAACATTAATATTAGCCTACAGATCTCTTTTTAAGGATTGAAATTAGAGACTCTGGTGCATGCTAAAAGTTTGGTGTAAGTTAAGTAGTGCAAATTGTTTTGGTTTATTTTTGGAACAAAAGTTAGGCAAATGGCTGAAAACTGGAAACAAATAATGCAAGAGATAAAAATTGTACCAACCATTGTCAATGACTCAATGGTATGAAATCTCTCTGCAGCTTGTTTTGAAAATTAGCAAATTTATAAAGTTACGTTTTTGGTATATGAAAATTCATCGTGGGCGGTTGTAACTTGTAATATTGTATTTTTTTAGCAAATTTGGTAATGTTACGTTTTTAGTATATGAAAATTCATTGTGGATAGTTGTAACTTGTAATGTTGTAATTTTTTTATGAATGGTGAATGATAATAGTACTGTTGAATTAAAAAATAATTTTTTTCTAAACATGTTGAAGAGCTTTTACCCTTTGATGCTCTGAAATAAAATTCTTGAATCCACCACGGGGTCCAAACCAGAACAACATTCACAAATTAGTCAACAAGATTACATCCCAGTGGACGACCGCGAATCTTACAGTTATTCGACGACTAATCAACCGGACAAGCCTGTCATGTCGTACCAAGTAACGGCTACTTTACCGATTATAGCCAGTGGCACCCCATCCCACCTTTCCCCAACGGTCACATTTTCTGATTTGTCCCGCGAACAAACTTCCGACACTTCTTTTCACAACGTTTTTAAATCCCAATTATTTTTAGGAAAAAAAAAAAAAAAAAAAAGAAGAGAACTTTTTCCCTTTAAATTCATCTCCTTCCTCAATCTCTCAGAACTGAACAATCATTCACAACAACAACATTAATCTGAGGTATCATTTGGAGATTCCAAAGATACATAAACTTGTTGTAGTACTCTCTGTTCTTCTCCTGTGCGTCGTCCCGCATTTCAATGTGGTACAAGCAGGCAATGCGCCTCCGCAACCCACCAACACCCCCACAAAGCCGCCGCCTCCGCAACCCTCTCCTGCTTCTTCTCCGACCACTTCTCCTGCAAAGCCTCCCGCGTCCACTCCGAGCCCTCCGACTCAGTCGCCGCCTTCGCCTTCTCCCAAGACCTCTCCGCCAACTTCCCCGCCGACCCCAACTCCTTCGGCGGCGACCCCACCCACCGTCTCTCGGGCGTCCCCTCCCACATCGGTTTCTCCGGCGAAGAGCCCGTCCAAGAGTGTGTCTCCACCGGCTCAATCACCGGCGCCCCCTACCCCCACCGTTGCCTCTCCGGCCAAAACTCCTGTGAGCGCTCCTAAGAAAAGTCCGGTCGGTGATTCGCCAGTTGCAGAGGGTCCTGAGATTGCAGAGACCCCATCGTTACCAGTGGGCATTCCTTCGAGTTCTGCAACACCGGCAGGATCCCCAGGAATTTTCCCTTCAAGGGGTAGCCCACCGATTCCGGCGCCGGCAAGTCTGTCACCGGATAGTGCTGCCCAGGGTCCATCAAGCGATGAATCGTCTGCTTCTGGTTTGAATGCGGTTCGGGTTGTTTTGAGCGGGCTGTCTGTCTGGGTTGCTTTGGCTCTCTAAATCAATACACTTCATTTCCTGTTCTCAAGAAAAGATATATACAATTTTATTAATTAGGACTTAATTCTCTTTTTTTTAGCCCTGTACTGATTACTCATTGGTGTACTTTCTATCATTTTCTATTGAATGATAAATATTCGTTTATTATCAGTATTTATTTACTCCTTAATTTGTTTTGATTTATTTTTTATTTTTTTTGTTGAAAAGATGGATTTTTTGTTTTGTTGAAAAGATAGAAATTTATTAAAGCCAAATAACAAGATTTACATTAGCTGGAAGAATACTATAAAAAATCCAGACCAATCTCATCCCAAAGAAACTTGCCACCATGCTTGGTAGCAAACGAAGCCACCACGTGAGCAGCAAAGTAACCTTCCCCCACGAACAAGCCCGAACTTAACAAAATCAAAATGCATAGCTAAATAATCAATATTAAACATCACCCCTTCTAATATTGCATCTCGTTTCATTTGCTTTGCTTAAGTTCTATAGGACGGAATAAATAAATCTAAAGAAAATCAATACATAGTAAGAAGTTGAGGGTGTAAAAAAACATTTTCCTACTTTTCTTGGTGCACCGCATATGCCTTTATAGTTGCTATGACTAGGGCTCTAACCTATTTAGTCTAGCTTCTCTGACTTCAGTGCGTAATTAAATTTGAGGAAAGGCTTGCTGTGGTGATCAAAATTTTGGAATGGTTTTCAGTATTCAGGCCCAAATGGTGAATTAGATGGTCCATATCCATATGGATTTTTAGAACAAAAACAACTGAAAAAAAAGCAGACACAAAAGTAGATTCCACCCCAAGAATTTGGCAACTTCATCCTCCTCCTCGTGTAGCTCCCTACATTTGCATTTCTCCACAAAAACCACTACTGAGTCTCAGCTTCACTCAAGTGTTCCTTCAGTTGCATTTGTAAGTTTTCATAGTCTTCGATGTTGTATTTCCGTAATGCTTAACACATTGGTGAATGCAAGATTAATTAGTTGTAAGTTGAATGTGGTGATATGTTGTATGAATAATGGGTGAACTTAACAATACATGTATGCATAGAGACGATTTTCATGTCAAACCAAATGTTTAGGAACAGTTGATTGACCAAGTATATATAGAAGGAATTCATGCTTGTAGAAAGTGTAAGTTGTACCAAGAAATCAGTTTGGAATATCAAAGAGTTCACTCAACTAAGTCGTTGTGTGGGAGCTCTATGCAGCCCTTGGGATGTTAATCTCCAGAATTTCGTTCGTAGAATGCTTCTGCCCTACTTTTTATAGTGTTTCCCTTTGCTTTCACATGAATATACAAAATTCCAACACTTTTGCTGAAATTACTTCTCTTTTTGAGTGAATTGTTAATTTCTTGTATGTATAAGAATATGAACCTCCTAGTCGTATAAATTGGATTTTCCTCTTCATAATTTGACATGTTTCGTCAGGCAAATTCCGTTGAAATGAGTTCAAAACTTGCAAAACTTAGGTTGGCAACTGTTCTTACTTGTGGTCTGTTTGATGCGGTTGCATATACTTCCTTTTTTGTCCTTGCATTTCTCAGGTACAAGAAAAGTACAGGGAACAATCAAGCAGCTTTATGAAAGCACTTTTAGGGGTAACAACCTCTTAATTTTCTTTTGCACTCTTTTATGAATTTCATTTGGATGGGAATGGTTAGGTGACATTACTTGTTACACCAGAAATACTTTAATGCATATTCCAAAAATACCCGAATCAACCAATGCCGAAGAACAAATGTATTAAACATGATCAAAACTCCCACTGTTCTGCAGTACCAAAAGCTTCTAGCACTTCCATCTTCCTTCTATGTTTCTTGAATACTGCCATTGTAATGGCCTTGTTCAACGAATCTGGTATCATAGAACCTGTCTCCAAATAATTAATTTTAACCAAACCAATCATCACCTTTTCATGAGCAACAAGAAGCTTAATCTCCAGGTTCCTTGTAGTATTGTATGTCTTATTGTTCTTTGTGAAGAAAATCACTGCACTATTATCACAGTAAAGCTGAATAAGTCTTGAGATTGAGTCAACAATACGAAGACCATTGATAAATCCTTGAACCAAACTACCTATTTCACAATTTCACAACAAGACAAGTACTCAACCACCATTGTCGAAGAATGCAATGACGTCTTGCTCGGCACTCCTCTAAGAGACAGCTCCATTAGCCATCATAAACACATAGCTTGAAGTTGATTTCAAATCATCTGGGTAATCAGCAAAGTTCGCGTCATTGTATCCTTCTAAGACCAAGTTTTCAGTCTTCTTATAAACCAGCATATGAGACTTAGTTTTCTGCAGGTACCTTAGAATTCTTTTCTTAGCATTCCAGTGTGCTTCTCCTGCACCAGACTGGAATCTCCCTAAAAAAAACTGATGGTAAAAGATAGGCCTGGCTTAGTACAAACTTGAGTATTCATTAAGCTCCTTACTAATGATGTGTAATGATTATCCTTCATCATTTCCTTTTCCAAATTATTTATGGGACATTGCTCCTTGCTTAGCTTAGCACTCTTCGATATAGGCATTTCAGTTGTGCCGCATGCTGACATGTTGAATCTCTTTAAAACTTTCTCAATGTAACTTCTCTCTGACAACCCTAACAATCTTTTTTTTCTTTCCTTTTCTCTCTTTTAATCTCGATGCCGATCACATAAGAGGACTCACTGACTTGGTATCATCTAAGAGAATCAAACTATTTGTTGCCAATAATAAGTCGTCAACATTGAGTACCAAAATAATGAAATTGCTCCCACTGACATTCAAGTAAATGCGGGCATCATAAGGGTTTTCCACAAGGCCATGATCCTTAACAACACGATAGAACTTTAAATACCACTGTCTCGACGCCTGTTTTAAACCATAGATTGGTTTTTTCAATATATAAACTAAATGCTCTCTCCCTTTCTCCTTCAAACTCTCTGGTTGTGTCGTATATATATACTTTCCTTCAAATCACCATTTAAGAAAGTTGTTTTTAATTCATTTGATGCAAATCAAGTCAAAATGTGCCACCATCGTCATGATTACTTTGAATGCATCTTTCGTTGGTACGAGACTAGAAGTTTCTTTATAATCGGTACCTTCTCTTTGAATGAAACCCTTGGCCACCAATCTGACCTTATGTCTCTTTATATTTTCCCTTTGAGTCTCTCTTGGTCTTCAACACCCGTTTACAACCTTTCGGTTTCATGCCTTCTCTTGGTTCCACTAGTTCCCATACTTTGTTTTCTTCCATTGATGATAATTCAGACTCCATAGCTTCTAATTGTTTGCTTGCTTTTGGACCCGAGATGGCTTGTTTGAAAGTCCTAGGATCATCGAACTCTGATAAATTAAAATCTGGTTCTGCCAGATACACAAAATCTGATGAGAATGTTGACTTTCTTACCCTATTTGATCTCCTCAAAAGCATTGGAGCATCACCGACTGCCAAAACTGGTTAGTTTAGTCAGTGGTTGCTGCCATTGGCAGTGCTTCCTCCACATGTGCTTTCTGATTTCCTGCATGTTATTCATCATTCAACAACACCCCACGTCCCCTGCTTCTTGATTTCCTGATTTTAGTGCCATGCTCCAGTCAGTGGTCATTGCCACTTGGAGCTGCCACCTCCACGTACCCTGCATGATCTTTACTTTGCTGCTCACTATGCAACACCACGTCAATATTACAATTGCCATGCTGAATGACACAATCATCATTATAATTACTCTCACTTTCTTCCACTTGATTTGGAAATTCAATCATTGTTGCTGCATTCGGTAATTATTCTACCTTATTCCCCATTTCACCATCTTCCTCAAATATGAATTTATTAGTTCTAGTGCTTTGATGATTGTCCATCCCTAATTCGATAAAAGCACTTGGTAGATTAGTCCTACAAATCATACTCCTTACCATGTCCATTAGGGTTCTAATTCTTCTCTAAGCCACTTCATTTTTCTCCGGTGTACCAGGGATGATATATTGAGCTACAATTTCATGTTCTTGTAAAAATAAAGCAAAAGGCCTAGGGTGTCTGCCACAGTTTGTGTGCATCTTTCATAGTATAAATCTTGAAAACTTCTAAGGTTTTTGATTTTTCAGAAATCAAATAAATGTAACAGTAGCCTGAAAAATCATCTAAGAAAGTTATGAAATATTTATTTTCTTCAATTATTTGTGTGGGAAAAGGACCACAAATATCTCTATGGATTATTTCTAAAAGTTGTTTGCTCTTAGTTGAACCCTCTTTTCTTTTACCTGTCATTTTTCTCGACACAATCAATATAAAATTCAAAATCGTTGAAATTCAATGGAGGCAAGATTTGGTTTTTAATCAAAAGTTCCATTCTAGTTTTTAAAATATGACCAAGTCTCTTGTCCCAAAGATTTGAAGAGTTCTTTGGTCGTGTGGTTTCTTTCTCAATGTTGAAAATATTTTCAGTTTTATTTAATTGAGATTTGAACATACCATCACATAAGGAACCGGTGCATTAATGAGAAGAATTGTTAAAAAAAAAATGTTGAAGCCTTTATTATTCAAAGTAAAATAAAAAACTAGCAAAACCAACTTCAAAATGAAACTAATATCATTCTAATATACCACGTTATCAAGTTCTAAACAAAAACCAAAATCTAATTTTATCCTAATAGTTCCTATTGCCATGACTTCAACTCTTATTTCATTGTCAAATGAGACTTTTGACTTCATCCTTATTTGGTGGTCTCTCTATTATGAAGTCCTGCAATGAATTTGTTACATGAATAGAAGAGCCAAAGCCAAGCCACCAAACACTGGTAGCCATATCAGTTAAATTTGATTCAAAACAAGCAAAAAACATTTGAAAAACATTTTTACTTTTATTTGCCTCCTGTTTTGCAAGCCATGCATACTTGGGATAATTTCTCTTCATATGGCCTGCCTTTTGGCAAAAATAACATTTGAAAACGGTAGAATTGTTAAGTTTGAAAGTCCTAGACATGGGAATATTTCTAGCATTTTCTTTCCTGGCACCCTTGGACCCGTTTCTTGTGGTACGACCTTGAATATAGTTCACATACTCACCCTTTTCAAGTCTCTCCTTTTAATTCTCACTTCCTTCCCAACGCAAATAGAAATTAACTCATTCACATCCCATTTGGCTTTGGCTTGCAAAGCATTGTAAGAAACTTTCAACTGAGTATATGATTCTGGGAGTGAATTCATGATTACATGGACCAAAAAGGTTTCAGAAATTGGTACCTCAAGATTTTTGAGTTTCCAAGCAATGTTGATGACTTTGAGAATATATTGACGCACACTTCCTTCACCATCATACCTGATTAGTGAGTGAATTCATGAGGTTGCGAGTTTCAGTTTTCTTGGACTCTTCGTACTTTTCCTCAATAGATTTCATGAACTCTTTTGCATTCATTACCTGTGGGAATCCTCCACGAACAACATCAGTCATTGTTCGTTGATTATCATAAGTGAGATTCGATTTGATTTTTGCCACTTTTCATACTTTGATCTTTGGTTGGAAGTGCTTCCAATGACAGGTAGCGGGGTTCCTCAATTCTCAATGCTAAATCCATACCCATGACACCCAGAACGATTTCCAAGTCTTGTTTCCATTTCTTATAGTTGACACCAGTGATGGTTCAACAGTGTTGAGGTTCATGGAACTAGGGTTCATGGCAGCAACTTGAAAAATATTAATCTTTAATCCCCATTCTTTATATCATAGACTCAAGAACCCTTGGATTAACGAGTTATATGAAGATTTTTCTTTAATCATAGCACCTTCACAGCCAACATACGTTTTTCTGTAGTCATTGTTACAACCCTTTGTGGATTGCAAGAAGTAACTATGTTCATACCTTGGATTGTAAAGTGCCATGCCACTTGAGATCAAAACATAGACTACTGAACATCTTTAGATGATCAGTGATGATGCTTCAATCCCAGTGCCAACACTAATTTTGTATTCTTAATGAGAATCATATATATTGCATAGATAGCCTTAGCTATCATATGCATACACATGTTCTCCCTGTATAATACGTAATTAGTATTTAACCTGAAAAGCTTAAAAAACAATTTTTTATGGTTTCCTCTTAGGGTTAATTGGTATGTGAAAGCTCTAATACCTAATGTAAGATCAATATATGCGGAATAAGTAAATCACAATACCAAATTAACCACTAACCTTGTGACGCCATTGCTGCAATGAACTAAGGGTTCTTCTACTCTCAACACATACCGAATGCACTGTTACAATCAATGGAGCTTGATATCTTTTTGTGCGTAATTAGTGTGAGAGCAGGGGACCTTATTATATATCCTAAATGGTGGTGTTTGATAAGGATACTTCCCATCATGTAATCCTTATCAAACTATCGAACTGATAACCCTTATCACCAGAAACCATACTATTCAGTACAGATACATCTACTCATATTAGAATTACTTCAGCTATATATCAGTCCACATACATTCCTTGATAGCTTACAAGTATAGTCAATCCTAATCTCTTATGATCTCAATCCCTTAAGCACGTGTTAAACAAGTGAGCAGCTCTAACAAAGCTTACAATTCATTCTCGTAATTTCCAGTTTCCTAGGTTTTTATGTTGTCCCTTGGAGCTGCTACTTATGACTACCATCATCAGTCTGCTAAACCCGAGTTTAGGAATCTATTAGACAGTCTTATTTTTGTAAGTTGGCGATTATATGCACAAGTAAGACCTGAGGAAGTCGTGGATTTGTTTGAATACAATGTAGCGTCCCAGCGTTGAAAACTAGTAGTGTTTCGCTAATGGAAATGTACCTTGGAATGAATTAGTGTGTAATACTTATTTTTTGTACCGTCCTTACTTTCCAATTGTATTTTGGTGTCATTTCATTTTAATCTTATTTCCTTTCAAACTAGCTAATAATGAAGACATCGAAGAACCTAACGTAAAACATCTGTACAAGCAAAACACAGCTTAGCAACGCGAAGCAAATCATCTACGAGAGTTGTCCAATCCAGGCAGGCCGCATGGGGGGTATTGAAGACAAAACTGCCAAGATCCATATTAAAACTCCAATTTGGCAACTGATGAGCAGTACAATTCTGCTCCCTAAAAACATACTTCAGCTCAACTCACATCTAACCAATTGACTCATCGATGTTTTGCATTTGCTCACAATTGTATCAAGTATCAAGAGGATAATAGCTATCAACCAGATTTTGTTAGAACAAAGTGACAGCAAACACCTTTGTCAATAAAATCTCCTTGTCCCAAATTGGCAGAGAACTCCACCCGCACCAATCTTGAACCATCAACATTAAGCTTATACCAACGAATATCAGGAGGTTCCCAAGCAATGGGAGCAGCCTTCTATTAGGTTTATGGGGGAGAACCAACACAAGCTTTCACCCAATTCTCAACTTTTTGCGTGTTTATGAACAAGTATGGAATCTAAAGTGCAAGTTGATTCGTAACTCAATACTTAAAAATCAGGAATCAAATCAAAATGTTTATTTTTATTGGTAACACATGCAAATTTGGTCACCTGATATTATCCTAATACAAATATCTTTTGACAAATAAAAAATACATACAAAGATAATTTTGGGTGGTGATATATCCACACACTTCTTTTTACCTTTCACACATCTCTATTATTTCCCGGTTGTCGATCAATTGAAACAGTCAAATGACATAAATTAATAAGTGATATGTGAGAAGTAGAAATAAATGTGTGAATGGGCACAAAACTAAACAGATACCCAAAAATACCACACATAGAGAGTTGGTCACTACATTTCAGTTGCAAATGAAAATTACAAACACTGGGATTTGCTCTCTCTATCGCTGAGAGATTCTCTGTGATCAATGGCAATGGCGGGCAATGGCAGTCGTCTGCAAATGCATAACAGCAAGGAGGAGCTTCTTCTGCTTCAGAGAAGTCAGTTTCGACGACAAGCCCGACCGCCGAAACCTCCTCCAAAACGTTTCAACCTTTCCCGTCTTTAAAAAAGCCTCTTCACTCGCTGCAGCCTATCCCTTGACGGAAACAGTATTCTCAGGTTTATCTCACACAATTACGATTTTTTTTCCGTTTTCTTTTGAGTTGCACGGTCTGTTTGGTTCCTGAGAAAACGCAGGAAAATTTATAAAATTTTTGAGCTTCTGTAGAGTTTACTGAAATTTAGACGCAAATGCTTTTCATTGATTTGACGAGAAGTTTCTGAGCTACTTTATTGCTTTTGAATGTTCAAATTGGATTGTATAAATGTGTCTGTGATAATTAGATGATTTGTTGCTTGCCATCTTCCCGAGATAAGAGAATTCCCATATATGTGATGATGCCTGTCGATGCCTTCTGCAGTGATGGTACGAGGCGTCCAAGGATTAGGAAGTAAGTTTTATTATGACTTTCTGTTGATGAGGCTATGATGCATTTTCATTCTTAATTTAATTGTTATACTCTTTTAAACGACGGAGTTTGATTAGCTACAAGGTTGCAGCTAACTATTTTGGTCTCTTCCCAATTCAAGTTATATAAATGTACGTTTCAAAATGTTTCTAAATTTATTTTTTTAATTTAGTTTCCTTTCAAGTGAGACAGAAACTCCTTCTATGTTGCTCGATTTACTGTTGTTTCAGAATCAAGGCCTTAACTGTATCTCTGAAAGCACTCAAGTTGACATGTGTCCACGGAATTGCAGTTGAGGTTTGATGGGGAATCATAGAGCGTTTCTCTCCTCTTGCATATGATTGGCCTCTATATGAAGAGCTTTTCGAACTGATATCTGACTCAGGTTAGGTTTGAAGTTGCATGTTGCCTTGTCTTTTCACTCAAATGTTAACTCTTCTTCTAGCAGAAAAGGGGGTGTAACTCTTCCACTTTGGATCATAGAGGTTTGTCTTCTTTGATATTTTGAAATCCCATTTGAAGTTATTAGTATGGTACAATATACATGGCTGTATTGGAATGCTTAATTAACCCGGTCATACTTTAAGTAACAAAACCCATTTGGATGACTAGAGATAGTATCAAAGTTTTTTCAGTTTCATGCTCTGCAACGTGCTATGGTACTGTGTTCCCCATTAGCATACTTGATTGTAGCTTTGATATGCTTAAAAAGTTTATCAACGCAAACAGATGTGAAAGAAAAACTGTAGTTTGGCCTTCATTACACACCTATCAGTTTGAATCTAGAATCTAGAATCTAGATAAAGAAGTTGATCTCTTCTTTTTTTCCTCCCAGATTGGTGATCAGAATAAGCATATATATTATTGGGACCAAAATGGATTTTCCAATGATGATTATCTTACACTGGGAGTTGACCATGTTCCTCTCTTTTGCGGACGGACTGTCCTCCAATGTTATGAAGATTTCATGTCAAGTTATCTAAGAAATTTGAATTGTTAATCGGAACTGTAATAGAAGAAATTAGTGTTGGTCTTGGTCCTTCTGGTGAACTTAAGTATGTTATAGTTACACTAGAACTACGAGCATGAAGCCAGTCCAATGATTTCTTATGCAACATTGTTACATTGCTTGTTGGGGGAAAAAAACTTAGAGTACACAACTCTAACACAAGTGTTGGAGAGACAATACAAGTAAACAAATTACTCGTATTACACAAACAAAATATTACAACACAAACTATCAAAGACACTCTTGAGAAGCTATGACACTTACTCACTTTCTAGAGACAAACTCTAGAGCACTCAAACTCTTACAAGACTATTCTTTCTTCTCACTCTCGCTTGCTTGCTTACAAGCTTGCTTGGTTGGTTTGTTGATTACAAGCTTACAACACCACACATAGCACTACCTTATATTTATACATGGCATAACCGACCTAGCCAAAGTCGGTGGACTTGGCTTGTGCATTTCCAGCCACTAACTTATATTTCTTTCTAGAATTTTCACTAACATTCCATTACAACAATCTTAAGATATTTGTTTAGATAATTCTAGATAGGTAACCGGCTATGGTGCTAGAATTGTCTAGCATTTTCAGTTCATGCATCATCCATCTCCCATGCATATTTGAATCTCCAAAACCTTCTAGCGGGTACCACTGACATAGTATTTTGCTAGAGTTTTCTAGCATATTCTCATTCATGATTTCAAATGGGCTAGTCCTTAATTATTGGGCTGGTGTTGTACTTTCAACACTCCCCCTCAACACCAGCTCATTCTTTCCTCCATGTTGAGTTGATGACGGAACTTTTTCTTACACACCCATTTGCATGATATGGGTTTCACATCTCTTTGCTTTGGCACTAGATTCCAAGCTTGATTTAGCTCTGCTGTAGTGACCTCTTCTCCCAACTTTGAAGCACTCAGGTCCAGCTGCTTCTTCTTCTATGACTACGTTGACGTATCTCGGATTTTGCCTCCGGATTCTTGTTGACCTCCTTAGTTGTGATTGTGGAGTTGATACTTCCACTTCACTAGGTCTATCTTCTTCTGGTTGTTGATATATGTCATCTTGGCAAGGGTTTTGGGGCATTGCTTGCTCAACATCATCACCATCAAGCGAATCTTCAGACTCATCAGGTCTCGATTGGATTCGAACAATTTGCTCCCCCATCTTTTGCTGCAACTTATCTTCTATCTCTCTTGAATCAGGCAACGCCTCATTTTCTGAGGACCACCAAGAAGATGCTTCATTAAACACCACATCTCGTGATGTGTAACACCTTCCATTCGTAGGATCACAACATTTCCACCTTTTTCTTTGGCTGTCGTATCCCACAAAGATACATCGGACTGCCTTCTTGTCAAACTTGCTACGTAAATGACTTGGAACAAATACGTAGCACACACAGCCAAAGACTCGAAAGTAACTAACTGTAGGTTTCATATCCCACAGTTTCTCAAAGGGTGAGAAAAATTCTAACCTAGGTTGAGGAAGCCTGTTGATCACATAAGCTGCAGTTCTCATTGCTTCGGCCCAAAACCTTCCTAGTACATTCTTGGCATGGAGCATACTTCGACATATTTCTGCAAGATGCCGGTTCTTTCTTTCCGCTACGCCATTCTGTTGTGGCGTATTGGCACAGGTGAACTGGTGACGTATTTTACATTCTTGTAGATACTTGGAAAACTCATTCGAGGTATATTCTCCTCCATTATCTGTGCGTATGCAACGGATCTTCTTTCCTACTTCTCCTTCAATTGTCTCCTTAAACTCTTTAAATTTTGAAAATGTTTCAGATTTTTCTTTCATAAAGAAAACCCACACATACCTCGAGAAGTCATCAATGAACGTCACCATGTATCACATCCCACTTATCGATGGTTGCTTGACGGGCCCGAACACCTCAGAATGAACCAACTCCAACGCCTCTTTCGCTTTAAACTTTGACTCTTCGTATGGTAGTTGATGTGCTTTACCATACTGGCATCCTGCACAAACCGTGTCTATTCTCACGTCAAGCTGAGATAGCTAACGTGTCCCAATCTCATGTGCCATAAATCTGCTGTCTCGTTCTTCCTTGTCTTGTCTATGTATGCAGTTTCTGCTGACATTACATAGACTGACTGCAGTCGCCGTCCCTCCATTGTTGGTGTCCCTAAGATCTTGAGGTGTCGATACACCTTCACATCTCGTGGACCAAACAAGACATAATTTCCCAATGACGTCAGTTGCGGCACTGAAAGCAGATTTTTCTTCATACCTGGAATATGGTAGACATTTTGAAGCGGCACATGGTTAGTGCTGTATCGGGGCTCAATTACTGTTTTACCGATGTGAGCAATCGGTAGCCTCGAGTCATTAGCCGTCACCACTAAGCGGCCTCATTTGTACTCAGTCAGACTTTGTAACTTTTTCTCATCACCTGTCATATGGTTTGAGCAGCCTGAATCCACGATCCAATCATTCTGGTAGTCAATTGACTCCAGACTTGTTGTTGTGAGAGCTGACTCTTTCTTCTCTGTAGCAATAGATGCTTCACCATCCCATTCTTCCTCCAGGGCTAGAGACGCAATGACGTCCCAATCATCTTCACTTTTCTTCTCTGAGTTGGCGACGTTACTTTCTGCAGGCCTTTTGAACCAGCAATACTTCGCCATGTGACCATTCTTTCCACAATTGTAACACTTGCCCTTAAATCTTTTATTATTCTGGGACTGACCACGGTTGCCGTGATACTTCGGAGCTCCCCCTGGCCGAGAACTCCCTCCTCATTGATGACCTTTTTCCTTGTCACCATTTCTTTTAGATCCACCACCAGCACGCTGCTTAAAGCTGCCTTTACTTTTGGTGTAGAGCGCTTCCTCCTCACCTTTTAACGAGACCCCTCCCATTTTCTTTGCCAAAGCTTCTTGATCGGCAAGCAAATTCTCGAACTCAACAAGTGATGGTTGGGTCGGCCATCCTTGTACAGTGGCAACGAAGCCTCGATATTCGGGTCTCAATCCATGGATAATTATTCTTTTTATCCTGGATTCTACAATGGCAGCAATATGATCTAATTTAGAAATTTCACGGCAAATAGACTTTACCTTGTGGAAATACTGCGCAATCCTCATGTCCCTTTGGGCCACTGATAACAACTCGTTCTCGAGAAGCTGCAGTCTTGTATCGTTCCTCTTTGAAAAGAGTGTGGCGAAGGTGTCCCATGCTTCTTTTGGTGTCTTGGCCTTCCGTATGTGCTCTAACATGTCATCTTCAACTGTGGTTTTTAAGGCAAACATGGCCTTACCTGCCTTGATCTTCCACTTCCTCAAAGTGCCGCTGGTGTCTTCTTCTGGCTGCGTAACTTCATTACTGCCGACGACATCCCAAAGATCTTGGCCTTGTAGGTAAGACTCCATACACGTCGCCCACGTGTTGTAATTTTTGTTGTTCAACTTCTTGATTCCTCCAACAACTTGAAGGTCTCCCATCGTGTCGGCAGAGCTTCGATAAGCCAAACAAGATTAACGAATAATCTTGCGAAGTACTAAACTTCTCACGATTCTCAAAAGCTTTAATAGAGACGGTCCCTAATCGTACCGCTCTGATACCAATTGTTGGGGGAAAAAAACTTAGAGTACATAACTCTAACACAAGTGTTGGAGAGACAATACAAGTAAACAAATTACTTGTATTACACAAACAAAATATTACAACACAAACTATCAAAGACATTCTTGAGAAGCTATGACACTTACTCACTTTCTAGAGACAAACTCTAGAGCACTCACACTCTTACAAGACTATTCTTTCTTCTCACTCTCACTTGTTTGCTTACAAGCTTGCTTGGTTGGTTTGTTGATTACAAGCTTACAACACCACACATAGCAGTACCTTCTATTTATACATGGCATAACCGACCTAGCCAAAGTCGGTGGACTTGGCTTGTGCATTTCCAGCCATTAACTTATATTTCTTTCTAGAATTTTCACTAACATTCCATTACAACAATCTTAAGATATTTGTTTAGATAATTCTAGATAGGTAACCGACTATGGTGCTAGAATTGTCTAGCATTTTCAGTTCATGCATCATCCATCTCCCATGCATATTTGAATCTCCAAAACCTTCTAGCTGGTACCACCGACATAGTATTTTGCTAGAGTTTTCTAGCATATTCTCATTCATGATTTCAAATGGGCTAGTCCTTAATTATTGGGCTGGTGTTGTACTTTCAACATTGCTCACACAGATATCCTGCACATCCTTTGGCTAATGGTAGGTGGAAGTTTCCTGGAATCGGTGAATGCCAGTGCTATGACAAGTACATGTATGTTAAAAATCTTTCATTCCTCTGACGGAAATTTGGTTGTTGTTGAATTTTTACTATTTACAACCTTGTTCCTTTTAGGATGGGTGACCTAAAGATGGCTGCACGCAAGGAAGGAAAACCTCAGTGGGAAGAGAAGGGACCACAAAAGGCTGGCTGTTACAACAGTCTCCCATCTGAAGTTCATTTCTTTGGAGAGGGAGAGGAAAGCTTTCTTTCTGATTATGGGTGTTTTTTCCTTGTATGAAACTGATGAAAGCAGCTTGCTTAATTATTTCCCATGAAAAATTTCTGCATAGCTAAAGCCTAGTGTAACTTGCATGACATAATTGCTTTTATCGTTCTGTTCATGCACATTTCATCCTCAAACTACCACTTAGAATGAAATGCAAACGCTGAATTGAAGTTGTGTTTCATTAGCCAGGCAACATTTTTGTGTAGGTGCATGTAAACAACATGGACCTACAATATATATTTTCAATCTTTACTGGAACTTTTCTTATAACTAACTTTATTTGCTTCTAGGGGTTGTACTTGCAGACTGTTTGCTACTTAAGTCTTAACTACTCTTACACAACATGATTAAAAAGTAGATATGTTTTAATGATTTAATATGAAGTCATGACAAGGGAACGGGTTTTTAAGAAACTGCACTAAGTTAATTCAATTTGATTAAGAATGAAAATGCATTGATGCTTGTCTTCTAGAGAGGAAAAAAAAATCATCATAGGATGTATTGGTTAGTAAACTAAGGGCAATTGTGGAGCATAAGTGGAAAATTAAATTATATTATGATTGTTTATCATGCATTACTTGGCATAACATGATTAAATTTATTGGAAAACACTGTGGAGCTTAGGAGATCTGACAGTGGTAGGTTGCTCCATCATGCAGATGATATTCTTGCAAGGGCAGCTAACATTCTGAAGAAATATCAAGAAAACATGCAAACTTCAATCATATTGGTGGCTAAAATTGGTGGTATCAGGCGATGGCACACCGTGCTGAACTTACAGCAGGATACTACAACACTGCTGTTAGAGATGGTTATGATCATGTTGCTTCACTTTTGTCTCGTCATGGAGCTGCTTTGCATGTTCTGTAAGATTCTAAGTTTGAAGGTTCTGACTGGAATTTTGTTCGTTGTTCAACCAGATAAGTTCACATACTAAATATCTTATTACAGCTGCTTAGAAATGATGGATGGTGATAACCCGCATCCTGTCTTTGTAGCCCAGAAGGATTACTCTAACAGGTACGAGGCCTGTTGATAAATAATGCTTCCTTAGGTTGTTGTTTTCTTGGCACTTATTTTGGACTTACTTTAGATATTTTTTGTATAATTCAAGCTTTTAAGTTACGTAGGACTAGCCCATGCTGCTGTGGTTGGCACGCCAGATCGTGCAGGGTCTCGGGGTTCAACATGGGCTTGGAACGGGCCAATATGAGCATTTTTAGTATTACAGATATTGGGTATTATTGATCAGTTTTTTAGGTTTCTTTTAGTATTTTATAATTCATTATGAGGTAAATCTATAGTTTTAATTGGGTTGTCTTGGCCGGATAATACAGAAGAAACATATGACAAGGTCATCAATAATCATTTTCTGTTTTATTGAAATTTGAAATACAAATTTGATATTAATAGAGAACAAATATAGAATTGAATCACTATACCGTATATCAGTATCTTACTACTTTGGATTGGCAGGGTCTGTCCATTTCCACCGTTGGGTGGTGGTAGTGGTGGCTATTTGATGGCTTTCTTCTATAAATTGTCTGGCCTTATGCTTTGTTTATTGTATATTTAAAATATTATACAATTCCAATGTTACCTAACATGATTCGATTTGCACCAGATATGGAGTGTTTCAAAGAAAAGGGTACATTTGATTGGGAGAAATACCGATGAACGATTTGACAGGGTAAATTCATCTTTTGCTCAATAACAAAAGAAAATTTCAGGTACCATTTATTTCTATTAGACATATATTGGATATTGCAAATGTCATATAACTAGAAACACATGGCTTCTGATAGCATTTAATAGTTCACCACTTTTTCTTTTGCCCATTCTGTCCTGCGTATTCACGCGTTTTCTTTTCTCTTGCAGTTTGGTTTATTGCAAACACATGCTAACTGTTACCATTCCCAAGCCGAAGCAGTAAGATCATTTACGTTTTTGAGAATGAATGATAAGATCTTTAGGGCTGAAAATTGGAGTACTTCGTTCCTTTTGTTAAAGCAGCCAAAAAACCTAACTTACCAGTAAGTTTATTGAACTACCTAGAGGAGTAGCCTCACTGCCCTATAATTTTTTGTCAAGGGCATGTGCAGAAGTGTGTAGCTTCGTGATATGTTGACTGAAATAACTTTGTGTTCCCATGATAGGCGTTCTTGAGTTGGTAAAATTTTGAAAAGGATTTGGTTGGCTGTAGAAACTGAATGCTTTACTACCAAATATGGCAAGAATAATTGGAATTGCAATTTTGGTACTACTAGTCTCATTGCATTGACAAATCCAGTTACAGCATTTCAATTTTAGGAATATCGTCATATTGTCATATCCGTCACTATGAGAAAATAATATAGTCTTTGCAGATTGAAAACAACAATAAGAAAATGGATCCGAAAATATAGAGAACATAAAGAACTAAGAGTTCGCTCATCCACAGTTCTTCAAATACTTAGTCTTGATTTTGGTGAGTGTGATTGCGACATCTTTCATGTTAATCCTCTCTCCCGGCAATGCTGCAGAGCAAGCTAAGGCTAATCTCATAACGGATGATAAGCAATCCCTCCTGCTCATGAAATCACCATCTTCCTCCGTCCCAAGTATATCGGCACCCATAACTTCACCTATTGCAGCATCTAGAAATAATGAATCTGCAATCCATTGCTTTAAATCCATTTCCCCAACAAACATCTCGTCTGTTGGCTTCCTTTTTGTGAATGTCTCCAGGAGTACAATACAAAAACTATACACTTCCCCTCTTGTCGAAACGCTTCCTTCCATCCCAAACTCTGCAAAATTTGTATGTGAATTTAATTATGATAAAATGAAAATTATAAGTAAAATTGAGAAAATACATCACCTGGAGCCATATATCCAACTGTGGCTAGGGTCATGGTTTCTGTCATCGAATCTCCACCGCCGATGAGTCTTGCAATGCCAAAATCAGCAACATGTGCAACCATATCATCATCTAGTAGTATATTGCTTGGTTTCTCATCACAATGAATGATAGGTATCGAGTAACCATGATGAAGATATTCCAGTGCCAATGCAACATCTTTCATTATGTCTAACCTCTGCACCACAGTCATGGAGCGGTTTGGAGAATCCAACCACTTTTCGAGGCTTCCATTAGGCATCAATTGAAGTATAAGGGCTTTGAAATCAAGTTCATCGCAGCAACTTATGATTTTAATAAGATTTCGGTGACGGATATTGCTTAGCATTTCAGATTCCTTATCAAAACTATTGCTTAGCATTTCACATTCCATATCGTCGTAAATTGAAAACCTTGACGGCGATATCTAACTCGTCTGAAAGCTTTCCTCTGTATACTGAGCCAAAACCCCCCATGCCTAGTAAGTTACTCTCATGAAATCCATTTGTTGCCTTTACAAGTTCTAGGGGCGAAACCCTTCTCCAAAGAACTTGATGTAGCGAGGCAGTTTCTCTAACAACTTCGACATTCCTTTTCTTGCATAGTATCATAATAAATGCAGCGGCCGCTAGGAGTATTACTGATATGACCCTTGAGATGATATATTTAGCTTTCCTCCAATTTGGCTTAACTTTTGTTCTATTTTTGCACAGTGGACATGGAGTCGGGAAGCACCGTAGAGTGAACTATTTGATACAAATGAATCAGCAGAGAAGTTTCCAAAAGGCCCGCTGGTTGGAATTTCTCCTTGGAGTTTGTTAAAAGACAAATTCAGATGCTTGAGATACAAGAGTGCTTCCAATGACTTTGGGATCACTCCAGATAGATTGTTTTTGGACAAATCCAAGAATTCTAGGCTTAATAAGGTTTCAAATGAACCGGGAATAAGGCCTTCTAAATAATTGTTTGCCAAGCATCAATTGTCAAATTATTCGAGCGCAAGTTAAGGTACTCGAGGTTTTTCAAGGAACAGAATGTGCTAGGAAGAAACCCGGTAAATGAGTTTTCGCTCATGCCTAGCTCCCAGAGCTTGGAAGCATTGGAGAGGTTAGGGAGTAGTCCGGCCACGAGGATATTTTGGGCTAGGTTAAGGAGTTCTAGGTTTGGAACATTAAGACCTATGTTTGCTAGGAGGCCACCTGATAACTGATTAAAAGAAAGCCCTATTTTTCTTATCGTGGACTTATTGAAGAGTTTGAATGGGATGACACCATTGAGATTATTAATCTCCAGTCCCAAAGTCTCTAACTGTGGAAGATCAACAATCTCATTCGGTATTGTACTTGTCACAATTTCAGCACGTTCATATTAACTTTGTAACTTTAGTTTAACTAAAAACTAAAAAAAAATTGATTATGAAACGCCCCCAAATTTATTACCTTTTAAATTATTCTCAGTAAGAATAATGTCGGTTAAGTAGGTCAAATTGCCAAGACTTTTGGGTATGCTTCCACGGAAATTGTTAGATAGAAATGAGATTTCACGAAGCTCTTTGCATTGCCACAGTTTGGAGGGAATCAGACCGTCAAGCTAGTTTCCATCCAAATAAAGTTGTTGAATACTCGAAAGATGCTGACTTATATTATCTGGAAGACTGCCACTCATGTTGTTGTTGCTCAAAGCCAAAGTAGTCAAAGAAGATATGTTAAGGACAGGCACAAAAGTAGAGCCTGTTAGGGCATTGTACTGCACAAACAACTCCTCTAGCTGACCTAAACTGCCTGTCTCATTCGGAAGTTCTATGTATATTGTTAAAATCATGTACACATATATAGGAGCAGCTTCTTAGTGGGAATCCTGTTGTACCGTAGCAAAAGTGGGATACATTCTAAGGACCATGTACTCACTATATAGGATCTCTTTTTTGCTCTAGAATACAAGGGTCTTACACGGTAAATACGATCCTAGGATAGTCCTTTCATCTCATTTTTTGTTGAAGTTAAACAAGATCCCAGCTAAGAATGGGCTTGTGTGTGTGTGTGTGTGTGTGTGTGTGTGTATCTATGTATGTATGTATGTATGTATGTAACAAAACTTAAGTCATATAGTATACCTTCGAACTTGTTGTCATCAAGGTATATGCCCTTCACCATTGTTAAGTTGCCGATTTCCCTTGGTATGCTACCTGTTAAATATGTGCATGCATGCCAACAAAAAAGAAGGGAAAAGAAACAAACGAGATGATTGTTATACAATTTATAATATAGATGTTAATGTAATAGAGCAAGCAACACTAATTTATATGCCTAGGTGGTTGGTAATGGTGCTACGTACGTACCTGATAGTTGGTTACTTCTCAGATCAATTTCTTCGAGTGCATGACGGGTTAATCTCTATTTTGTGGTACTAAGAGGGTCTTATTCAAGATATTCTCGTGAAGGAGATCATTGATCGTGGTACTAAGAGTGGGATCTCTATTTTGTGGATGATGTCAGTACATGATGGGTTAATCTTGCCCAAGGAGCCGTTGATCATAAGCGGCATCATATATGGTTGTGGCATCACCGTTTGGATCATCCATCTTTTGGTTAATTACAACATATGTTTCCGGATTTATTTGTTGGTTGTTCGGTTTCAGACTTTAAATGTGACACTTGCATACTTGCCAAGAGTCATCGTGTTTCTTATCCGTTGAATTTTAATAAAAGTGTTATTCCTTTTGGTCTTGTTCATTCAAATGTTTGGGGACCATCTCCAATTACTACTTCATCTGGTATTAGGTGGTTTGTTACTTTCATAGATGATTGCACACAGATGACATGGTTATACCTTCTTAAGCATAAAAGTGATGTGTTTTTGGCCTTTAAGACATTCCACACCATGGTTCAGACACAATTTTCTTCTAAAATCTGGATTTTGCATTCTAATAATGGCGGTGAATATGTTAGTAGAGATTTTACACATTATTTAACTAATCACGGAATCTTCCATAAGACTACTTGTCTTCAGACTCCTCAACAAAATGGGGTGGCTGAGTGCAAAAACCGTCATCTATTAGAAATGGCTAGATCACTATTGATTGGGGCGCATGTTCCCCGTTCATTTTGGGATATTGCTCTTCAAACTACCACTTACCTTATCAACCGCATGCCATCTAGGGTATTGGATTTTCTTACACTTTACAAGTGCTTGCTACATTCATGCCTCTATTGTCCATTTTGATGCTTCCACCACGAGTTTTTGGATGTGTCGCATTTGTTCATCTACATAAAAATCAACGGACGAAACTTGACTCGTGTGCTCTCCGTTGTATTTTTATGGGGTATAGATTACATTAGAAAGGGACTATTGCTACCACCCTCATTCCTGTCGGATGTAGACTACCATAGATGTTAATTTTTCCGAGTCTGAGATGTATTACTCTTCGACTTCTTCCAACCCTACTTTTCAGGGGGAGACACTGTATTACGAGCAGGATTGGACCATGGATGTTACCATTAATCTTTTGCTGCCACTGCTAGCTTAGCCAGCAATCGAGCCTACATTGGTTGCATTGCCAGCCCAACCAACAGAAGCAGCATCGCTGCCTATGGAACCACCGGCAGGCACGGCAGTGCTGTCCTCACCCACAACAACAGTTCTGCCACTTGCCTATCTTGAGAGGTCTACTGATACTACTTCCCCTCATCTCCAAATATAGTACCACCAGATGACCATCATCCTGAGAATATTCATAAGGGAAGCTCTATTATCCTTGTTGATGTATCCGATGTTTCGAATTATCAGTTACCTTTCAGGCACAACCACGGAAAGCCACCCAATCAATATTCACCAAAAACAACGAAAGGCTCTAAATACCCCATTGCCAACTATGTCTCATCACATAAATTATTGGAGCTCGACAAAGCTTTTGTACAACAAATATTCAATGATAGCACACCTAGTTCATTCAAAGAGGCACTATATGATAATCAAAGGACCAAGGCAATGGAGGAAGAAATGGATGCACTTCAGAAAAATCAAACATGGGATTTAGTTCTGTTACCCCGAGGAAAGAATACAGACGAATGTCGATGGGTACAAGTATAAAGTTGATGGGTCCATTGAACGATACAAAGCACGATTGGTGGTCAAGGGATACACTCAGATGTATGGTGTTGATTATACAATAACATTTTCCCCAGTAGCAAAGATTAATACGATAAGAGTGTTACTTTCGTTGGCAGCTAACTTGGATTGGCCATTACAACAATTTGATGCGAAAAATGCTTTCTTACATGGTAATCTTAAAGAAGAAGTGTATATGGATATTCCACCTGGTTATGCATCGGTTTCACAGCCCAAAGTGGTGTGCAAGTTGAATAAGGCATTGTATGGATTAGAACAATCACCTCGGGCATGGTTCGGTAGGTTCTGGACGGCTATGAGGAAATATGGGTTCATGTAGAGTAATTCTGATCATACACTTTTCTTGAAACGTCAAATGGGTAAATTGATGGCACGTATTATTTATGTGGATGATAGATTGTTACGGGTGATGATAAAGAGGAAATCTCAAGGTTGAAAGATTACCTAGCAACTGAGTTTGAGATGAAGGATCTTGGTCGATTGAAATATTTCTTGGGGATAGAAGTAGCTCAATCTAAACAGGGTATATTTCTACCTCAAAGAAAATATGTTCTAGACTTGTTAGCCGAAACTGGAATGCTTGATTGTAAATTGGCTTACACTCCCATTGTCCAAAATCACCACATTGTCATGCACCCTGTTCAAGTTCCCACTAATAGAGATCGTTATCAAAGGTTTATGCAGTAAGTGTTGGTAGTCAGTTCATGCATTCCACGAATGATACACATATGGGTGTGGTTGAATGCATTCTACGATATAAAATCCTCCTCGGGTAGAGGCATCATGTTTTCCAAGAATGGTCATTGCTAGATAGAAGGTTATACTGATGCAGATTGGGCAGGGAACATTACTGATCGGCGGTCCACATCTGCATACTTTACATTTGTGGGGGGAAATTTAGTGACTTGGCAGAGTAAGAAACAGAAAGTGGTTGCTTTATCAAGTGCAGAGGCGGAATATAAGGGTATGGCAAAAGGAGTATGTGAACTATTATGGCTTTGGAGGTTACTTGCAGAGCTTAGGTGTCCTTCAAAGTTGGCATCCGATTTGTTTTGTGATAATAAAGCAGCTATTGCTATCTCACATAATCCAATCCAACATGATCCCATAAAACATGTGGAAGTTGACAGACACTTCATTAAGGAGAAGTTGAATGGGAATATTATTCAATTCCTGTTCCTAAAATCAAAGGATCAATTAGCGGACATCTTAACTAAAGTTGCAAGTCAAGCGTTCTACAACTCTCTCGTCAAGTTGGGCATGAACGACATTTATGCACTAACTTGAGGGGGAGTGTTGGAGAGTTGACCTTTGTAATTAGTTTAGTTACTTGTTTGGGTCCTTGTAATCAGGATGTAATTAAGATATATGTTCTTTCCTTGTAAATCAATTTTATACAATATATATTTTCCTCCTTGGTGAGAAGAATAATATCACAGAATTAAACCCTAAGATAAGGCCTAATTAGCATGGTATTAGAACCAAGGAATAGGCACGTACTGTATTGCCACGTGATGGATGGGTCCCATTGGCCTCGCACGATGATAGTGGTCCTTTGGCCCTACGTGTTGGGTGAGTCCCCTTGACTTTACGTGGTTGTCCATGTGTGGATCTCCCATGTGTGACCCACTAATTGGGTCTCACGTGAGGATGCATGTTGAAATGTCCCACATCGACCGTATCAATGAGAAAAGAAGAGTTTTAAATATGTTAACCCCACTCCCACATCGACAGTATCGGTGTTGTTGAAAGTGGGTATCTCTCTGATAATTCTGCATTGTTGACGACTACATACACATTGAGAATTTAGCTTATGTCTTTGTGTCTGATTTACTAAGAGTAAGAAGTAACGAGAGAAGGAAATGGATCAATTTTCAAATTTTTGCACTTTGCTTGTTCTTATAAGAAGGAAATCAATTGTTCCAACTTTATCTTCCAACTCTCTATTTTCCAATTGTATTTTGGTGTCATTCCATTTTAATCTTAGTTCCATTCAAATGAAGACATTTGAAGAACATAACGTAAAACATCTGTACAAGCAAAATGCAACTTTGCAATGCCAAGAAAATCATCTACGAGAGTTGATCCAATCTAGGCAGGCCGCATGGGGGGTTATTGAAGACAAAGATGCCGAGATCCATATTAAAACTCCACTTTGGCAACTGATGAGCAACACAATTCCGCTCCCTGAAAATATGCTTCATGCTTCAGCTCAGCTCACATCTAACCAATTGCCTCATCAATGTTTTGCATCTGCTCACAATTGTATCAAGTATCAAGAGGATAATAGCTATCAACTAGATTTTGTTAGAACAAAGTGACAACAAACACTTGTGTCAATAAAATCCCCTTGTCCCAAATTGGCAGAGAACTCCATCCTCATCAATCTTGAACCATCAACACTAAGCTTATACCAACGAATATCAAGAGGTTCCCAAGCAATGGAAGCAACCTTCTATTAGGTTTATGGGGGAGAACCAACTCAAGCTTTCACCCTGTTCTCGACTTTTTGCGTGTTTACTAACAAACATGGAATCTGAAGGGCTAGTTGATTCGTAACTCAATACTTGAAAATCATGAATCAAATCAAAATGTTTATTTTTTATTGGTAACACATTTGTAAATTAGGTTTAAAAATTTAATTACTTGATATTATCCTATTGCAAGTATCTTTTGACAAATAAAAAATATAAAGAAAGATAATTTTGGGTGGTGATATCCATATACCCATTTTTACCTTTCACACACCTCCATTATTTCCCAACTCTCAATCAATTAAAATAGTCAAATGACATAAATTAATAAGTGATGTGTGAGAAGTAGAAATAAGTGTGTGAAGGCCTTAACTGTAGCTCTAAAAGCACTCAAGGTTGCAAAATGTTTCTAAATCTTTTTTTTTTTTTTAATTTAGTTTCCTTTCAATTGAGACAGAAACTCCTTATATGTTGCTTGATTTACAGTTGTTTCAGAACCAAGGCCTTAATCTCAAAGCACTCAAGTTGGCATGTGTCCATGGAATTGCAGTTGAGGTTTGGTGGGGAATCATAGAGCGTCTCTCTCCTCTTGCATATGATTGGTCTCTATATGAAGAGCTTTTCAAACTGATTTCTGACTCAGGTTAGGTTTGAAGTTGCATGTTGCCTTGTCTTTTCACTCAAACGTTAACTCTTCTTCTAGTAGAAAAGGAGGTGTTACTCTTCCACTTTGGATCATAGAGGTTTGTCTTCTTTGATATTTTGAAATCCCATTTGAAGTTAGTCTGGTACAATGCACATGGCCGTATTGCAAAGCTTAATTTACCTGGTCATACTATAACCCATTTGGATGACTAGAGATAATATCAATGTTTCTTCTGTTTCGTGCTCTGCAACGTGCTATAGTATTGTGTTCCCCATTAGCATACTTGAGTTTAGCTTTGATGTGGCTAAAAAGTTTATCAATGCAAAGGGATGTGAAAGAAAAACTATAGTTTGGCCTTCATTACACACCTATCAGTTTGAATCTTGAATCTAGATAAAGAAGTTGACCTCTTCTTTTTTCCTCCCAGATTGGTGATCAGAATAAGCATATATATATTATTGGGACCAAAATGGATTTTCCAATGATGATTATCTTACACTGGGAGTTGATCATGTTCCTCTCTTTTGCGAACGGACTGCCAATGATTTCTTATGCAACATTGTTACATTGTTAGGAAGATTTCATGTCAAGTTCTGCTAAGAAATTTGAATTCTTAATTAGAACTGTAATAGAAGAAATTAGTGTTGGTCTTGGTCCTTCTGGTGAACTTAAGTATGTTACAGTTGCACTAGAACTACGAGTATGAAGCCAGTCCAATGATTTTTTATGCAACATTGTTACATTGCTCACGCAGATAACCTGCACATCGTTTTGGTGATGGTATGTGGAAGTTTCCTGGAATCGGTGAATTCCAGTGCTATGACAAGTACATGTATCTTAAAAATCCTTCATTCCTCTGACGGAAATTTGGTTGCTATTGAATTTTTACTATTTACAACCTTGTTCCTTTTAGGATGGGTGACCTAAAGATGGCCGCACACAAGGAAGGAAAACCTCTGTGGGAAGGGAAGGGACCACAAAAGGTTGGCTGTTACAACACTCCTATCTGAAGTCCCTTTCTTTGGAGAGGGAGAGGAAAGCTTTCTTTCTGATTATGGGTGTTTTTTCCTTGTATGAAACAGATGAAAGCAGCTTACTTAAAAATTTCTGCATGTAAACAATATGGGCCTGCAATATATATTTTAAATCTTTAGGGCTGAAAATTGGAGTAACTTCGTTCCTTTTGTTAAAAAGATGAGAACAAATTGGTAAAGCAGCCAAAAATCCCAACTTACCAGTAAGTTTATTGAACTACCAAAAGGAGCAGCCTCACTGCCCTATAATTTTTTGTCAAGGGCATGTGTAGAAGTTTGTAACTTCCTTATATGTTGACTGAAATAACTTTGTGTTCCCATGACAGGCATTCTTGAGCTGGAAGTGCAAATTTTTTGAAATGGATTTGGTTGGCCGTAGAAACTGAATGCTTTACTACCAAATATGGGAAGAATAATTGGAATTGCAATTTTGGTACTACTGGTCTCATTGCATTGACAAATCCAGGTACGACATTTCAATTTTAGGAATATCGTCATCTTCTCATTTCCGTCACTATGAGAAAATAATGTAGTCTTTGCAAATTGAAAACAACAATAAGAAAATGGATCCGAAAATATGGAGAACAAAGAGAACTAAGAGTTCACTCCTCCACAGTCCTTCAGATACTTCGTCTTGATTTTGGTGAGTGTGATTGCGGCATCTTTCATGTTAATCCTCTCTCCCGGCAATGCTGTAGAGCAAGCTAAAGCTAATCTCATAACGGATAATAAGCAATCCCTTCTGCTCACAAAATCACTATCTTCCTCCACGCCAAGTATATCGGCATCCACAACTTCACCTATTGCAGCATCTGGAAATAACGAATCTGCAATCCATTGCTTTAAATCCATTTCCCCAACAAACATCTCGTCTGTTGGCTTCCTTTTTGTGAATGTCTCCATGAGTACAATACCAAAACTATACACATCCGCTCTTGTCGAAACGCTTCCGTCCATCCCAAACTCTGCAAAATTTGTATATGAATTTAGTTATAAATGATAAAAAGAAAATTATAACTCCTAATAAGACCAACGTATACAAAATTGAGAAAATACATCACCTGGAGCCATATATCCAATTGTGGCTAGGTTCATGGTTTCTGTCATCGAATCTACACTGCCGATGAGTCTTGCAATGCCAAAATCAGCAACATGTGCAACCAAATCATCATCTAGTAGTATATTGCTTGGTTTCACATCACAATGAACGATAGGTATCGAGTAACCATGATGAAGATATTCTAGTGCCAATGCAACATCTTTCATTATGTCTAACCTCTGTAGGATAGTCATGGAGCAGTTTGGAGAATACAACCAGTTTTCGAGGCTTCCATTAGGCATTAATTGAAGTATCAGGGCTTTGAAATCAAGTTCATCACAACAACTTATGATTTTAATAAGATTCCGGTGACGGATATTGCTTAGCATTTCACATTCCTTATCAAAACTCTTGAATGCCCTTTCTAGCTGTAAATTAAATACCTTGACAGCGATATCTATCCCGTCTAAAAGTGTTCCTCTGTACACTGAGCCAAAACCCCCCGTGCCTAGTAAGTTACTCTCATGAAATCCATTTGTTGCCTTTACAAGTTCTAGGCGCGAAACTCTTCTCCAAAGAACTTGATGTAGCGAGGCAGTTTCTCTAACAACTTCGACATTCCTTTTCTTGCATAGTATCAGAATCAACGCAGCGGCTGCTAGCAGTATTACTGATATGACCCCTGAGATGATATATTTAGCTTTTCTCCAATTTGGCTTAACTTTTGTTCTATTTTTGCATAGTGGAATATGGAGTCGGGAAGCACTGCAGAGTCCACCGTTTGATACAAATGAATCAGCAGAGAAGTTTCTGAAAGGCCCGCCGGTTGGAATTTCTCCTTGGAGTTTGTTGAAAGACAAATTCAGATGCTTGAGATACAAGAGTGCTTCCAATGACTTTGGGATCACTCCAGATAGATTGTTTTTGGACAAGTCCAAGA
The DNA here is from genome assembly GCF_041283825.1 of Pyrus communis. Classification (NCBI taxonomy): domain Eukaryota; kingdom Viridiplantae; phylum Streptophyta; class Magnoliopsida; order Rosales; family Rosaceae; genus Pyrus; species Pyrus communis. Next base: position 9,025,357 of record NC_142567.1, read on the forward strand.
ATTCTAGGCTTAGCAAGGTTTTAAATGAACTGGGAATAGGGCCTTCTAAATAATTGTTTGCCAAGGACAAATTAATCATATTTTGAAGACCACCAATGCTACCGGGAATGTTTCCGGAGAAGTGGTTATTTGATAAATCCATATCCACCACATCTTTCAACTTTCCTATGTCTTCTGAGAGTGGTCCAACTAGAGAATTGGATGACAAGTTTAGGTGCAATATATACTTGAGTTCCCACAAGGAAGATGGTATTGTAGAAGTTAACAAATTGGACCCTAATGATAGACTTCTTAGAGCTACTGACAAAGTACCCAAACAGGAAGGAATAGAACCAGTGAGCCGATTACCACCCAAACGTAAATCGGCTAAGTTGTTTAGTTGACAAAGTTCATACGGGATATGTCCTTGCAGTACGTTATCATTCAAATACAAAGCTTGGAGATTTTGTAGCCTTTGAATTGAAGTTGGAATTGCTCCACTCAACTGATTGTTTCCCAGGTCTAATGCTATCAAGCTGCTCAAGTTGCCAATATCAATTGGAATGTTACCCCTGATGTTGGAAATGCTTAAATCAACATATAGGAGTGACGTAGAGAGATTGCCACAAGAAGCTGGAATCGTGGTGTTTAGAGGATTGTCTCCCAAGTATAATCCTGTCAAATTTCTATGGTTAAACAAGCAAGAGAAAGTGCTTGCTGCTTGTGGAGTAGAAGAATCAATCGTCAAATGATTCGAGTAAAAGGAAAGATACTCGAGGTTTTTCAACGAACAGAGTGTGATAGGAAGAAACCCAACCCATGTCTAGCTCCCTAAGCTTGGAAGCATTGGAGAGGTTAGGAAGTGGTCCGGCCACAAGGTTATTTTGGGCTACAAAAAGGAATTCTAGGTTTGGGACGTTAAGACCTATGTTTGCTGGGAGGCTACCTGAGAGCTGATTAATAGAAACCTCTATTACTTTTATCATGGAGTTGTTGAAGAGTTTGGATGGGATGACGCCACTGAGATTATTAGTATGCAGTGTCAATATCTCTAAATGTGGAAGATCGCCAATGTCATCTGGTATTGTACCTGTCACGATTTCATAACATTTGTATTAACTTTGTAACTTCATTCAACTAAAAACTAAAAACAAATTGATTATGAAACGCCCCCAAATTTATTACCTGTTAAATTATTATCACCAAGACGAATCTCGGTTAAGTAGGTCAAATTGCCAAGACATTTGGGTATAGGACCATGAAGCTGGTTTTGACCGAAATTAATTACTCGAATACTCGAGAGATGCTCACACATATTTTCCGGAAGACTGCCACTCATGTTGTTTCCGTATAGATTGAAAGTAGTCAAAGAAGAAATGTTGAGGACAGGCACAAAAGCAGAGCCTTTTAGGGCATTGTCCTGCACAAACAACTCCTCCAGCAGACCTAAACTGCCTATCTCGTTCGGAAGTTCTATAAAATCAATCCATTTATATTGTTAAAATCATGTATACATATATAGGAGCAGCTTCTTAGTGGGAATCCTGTTGTACCGTAGCAAAAGTGGGATGCATTCTAAGGACCATGTACTCACTATATATGACCTCTGTTTTGCTCTAGAATTCGATGGTCTTACACGGTAAATATACGATCCTACAATAGTCCTTTCATCTCATCTTTTGATGAAGTTGAACAAGATCCCAGCTAAGAAGGGTCTTATATATATATATATATATATATATATATATATATAACAAAACCTAAGTCATACAGTATACCTTCGAACTTGTTGTCGTCAAGGTGTATGCCCTTCACCATTGTTAAGTTGCCGATTTCTCTGGGTATGCTACCTGTTAAATATGTGCATGCATGCCAACAAAAAAGAGGGGAAAAAAACAAACGAGATGATTGTTATACATTTTATAATATAGAGTTAAAATGTAACATAGATGTTAAATGTAACGAAGCAAGCAACACTAATTTATATGCCTAGGTGGTTGGTAATAGTGCTACGTACGTACCTGATAGTTGGTTACTACTCATATCAATTATTTTGAGTGCAGATAAGTTGAAGATAGCAGCGGGTATGAAACCAGAGAAGCCATTATCCAACAATTTGAAGGTTTGAAGTTTAGGGAAGGACCCAAACCACGAAGGAATGGTTC